>NW_015090842.1:10367075-10446985 GCF_001431845.1 Calidris pugnax | reverse complement strand
GCGCAGAACCTCTACACCGTGCCCGAGGTGCTGGCCGAGATCCGCGACAGGCCGACGCGCCGCCGCCTGGCCGCCCTGCCCTGCCAGCTGCACCTCCGCCGGCCGCGGCCCGACCTCCTGCGCCTCGGTGAGTCACCGAACCGACCGGCCCTGCGGCCCCCACCGGGATCCCCCACCACGGGGAGGCCCGGCCCGCCCGGCTCCCTGCGGCCTGGCCCGGCCCGGCGGCTTCTTTATCCCTCCCTTCCTCCCCGCACCCCCTCCCCGCAGTCACCGACTTCTCCAAGAAGACCGGGGACTACCCCAGCCTCTCGGCGGCGGACCTGCAGGTGCTCGCCCTCACCTGCCAGCTGCAGGAGGAGACTGACGGCCTCGGCTGCCTCCGCTGGGAGCCCCAGGACAAGGTAAGGGCCACCCCCCGGGGACGGGGACACCTCCCCAGGACACCCAGCCGACCCCCTGCCTGCCTCCCCAGGTGCAGCTCAGCTCCACCCCGCGGCACCCCGAGGCCCCCCTGCACCTCGCCGGCTTCCACCTGCCCACCAAGGTAAGGGACAGGGACACAGCACCCCGAGGGAAGGCCCTGGGGAGGGGATGCAGCCCCGCAGAGCCCATGGAGGGTGAGGGACCCCCTGTCCTGTGTCCCCCCACAGCACAAGCACCCGGGGAAAGGCCAGTGTCAGCCCAGCCCTGAGAGGAGCACGGTCCCCTGTGAGGGTGATGAGTTCAGCTCCTTTCTCTACTGGCGAGCCCCCCTGCCCAGCATTGAGGACGAGCTGCAGGAGCTGCTGGTGAGACCTGGAGCTTTGTCTCCTCGCTGTCCTTGCTACCCTGCTTTCTGGGTGGCTTTTCCTGCATGGTGCTGTGCTACACTGGGAGAGCTGTGTCTGCCATAGCTGACTGTCTTCTCCACCCCAGAAAGCTCAAGCCATCTCCATTAGCCCAGAGACCACCAAGGAGCACCAGAGCTCTGAGGATGGGGCCAGCGCTGAGGAAGAAGAGGATGAAGAGGAGAGCGATGATGAGGGTTGGATAACACCCAGCAACCTCAAGCAGGCCCAGCAGGACACGGGGCACTTTGACACTGCTTCCGCTGACGTCCAGGTCGGCTGCGTCACCACTGACTTTGCCATGCAGGTGGGTGCTGGCTGCTGCCCTGCGGCGGACGGGCTCCAGCCTTGGGCTCAGCTGATGCCCTGTGGGCATTGTACCTCCCCTGCCCATCAGGGGGCTGGCAGCGTGGGCCCCAAACCTCCAGGAACATGAAGAGAGGAGCGCCCTGCTGAGTCCCCTGGGGCAGGATGAGACCAGCTTTGTGACAGCTCCTTTTATCTTAAAAACAGCCAGTTCTGTCCATAGCAGAGACCTCTGCAAAGCCCATTGGTGTCGCTTCTGTCGGCCCCTCGCTGCCTGGGCTGGCAGACCCCGCTTAAAGTCCCAGCTCACAGCGTCCCGGTTTCTCCCTTCTCGTTGCAGAACGTGCTGCTTCAGATGGGCCTCCACGTGCTGGCGGTGAACGGCATGCTGATCCGCCAGGCCAGGAGCTACATCCTCCGCTGTCATGGCTGCTTCAAGTGAGCGTGTGGGCACAGAGCCCTTGGCTGGGTGTGCGGGTGATCCTGCTCCTGAGCTGGGCCTGTGTTCCACCACCCAGGGAGCAGTAAAACCCCCCCTGTCCCTGTCTTGCAGGACCACGTCAGATATGACCAAGGTTTTCTGTCCCCACTGCGGCAACAAGACCCTGAAGAAGGTCGCAGTGAGCGTCAGCGATGACGGGAGCCTCCACATGCATTTCTCCCGCAACCCCAAGGTCCTAAACCCCCGGGGGCTCAGGGTGAGTAGCTGTGCATCCCATGCTGGGACAAGGGCCTGGCCTGTGGTCAGTTCTTCATTTGCTCAGCTCTTCTCTAGAGGGCTGCAGTCACCTTCATAGAATCATAGAATGGTTTGAGTTGGAAGGGACCTTAAAGATCGTTGAGTTCCAACCCCGCTGCCATGGGCAGGGACACCTCCCACCAGACCAGGTTGCTCAAAGCCCCATCCAGCCTGCCCTTGAACACCTCCAGGGATGGGGCAACCACCTTGAAGTCCCTCTGAGAAAAAGTCACCCCCAAAGCGAGTTTTAACAACCTCTTTTCTCTTGGCAGTACCCGCTGCCGGCCCCCCGAGGAGGGAAGCACGCGAACAACCCTCACCTGGTGGAAGACCAGCCCTTCCCACAGCAGCGACTGTCCCGCAAGGCCAGGCAGAAAACCAACGTCTTCGACCCCGATTACATCGCCAGCATCTCACCCTTTGCAGAAAACGACATCTACAGCCGGGCGGCCAATCTGCAGATCCGGGACGCCGCCCTGGGCGCTGGCAGGAGGCGCCTGAACCCCAACGCCGTGACAAAGAAGTTTGTGAAGAGGAGGTGAAGGGCAGTATGGGGCCCCTGCAGCTGCTGCTGTGAGGGAAGGACCATCTGCCCGGGCCTTGCATGTTGCTCCCGAGGCCTGAGGGCTCTGGGAGGGCAAAGCCTCTTCCCAGTACCCTTCTGAATGAAGGCAGCTGCCTGGGCAGGGCCTTTCTTTCTATGCTTTTCTGGTGCCTGAAGAGTGGCCAGTGACTGGGGGTGACAGTCATCGGGACTGTCGGAATGGGGGAGAGAGCTGGGTGAGACAGTGGCTTCCCTGCTCGGCCCCCAGGATGCCCCACGCAGTGGCCACATTGCTAATAAACACAAAAACCCGTAGCCCCATGGCTCAGTCTTGTTTTTGTGGCTCCCTGTGCCAGGCTTGCAGGCTGGGGTCTGCCTTCCTCTGAGTCTCGAGAGGAAGAGGCGGCTGAGGAGAGATTCTTAGGGTGTTTTCTTGTGCCTGATGGCACCACAGTGGCACTAACAAGGTGGGTGGCTAATGAATACTTGCAGTAGGGCTGGCAGCTCTGGAGGGGCAAGAGCCAGCAACAGGGGCATTTGCCCCCCTGCAGCACGGCCATGTCTGACCCTGGCAGTGGGCACACTGAAGGGGGAGACACTGGGGCAGCACTAGAGGAAAGCCTTAGGGATCAATCCACTCAAGTCCTTCACAGCACCCTCCCTGCCCAGCTCTGGGGGCGTTTGCAGCATTTCTTCTTAGCCCTGTTGTAATTTTTCAGTATTACAGAATCACCCCATGGTCCTACCGGAGGTTACATCCCCACAGGAGGTCAGCAGGAAGGGGGACACGCACCCAGCAACCCCTATGTTATTTTGTAGTACGTTGGCATAAATACGCCAAAGATGCAGAGAAAGTAGGACACTGCTAATTCTGGAGAGGCGGTTAATTAAGATTTTTGGGCTCACAGCCCCCAGACCACCTGGCAGAGAGCTCTGCATCTGCCTCAGGTCCCTCACGGACAGAGCCCTGCTTTGGATGGACTATGAAAAAAATTTCTTTGAACACTTTTGTAATTTGCAGGTTGGGGTTTGGGTAGTAAGATGATATAGATGGTTATTTTGGACTTAACACCACAAAATCAGAAAGAATGCAGTATTATTATTTTTTTTTAAAGTGCACACAATGACACGGTGCCTTTTCTTACGCAACAACTCCAGCGGGATACACCACAGGCACAAATCATCACGGGCTCCTGCCTCCCCAGTTATTTCCTGACCCGAGCACCAGATGGTTCCCAGACGGGTTTACTCCGTGCTGAAGAATGGACTCTTTCTCCCAGCAGAGAGGAGATGCCCTTGAAAAAAACACAACAAGACTTTACACTGCAAAATGAAAACTTTCATTGTTTTATTCTTGACTGCAGCTGTTTACAGAAATATAGTTGCGAGTATACAAATGTCCCAATAGAAGCAAAATATTTTTATTTTTTAATATTCAACAAGTTATCACAGGATAGCTAAAAACATAGATGCAAATGAAATATCCCCTCATAGAACAAACTGAAAACACCGGGAATCAGTGCTTTGAAAAATCCCAACTACGAAAGCCATATACACAGAAATGCACAAAGGAATATCTGGTGCTACTTTTCACGTTGCAGGACAGTGGAAGAGGCAGCTCAGCGGTCGATCAGTGCGCCCCAGGAAGGCATGGCAGAAAGGCAGGTAAACCACTCAAAGATGCAGCTCGTGACAGAAGTAGAAAGCTCTGCTCTGACATTTTTGGGGGGTTTTTTTGGAGCTTACTCATTAATAATGAGCTCAAATGTAAGTATATTTCAAATCACCTCATTGCAAAGAGCGCCCAGAATGAAATAAATAAAGGCAAAAAAGAAAAAAAGCTTTGGGAATACTGTGGATTTCTAAGCAGGACACTGGAACTTGTTCCCAGTTTTGCAACACCCACGAAGTGCCACACTCTCCTTTCGACAGGGATCATCCCCCCAAGTGAGCACCATTAGCCCGACCTCCGGAACAGCCACGCTCCAGTGTGGGGACCCGCCTGCACAAGGGATACTTGGGCCAGACCTTCTCCTGCTCACAGAGGGGCAGCTCCAGGGACTAAAGAGAAGTGACGGCCATTTACGTGATCTGAACACAGGGACCCTTTCCTAATCTGAGTCCTGCAGCAAATGCAAACAACTGGAATATTTTACAGCGGGTGGCTGCTGGGCGTCGGAGTTACGGAGTCTGACCAAGCACCTGAGAGAGGGTGTTGGTGTGTGACCCCCAGCAAGCAGGGAAATCCTCAGATTCCCCACCCTTGTCCCAATACCCTTCAATGTTATGAGGCAATTTAATCAACTGTAACAGCAAAAATTACAGATCTCTGGAAACAGCGGAGATCAGCGGAGGTGCTCTGATAAAGTCTGTTCCAGGACAATAATGTCTATCGATCAACCTCGTATCAAATAGCAGTGGAACACACCTGATTTCATGAAGGGTCGTGGCGGACACCACACATGCTATTGATTTTATCATCTGGTTTTCTGTTAGTTTAATTCAACACCCGCCTAGACACATTCCTGCACAACCTGCTCTTCGTGGACCTACTTTGGCAGGGGGTTGGACTAGATGATCTCCAGAGGTCCCTTCCAACCCCGTATCATTCTGTGATTCTCACAGAGTCTGTAAGAAATCAGTACAGGTTGGGGCAGGGTTCCTCACGGCCAGAAACCAAGGAGAGCTTTCACCAGCTTTCAAGGAGAGAGTTTCCTAGATAGTGACTGTCGTAATACAACATCAGTTAAAAAAAAAAAAAAATTAAAAAAATTAAAGATGCCTGCCTTTTTGAGAACAAAGAAGAATGACGGATTGAGCTTCACCTTCCCGATCCAAACGCAACCCAGCTGAGCAGCAGCCACTGGGATCCTTTGCTATGCAAGAACCATTAATAACCCCACTGGGAGGGAGCTGCCGGTGTCAGTCCAGCTCCTCTGGAGCAACACAACCACCGCTATTCCCTGTGGGCACCAGCTGCTGGGAGACTGAGAACGGAAAGGTCCTGCAGTCAGGAATCACTCGAGGGAAGCCGTCAGGGGAGCACACGGATGCAGGAACCCTGAGCTGCTGCTCCTGCCTTTCCTGAGCCCCTCCAGCAGCCAGCTCTCAAACAGGCTGTCAGTTCTAACACCTCATCTGCAATTATTAATAAAAAAATATAGAAAAATACAAAAGTACAGCTGTTTTAAATCCACGGATATTAGTGACGTTCACAAGCAGAGCAAGTTTCTGGAGCAACGTTACCAAGAGCGCCATGTGTACAGTACTGAAAGGTGTTCATACAACTAGTAATGAGTTACTACAAAAAACCTTGGTAAATAACCTCAAAATAAGGAAAAAGTAATATTCTTTCAGGTTTATAAAAATGTAAATATGTATTATATGCGGTTGTCTACCAACTATTTATATATAATAGATAATACGATTCCTCTATATACATATATATATAACCCTAGAATATACAGGCATTGGATATTTACAGATCTATACAGAGTATAAGAAAGGAAAAGCCTCTCCTCCTGTGTAACCCCTCAGAGCCCCAAATGCAACCAGAGAATTTACGAGTACACTTTTACAGGAGTTTATCTGCTGCTGTGTTTTTCCTCACATCTAAGTAACATTTATCCCATTTCCACTTGGGATCCCGTGTGCCGGGTTCCCAGCCCACAGTGTGCACAGACAGACAGACAGACGTGCCTCAAGTGACTCCCATCACATGCAACTGGCAGAATTGGTCTGAATATGAACATGAAGCACTCGCAATCTATCCCAAAATAAGAAAAAAAACCCAAAACAAACAAACAATCTCAGTATCAATTCCCTTTTAGCTTCTAAAATAATGGAGCTGCCACCAGGCCCTCTGGAACACAAAAAAACAGCTATTCTCTGAAAATAAGTTTTGCACTAATGAGAAGTCACTGATCAATATTTTCTTCTTCTCACCTTCTACCCACAGCTCATGGCTCAGAGCGTGCAGAGCAATCCATTCTCCTCGTTCTTGCTCCACCACTCAGACAAATGTCCGCAATCCCTTGTGCTCCTCTCCTGTAATTACCCCAAAAAACTACCCCAACAGTTTGCCAGGCAGAGGCTCAACACTCAAACACTGAAAATTCCTTCACTTTGAATGACTGTGCACGTGCACGTCTGCACACACACACACACACACACGGGGGAAACTACACATAGCTTTTTTTAGTCCAATAACAACTTTTTTTTTGATTTTACTTTTTACTAAATCACCTTTCCTGCTACTGAAATAGTGATTTAAAGAATGTTTTAAGACAAATGCAAGCCTCTGACTTTTTTGGTGTTCTTTCTGAGGACTCAGGGAAGATAAGAGAGTAGAAAATCTATTCAGACAACTTCTCTTTTTACTATATCCCAAATCAAAATCACAACGGAAGCTTTTAAAAAGAAAAAAAAAAGTCTAACTTATCTAAATTAGGGGAATGTCCACTGATAGAGCCGCCCAGACTCTCAGTATTTCCAGTAAAAAAAAATCTGCCAAAGTAACAAACGCTCAACTGTTCATGCTTTATCTTAAAACTAAATAGGAAATAACCACCCTCTCAGTAATTAAAAGTAATTATAATAAAATGGTTGGTGATTAAACATCCACTTTGAAACAGCAAGGCTGAAATTATTTCTTGAACTGGTTTTCTGTTAAAATAATAGCACAGCATTTGGCTTGAATAACTGCTGAAAGATCAGACAGTCGAGAGGCAATTAATATAAAAAAAAAACATGGACTTGATAATTAAGCACAAAGCACCAGTAACTTCCCACCAGAGGGGATGTTAATAACTCTGTAGTATGTGTTATTTATATGGTGGGGTTTTTTATACACATACACACACAGAGTACATAAGTGGACAAGAGAACACATGCAGAAGTCCCGCCTGGTGGCGAGCAGGTCCCTCTCCCTGGGTTTTCATCTGTGCCAAAAAATCACTGTTGTGTAAACCACCACGTGCCAGGGATGCTGCGCAGAGAGGGGGCCACGGGGGCTGCAGAGGTGTATGTACAACCAGAGAGCGCAGCCCACACTTAATACAGAGGATCAGACTGAACAATTCTTTAAGAGCGAGGTCAAGCAGCAGAAAAAACAAGATACAGAAACCCCATCCCAGCAATGCAGCTCTGCAGGTTTTCATTTTTCTCCTACTGATGTCTTCTATAGGGATATGACAGTAACTCCCCCGTTACAGTCATGTCAGGAACTTTAAAATTGGAGAGACTTATGTCTCACTATTTTCTTTCTCAAGCAAAACGGACTAGACCCGATAGTGCTCACAGGCAGCAGTGCCAGCGCGTGGAGGAGTAAACACAGGGATGGAGGGGAAAACAAAAGGCAGAGTAAGCTCCAATTATCAGTATCAACTGCTTAGATGGTAAACCTTCAGGACTCAGATAAAACACAAATGTGGCTCACACTGTTCTTGGGTCTTTCTGCCATGAAATCCCGCAGCCTGTCTTTAAGCTCTTTATTGGCCGATCAAACCTCTCTTTATCCTCTGTAAGAGCTGTCTGCAAGCAGCAGTTCCAGCACTAATCAACCGCTGAGCGATCCCTTCATTCATAAGACAAATACTTTTTGTAACCAAATTACGTGTTCAAAGTGTTGTACATTTAAACATTGACCTAAAATGAACAAGATAAATTTAACACAGGAATAGACAGGTGTTATCCCGAAGTGAAAAATGTGATAGCACAGCCCTTTTTTTTTTTTTTAGATTTATTTTTTTTTTACAATTTTTTTTTT
Organism: Calidris pugnax; assembly: GCF_001431845.1. Taxonomy (NCBI): domain Eukaryota; kingdom Metazoa; phylum Chordata; class Aves; order Charadriiformes; family Scolopacidae; genus Calidris; species Calidris pugnax. The sequence continues at coordinate 10,438,799 of NW_015090842.1, read as the reverse complement.
TCTCTTCTCTTCATAAGCAACCAAAAATACGCACACAATTCAAACATACCCTTCCCCTGGAGCTGTAGCAGTCTTGGTATGAAGTTCTCTTTTGGACACCCATCTTGTTAAATGGAGAATTGGTCCCTGGTGACTTGGCACTGAACAACAGCACTTCAACGTAAGGATACACCCTTTCGGAACAACGGAACAAATTGAAGCAGCACACAAGTGAATGGATCATTCCTATTACTTCTTCTGTGTATGAAGGCCCCAGGTGACACCCAACAGCTTGTCCTGGGATTGCCATCCTGCAAAAGCCACCAGTTCATTTTTGAATAACTGGCTATCGACTTCCACGACCATCTGGAAGTTGTTTCGGTCCATAATTCTCAGTCTTCTACATAGCCTCATATAGCATTTAGTCAATGCTGCAAGATCCTTGTTCTCACGTCATGAACCATTAGAGGATTTTGTTAATATTTTGTCTTAGCAGGAAAAAAAAAATAATAAAAAAAAAATCACAGAAAGAAAAAGTATGGTTCAGGGTTATAAAGCCGCTCTGGACATTATGAAGCAGGGAATTCTTTTTATCATGATTAAAATTTTAAACATTTTAGCATAATCATAAATTAAGAGTTAAAACACAGAGGCGCTAATAATAAAATATTAAATAGACAATGATAGTGGATAAAAGCTGAATGGCTCATTCTGAATGAAACCCCGTTATCTTATATACGCCTAAATGCCTACGGGTTTCCTCACTAGATCGTATTGCTGAGTGACAGACACATCAAAACACACAGTGAAGCTTCTCATAGCCAGTTGGAACAAGAAATTGCCTGATGGAATGGCGAGAGATGAACAAGTTATTTATGTTGCAAAAAGTACTTAAATACTCAATAAAGACATAACAAACCCCACCCCACCCCACTGTTATCAGACGCCACGTTGTGGTAGAACATCAGACAAACTCACAAATTTACCACAAAAATGTGTGGCAAAAAGAATATTTTATATATATGTATATATATAAATTTTTATATTTATGCCAATGTACTCACTCAGTACAAATAGCAAAATAGTATACCATTTCCTAAATACAAAATATAGCTTTCCAAAAAAATGAAACACACATTAGATATAAACCATCCAAAACTTGAACGATTGAAAACTGTATTCAAAATTAAATGACCCAGAGCAGGTCTCTTTCTGAAAAGTTCCCTTCATATCGGCAAGAAGCCTTACTACTGAAAACGTAATTCAATGCCTCTCAATGAGAGAGAGAAAGAGAGAGACAGAAAGAGAAAGTGAACGTTATGACAGACCGACAAACAGGAAAAACCATTAAAACAAACAAAAAACTCTACACGGCTCAACTAAGCACACGAGTTAAGGGAAAAAACACACAGTAAACAGACTAGAGTAACTTAAAAACCATTTACAGACTATTCTTTGTTATTTAAAATAACAAAAATGAAAAAAATGACATGATACCAACTACACTCTACCAAGGCATAATAGCCATACATGACAGCTGTTTGGCTCTAACCGCAGCAACAGCTTTCTACGTGCAGAAGGAGAAGAAACGAGTATCTGAATGAGGCTGTAGTGAGATATCACAAAACTGTCCGGATAGTTGGAGCACCCAAAAAAATTCACACGCCTCACAATACAACTGCATGGTCTGGAGTGGGTTGTTTTTACATTCTGTAACATCAGTCAATTATATTTTTTTTTTTTTAAATTTTTTTTTTAAATTGAGACATGACGATCTCGAAACTAGACTTGGGGATTGTAGGTATTTAAAAAAAAAATCACTTCAAAACTGCAATGAGCTTAATATGCTACAAAGATGCAACAGCTCAGGATGAAGTGAAATTTTCAAGAATGCTCAGAAATGATGTAATTTGCCCCCTACTTGGAGTAAAGTCAAGCTGAAGATTTACATCAGTGACAGCTGGAAAATGACTGGTTAAGGGGGATTTCTGCATTGAGAAGGTGGTGGAGAAATTGCTTCCTCTTTCTCCTTAATCCTTGATTATTTGTCAAAGCTCCTCCTGACTAAGCAATTTAATGCCATTGATTCCTAAAAGCTGCTTCTGATCCTCAAAGCCAGTAGGATATTTATGCTTTTTTAAAAAAACTGAAGGAGAGAGAAGGAAAACCATGGAAAGAACGAAAGGGAGAAGGCCGGGTTGAGAATGGCTAATGCAGCTTTCCAGAGTTCTAACCCATACAGTGAGAGACACAGAGTTCTCTCCTCAGCCAGGCAGAATGTTCCTTTCAAACTGAAGGTATTTTAGAGGATAAGATTTTAAGAGCACAATTTAATTCAAAGTTCCCCTTCATTTCTTCACTTTGTTAGAGCCACCAAAGCCTTGCTCTATGTACAGTTACACGTAAGAGACATGGAAAACCATTAATCACATTCTCAGATGGGAAGCGCCCACCTCTGGCTATCTACAGCAGCAAGCAGTTCTCTGCTTGTGTATTACAGTTATCAATATTTTTCATTGCCACCTACTGCAATTAACAAATAGCAGTATTAGCTCTCCCACTCAACTGTAAAACCTGTGATCCCTTCACTTTCTGACACCTACGAGCTCACGTCACAGGCATTTGATGTTTCTGCTTCACAAGCTTTTCTAGTCAAAACGGGATGTGAAGAAGGAAGAGGAGGAAGGAAAAAAAGAGTAAACGTGGTAACATGTATTACCTTCTAATAACAATAATAACTGACCAGATATGCTTTAAATTGAAAGAGCACCCCACTGTTAATGAGGTTTAGGAATCTAGTAACAGTACAATCCCATGCCCTAGTTAAAACAAAGCATAGCTTTTCAGCATTATTGGCACTACAAATCCCAAATACTATGGTCATAGCTTTAGGTGCTGGACGCTGCAATTGGCCACGTGTGTGCTCTTTAGAGAAGAGGGCCACTTTTTGACAGAAGCAATCAGTTCCACACAGCCTAATCCAGAGTCGGAAGGTCTGAGAGGATCTGGGAAATCATCGCTTTTTTCTTCACAGATTTTCTGCAGGAACAAACAAGCAAGTGAAAAGGTTAGGCATAACTGACAAAAGTCATTGTCTTCTACATAGTTCCTTCACCTTCAAAGTGTGCTTTGCAAGCAGACACAAAATTACGAGTATCAGAACACAGCACTCTCTCATAGAGAGGATTACTCTCCTTCAATTTATTTATTTTTTTTTTAAAGTTCATAACTTTGTGTGCAAAACAGTTTAGATTAGAAAATGAAGTATATCACTGAAGTGAAACTCACGGAGGATTTAGGATGGCAGCACAGTTAACTAGAGCCATGTTACACACTGTGGACAATACCAGATTCCAGAGTCCTCCTGGTACTTGGAACTAATTTGTAGTCAAAACCTCTTTCACCTCTCAAAAAGGCACCTTCTAAGAGCAGAACGTTTCCTAGTAACAGCCGACTGTGACAGCTCACTTTAACAAAGACTCAGCATGTGGCACAATCTCAATAGCTGCCATATTCTACCGACATTACGTTATTGTAACCCAGGGGGCAACCTCAGAATAGTACAGACTTGAGATGTTCTTTACTCAATAAGCCTTAACTTTTTAACTACAGTCATATTTCATAACACTTTTATCTGCCAAGCTGTTGGTGATCTGCTCTGCTTCCTAGTGAAGTACGAGACGGTAACAGCAGATGACAAAACATACAGCAACTGAATGACAAGACCCCATCTCAACTGCTTCACACAAATTCCAACCTCTGACTGTTTTTAATAACTCTTCATTCTAGCCACTGGTATTCTGAATTCAGCAATACTGGTAATTTAGCTGATCCCTTTGAGTATGGTGTTATGCTCCCAAGTAAAGACTTACTGAACAAAAGTATATGTGGCAGGAATGAACCACAAAACCGAAATACGCTACTTACTTGACTAATTAAAACGAGCCAGCCATATTGTTCCCCTGGTTTTGCAACGACACAAGCAGATCATCTATTTTCTCAATATTCTGATTGGTTGCCATAGCTGAGGGTAGTGGAGGAGTCTCAGATATCTGCTGGGAGAGAAGCGTTGGCACTGCCGCTTGTCCCTCGCTCTGTGGCTGACCTGGCTGACTGATAGCCATCAACTCATCCGGCAACGAAGCTGGTCCAGAAGTCAGCAGCTGCCCACAGTCTGTGAAGCAGGGAGGGAAGAACAAAGGACCGTTTAAATTGGGTTAATACATGCAGTGAATTAGCCAACTTCTTTACATATATCGACTATAAACTGTGTAGAAAGTTACTTGCACTTCTGTTCACATGACCACCTTTGGTCATTACTCTCTCAGGGTGTAAGCACAAGGTCAAGGTGTACATATTGAATATGTGGACACTGTCTTTATGACCAAAGACTGTTAACACCCCAGAGGGCAATACTTAGCTAGAAGAAAACCAGAATGCATGGCATAAGTGTTGAGTTAATTACAGATGTGTCATCTTCAGTTCAAAGTATCCACTAGCTCCTCCTATAAATCTGCAAATGGTGTCACATTCTCCTATCATTATCTTCAGCTTCATGGAAAGGCTTGGGTGTATATGGCCTGATTGTCAAAGAGTTCATACAACAAAGTACATATTCAGGTGTAACCACAGGCCAAGCACACAGCTATGGCTTTCTGTCCAGATCTTTTTTAAGATACTATAATCATCATCTGCATCTGTTACTTCTGGAATTTCACAGGAACATACAGCCCTTTACAGGCAGATGAAAGGATCTACGACCCAAAGAACTTGTCACAGACCCTAGATTCAGAGATGAGATATGGAAAATTGCAGGCTTATAAAATTAAAGGGGTTTCAAATACACTTCAACAGACTCTCTTCTGGACTTCTAAAATCTTTGCTTTTCTTCAACAATGTGTGGAGAAAGTCATTGCATAAATCGTGGAAACAAAATGCAGCAAGACAAAGATTAGTGGAGCTGTCTTAAGAGAGCATAAGCACATTTTTTTAACATGTGTGTACTTGTTAAAAATATTTGCATGTGTTATTAATAATATTTTATATGTATTTATAGATATACTTATTTCTGTATAGACACACACAATTCTAAGGTGGTTTTGTCACACGTTAATGCTATTTATATGTATTTATAGATATACTTATTTCTATATAGACACACACAATTCTAAGGTAGTTTTGTCACACGTTAATCCTAAATGTGAGAAGACTAATGTATATTCTCAATTGTACTGCTACATTACTTATTCCAGAATTTTATTATTTTTAAAAAATATTTTAGAACTGAACAATTGTCTCACAGACTCCAATTAGTAGCTCTTCTAAACCATAAATTGGGCATCTACCACTTACTGTTTTGAATGCCAAACAGGAATATTCCTGATGTTTGCTGAGATGAAGCAGGAGAATTCTGCAGCTGGTTGATAGCACCTCCCGCTGTGTTGTGAAATAAAGAAGCTTGTTGCTGTGGAGGGGAAGCAGTTCCTTGCATTCCTGCCATGCTGTTTTGAGAAGAGTACATAGGAGACTGCTGCAGCTCTTGCTGGCTCATACTGTTCTGCAAGGCAGACATGGAAGCTGAAGAGATGAAGAGGGTGACTTGTTGCTCTTGAGAACTTGGTGACCCTTGGACCAACTGAATCTGGGGCGAGTTATGGAAGATGGCTGGCTGCTGTGCTTCAGCCTGGTTGGATCCAGGATTCTGAAGAGAAGACACTGTAGTCTGACTCTGGAATTGCATGGGCTGCTGCTCCTGGTTCATTGATGCCATGTTAGTCTGTGGATGAAAAATGGACTGGCCTTGTTGCTCCTGATTGGTAACTGGGTTTTGATTTGGATTGAAAATCATGTTCTGCTTTTGAGATGCAATTGTACCCATTGCATTTTGATTACTGAACATCATGTTCTGCTGTTGCTGCTGCTGCTGTTCTTGAGACGGAGGACTACTCTGAATAGCAACCATCGAATGCTGAGGCTGGAAGATGGCTCCTTGTTGGTTCTGGGGAATTGAACTGGACTGCATGGAGCCTAATGACACTTGAGACTGAAACAAACCTTGCTGAGCAGGCTGAGTCTGGGGCTGTTCCTGGGGAAGCATAGAACTCTGGATGTGAGAGATCTGTGTCTGCTGCTGGAAAGAAGTCTGCTGTTCAGTGTTTGTTGCTGTCTGAAGAGGAGAAATGGAATTTGGGCTTGTAAAGAATGACATCTGTTCTTCCTGAGTTGCAGGGTTGTTCATTGAACTCTGGGAGAGGAACATGTTAGCAGACTGCTGGTCTTGAGGAACTGAAGAGCTCTGTAATACACCCATGGTGTTCTGCGAGTGGAACATCGGAGGCTGCAGCTGATCTGAGGAATTAGTACTGGTCTGGTTGTGGACAATGGAATTTGGACTGTGAAAAATAGAGCCTTGTGCTTCCTGTGATATATTTTGAGCATCACCGATAGGATTCTGCGAGTGGAAAAGCTGAGCTTGTGAATGTGGAGACTGCTGCATAAAGCTTCCCGACTGAATAGACATGATTTCTCCGCCCTGCTGGAAGAGAGCACCTCCTTGTTGTTGAGTTCCACTTGCCTGAACGGTCATCATGTTTTTGGTAGATGAAAAGAGATTAACTTGAGATTGACTTTCTCCACTATGCTGCATCTGAACCATGGTCTGAAATACGGTACTTTGCATCTGTTTACTCTGGCCTGAAGCTTCTTCTCCATCTGCAGAATTTGATGCCTGAAACATAGTAGGTCCATTGTTGGAGACCTGCTGCTGAGCAGCAGGAGTAGTCTCACTTCCAGAAACACCAGGAGATGAAGAGAATATTTCACACTGCATTTGCATGTCTTCGCTTGTTGATAACCCACTCATTATGTGAGAAGCCTGCTGGTAAACAGGCGACTGCTGGAGGGCTCCATTCCCTGACGTTGTCGAGGAGAACAAATCGGACTGCATCTGTGTTGCAGCTTGGCAAATGTTCTGTTGGATTCCTATCACCATTGCTGCAGAAGTCTCCATCGCCTGCTGCTGCTGCTGCTGTTGTTGCTGCTGTTGATTGGACAGTGCATTTTCAGGCTGTGAGTGAACATTTTCAGCTCGTCCAGGCAAAAGATTCTCTGGTCTGGAATGGACAGCTGTGTCTGATGAGGAGAATATCCCAGAATTGACACTATTTTGTATCTGGCTAACTTGCTGAAAGATATCTGCGTTTAGCTGATCTTGAACATCCTCACTGCTGTCTGAACCAGAAAATAAAACAGAAGACAACTGCTGTTGAGCTTCCAATACCTGTTGCACCAAGTCAACGTTTCCATTGCTGCCAGTGGCAGTGTTAGTTGGAAAATTCCCAGCTTGGAGTTGCTGTATAGTGTTCTGTAACTGACTCACGCCGCTTGCCGATGAGAAAATACTTGATGAAATCTGTTGCTGCAATGCCTGTGCTGGTTCTGAGAGTGTAGACTGCTGTTGTTGTGATGCATCAGTTAATTGTGACAAAGTGACCACTGTGCCATCTGATTGCAAGACTTCCCTAGTTTGGGAATCTCTTGTTTGGAACTGTGCAGCTTGCTGCAGTAACGCATCGCTGTTCTGCAGCTGACCTGGAGCAGAGACTGCTGAAAAGCTACCAGGCTGGGAAATGTCCTGCGTTTGGATAGTAGTTAGTGTCTCTGCATTATACACCTTCGGCTGTATTTGTTGCTGGTTTTCATTTTCAGAAGGTAAATGGGAAGCAGAAGTTGATATGCCGGACATACTGTTTTCCAATGTTTGTTGAGTTGGTCCAACCACATTTGAAGCCTGAAAAGAACAATACATTAAGCAATTTGTAAGCTTACTCAGGTTGTGCTTACAAAATTTCTACCAATCCACTACGTTCAGATGAAAGATTTCCCCAAACAAGGGAGCAAATGATGAGCAGTGGAAACGCTACTTCAAGGAAGGAGTCAAGGTACAATCTAATGATAGCAATGCTAGAAGTGACTAAAATAATATTCTTACAGTAATTTACTAGTTCTATGTCACATGGAAAAAAAAAAAATTACATCATAGCATCACTAACCAATCCATTTGCATGCAGGAACAAGATAAGTTACTTCCAAAGGAAATTGTCTATTATTTCAATCATGCTCTCTGATCACAGTTTGCCCAGACCAATCTCAGACATATTTTCCCTGTGTGTTGCTCTTCTCCACTATTAGAACATGGACTGGTGGGTAAATGTAACTAAGACTATTAAAGCTACTGTCTGCAGATCACAATCAAACTTACCTTGAATACAGGGGGAGATCTTTTTTCTGCACTTACTTCCATTGGAGCCACATCTTCATTCTTAATCATACTGCTTGGCATGAGTGGAGTTATCAAGGCACTAGGAAGAATGTTTACCTTCTCCAGGTTACAACCAGTGGCTTTCACTGCTGCAGTCACAAATAAAAACAACAGAAAGGCAATGAAATGTTAACATTCACCATACAAAGAGCAGGTTCCCAGTGGTGGCCAGCTTCCCATCTTACTTTTCAGAGCTACCATAAGAGCTCTCATTCTGATGTTAGACAGTAACATGCAGAGGGACTATTGCAATCATTTGAATACTTCAAATGATCCTAGAAAAAAATCTCAAACCTTCAAAGGTTATTTTTAAGGCTAATGGCAATGCCAAAATTTTGGTTTTCTTTCATTTCATATCTTTCCAGACCAGGACAGCCATCCACCAACAGCTTAAACTACAAGCATAAAAGACATCTTTCCACAAATTATCAGATTTTAAACTTTACTACACTTTAACTGTACAACTTCTCTATTTCATTTTGAAAAATGTCTGTTTTCAGATAACCATGTGAACAGAGTGCTCAAAGCATTCAGACTGTATTTTTACTTTGTTAAAGGACTAATCAAGCCAACACTTGATAAATCTGCATGCCAGCTCTGCTGCAAGAGCATGTTGTTATTTTGCCTTTCCAATGTCTATTTTTTCTATTTTTTTTTTTTAAGTAGAAAGGTGGCTTCTTAAAATTAATTAGATATTTTTAGTTTTATTTTTAATTTTTCCTGAACCACATAAAGAAACATTACATAAGCTGAGATTTTTGCTGTAAATAAAATTAGTTTTCTTGATTTCAAATACTGCTGAAATTGAGCTTAAAACAAACCAACAGGAAAGCCTGTAAAAAACCCAGTTCCATAAGTACTTTTTAAAGTAAGTTAAAGAATTAATCTTCAATATAAAGCAACACACCTCCATGCTTTAAACAAATTTAAATCCTGCAACAACGTGGCAGTAAAATTACTGGAAATTTATATCAACAGGATGCCACGTCCTCAGTAACTGTCCTTGTGTGTTTATTTTATGTAAAATGGAAGACACCCTCCTGAAATGTAATTTTCTGTCTAGCAATAAATTCTCAGCTGTCAGTATGGCAACAGTTGTCAATATACCCACAGCCAAATAAACTCTTTCCCTCCTTCTGCTAACTCACAGGTTTGGGGTGGCTCCAGAAGCCCCATGACCTGACGTGCTGGGCTGTGCTGCTGGCAGGGAATGCAATTTGAGTGAGACTATTCTAAAATAGGTCTACTTCAGGACAGCTAGTCATACAGTGCATTTAAAGACAGCAGTCAGTGTTTTTCTATTACCATAGGCACAATTTAGAAGCTTTTCTCTTCTATGTGCTTAATCATGTTGCGTTCATCAAAAAAAATAAAGAAAAAAAATAAGCAAGCAATTAAAAAACAATCCCAATGGTACACAGATCAGATTCTAGCAGTGGCATGTTCGTTCACAGCACCATCTTTGGTGGGAAGAACGAAAAAACCCTGAGATGAATCATGAAAAAGAAGTTTCAAAAGCAAAGAAACATTGTTGGTTTTAGTCTTTTACTATGTTTTTGTAATAGGCTTGGTTTAGAACCTCTCAATAGTTACCATCTTATCAAGGCATACACACCCTCTTTCCCTTTTCTCCCAAAGCTGGCAACTGAAACCATCATTAACCACTTAACAACACTCCAGCGCTACTTCCATCTTAGAAGGCGAAGACCTGAACTACATGGTTGTCCATACACCTTCATCTTCATCAAGTTCTACAGAACAGCTTAGATTTATAAATTAGTTGTCTTGAAACATAATGTGCCATTGAAGTCTGTCAAATCTGCAGTCTCTTAAAATGTTAGAGCCAAGAATCTCTAACGGCTTTGGGAAGCCATGTTTTGTTTTCTTACATATGCAGATGTTGCAATAGAAATTATTTTAAGGAATATTCACAGATACTTGAGACAAATATTCAAATTGCCAGTGATAGGAAGAGAAAGGCCTTGTAGCTCAGTACGTAACTGTACGTGTCCCTGCCAACAACAGTTTATTCTATTTGGCCAGGGCTGCTGGAAATGATGCCACTTAAGAAATTATGAATTCTAGGATTTTGCTCCCAGTGAAAGGAAACAGGAAGGACGTGGCAGCCTGCTGGATCCCCACCTGGTCTTTACGATTTCAGAACAGTGAGGAAAGACGGGTTGGGACATGTGCAGAGACAAAGTACATAAAGCAGATGAAACTGTCTGACCTCTGATTCATTATCAACCTACAGTAGAATAGGTAAAGGAATGAACTGTCAAAAAGGAGCTGGCTAGCAGAAAACCCACCCAGGAAAGTAAATTAAGATTTATTGCCTCAAATGGAAGACACGAAGCAACAGAAACAGCATGTTGTTTTCTTATGCACAGCAGATATTCTCCTGAAGCAGCTGGTATATTCCCTTAGTTAAGCCTCTGTACAAGTCTAAATGGATGGCAGGCTTGGCCTGATACATCAGTTATTATTATCCTCTTCTTTTCAATCTTGCTACTAGAAGTCTTACCAGTCCTTTTATCATGTTGTTTCATTGCCCTAAATATTTTCACATATTTCTCCTCCAAATACTCTCTGCAGGTTGAAACTCATAGTATCTTGTATTATCCTCCCTAACAAGCTGTAAAGTCAACTTGTAAATATATCGCCTGCCAAGACCAAGCTATTAACTTCAAACATGAGCTTCACCATTTTAACCTGAAGCTACGGATTCCTATCAAACTTGTGATCACATTGTTAATTTGCTTACCTTTCAACCTGCTTTCTCCAGAGCCGGTTATGGAAATTTCCATTAAGCTTTGTACAGTACCACAGCTTTAACAATCAACTAGAAAACATTTCCTTCCTCTACTTTATTTCAATATCAGAAGGATCAATTCACTTCACACTTAAACCCCAGGCAAACTTAGAACAAAGTGACAAACCTTGCATGGTCAGAAACAAACAAACAAAAAAACCCACAAAACCACGGCACCTCACTGAAGGGAATAAATTGAAATTGCCAGAATTAGCACTCTTAACTAGACGCACTGATAGCAGTCTCATAAAACCACTGGACAGCTTCTGAAAAATACCAAGTGGGCACGTTCATGTTTTCAGTACTCCGCTCTCCCCCCACACACACCTTTATGTGTGTTTTTGCTTAAATTACCATTAGACAGTTTCTAAATAATTCGTATTAACTGCCATTTTAGTCTTTCTTTTTTTTCTTCCCTTGCAAGTGTATTAAATGAAGATTAGGCTGCTGGGCCTGTGGCATGAATACAAAATACTCTTTTTTTTTTTTTTTTTGCAAAGTTTTTGTTCTATACTAGAACATGTTAAAATATACTGAGAATACAGCTGAATTAAAATATTCAGAATCAGAAAATAAACCTCAGTGTAAGAATACGGCCAGATTTTATATGCACAGACTTATCTTCACAGGATGTCTGATTCATAACTCCAAATTTGGGTAGGAATTTATAGTTAAATCATTAACAACAATGATAAGAATCAATTTAGTACCTTTTATAGCCTCTTCAAAAGAACAATGATGGGCTGGGCTGGAGATTTCCTTCTTCACGTTAACATTCAGAGTACCAGCTGTTGAGACAAAACACATTGAAACTTCCTTATGTTAAAACAACAAACAAGAAAAAAAAAACCAACAAAGCAAACCAAAACAATTAGTTATATCTTAAAGAAATTAGGGTTCTTTGAAACCCAGAGAAACATTCTGAGTTGTACATAAACTTTCTGTTTGTGGCTGTGAATGCACCAGTGATCACAGTGCCCAAAATGTCATTTTCACTTCCAAAAAATGAAAGAGCCAGTCAGCAATCGCACTGTGTATTGTAATATAGAAAAATAAAAATACATTATATGGTCAAATGTCAACATTCCTTAGGATAAAGCTTGGTGCTGGTTTTTGGTTATATTTGGTGTGCTCTATGTAGCATGTCTACTTTTTCTCCTGCTCAATTTTGAACCTGATACTAGAAATGGATGCTACTTTATAAGAACAGCTGTCTCCATGCAGCTGAAATTTGAGCTACTTGACACAAATGAGAAAACCCAAGCCTTTAGATTTTATTATTTAACATAGCAAACCTTGACAGCAAGAAGAGTTTGAAAAGATCCACGTTACTTAACGCTTCTGCTGTATGGACTAAATATTATGAAATCAGAAATGAGATGAAATGAGATAAAACTGTTCATTCCTTCCCTCAGTTTTCTATTTTACTTACATGTATCTGGAGTGTACGTAAATGGTTGCACATCGTGTGATCTTCCAGCATTGGTCACCACATATATTCCCACAGAAACAGCTGAGGTTATTTGCTGGTCGTGATATGGTGGCACCTTTACAATAAGGTGATTCTGCAATGCAAAATAATAATGAGAAAAAAAACCAAACCACATTAGAAATCTTACTTTGTTACTATTGACCTTAATTGTACTAACATCCATCAAAACAGACAGACAAAATACCATAAAAAACAAAGACACTGGGGGAATCGTAATCAGGTTACAGTTTCAGTAACTAATTTGTGCTAGAAGAGATAATTGAATAATCTGCCTATATGGATCCTCATTGGCAACTTACAGCTTAAATAGAAAGTGAAGAAAGGAAAGATATATAAAGTCCAGCACTTTAAACATAAGCTTATGCCTAACATGCCTTACTGAACTGCAATCAGTTTGCCATCAAATTCTGCTGGACTCAAGTAGCTTCACTGTTCTGCTGAATCAGATCTTTGTATTCAGTGTGAACAGATGGAGGATGCAGTTTCGTGTTACACTTAAGCGGATTTAAGACTGAGCAGACATCAAAAAATAGGCTGGTAATCATTCATCAAACAGTATTAACGGTGAGTGATCTGTCTATTCCCCAACTATCTACCCCACTAGAAGTGAGAAATCATTTCTACCAGCACATGGTGGAATACTGCCTTCAGAGGTGGGAGCAAGATGACATTTGTCAGACATTATTTACATCTAAACTTCTCTAGTTTCAGGCCAATAGTCCTTAAAGACACTTAGTTGTGTCAAAAAGAATAAACAAATATTTTGCACATTTGAAAGCAGAACAGAAATTCAGTCAAGTATACACACAATAAGTTGTAATCTAATGTGTCCTTAGGAAAGCTGCTGGAAAACTTTATTAGGTCTTTTAATTACATTGTATGTAAGGGCACAAACTTGCTCACCAAGTTCAGATACCATGCTCCTACTGCGGCATCTAAGTTCTCAATTAGAAATTGAACAATTATACTTGTGTAAACCCAAAACAATGCCATTCCACCAGACTCTCTAAAGAACTTACTTGACAAAAAGGAGTATTATTTTGAGAAATACACAGAAAGAGGGAAAGGCTTATTCAATTTTTCTTTGGAAACGGAGTCAGAGTCTTTTTTTGGTAATAATAATAAAAATACTTAAGTACCTGATGAAATAATTCCATGTCTATTTCAGCTTCTGCCTTCCAAGAATTCTCATCTAAACAAAAGTTAAAAAGCATAATTGATTGCACATCCATATAAAGCAATAAAGCAATTTATTTTAGTGCCTTTGATTCTGCCTCTCAGTTTGTTCTCTACAGCTAAACCTTATTAACCAACCTAAGCCCAAATAGGTTCTCTTCAGCACCCCAAGCATTACTGCTTTCACACTAACCAGAAACATTCTCTTGGAAAATCACTTTTGTTCCCTTTAGGAAATTCTTGCCAATCAGAAAAACTTCCTCTTCACCCTTCACTGAACAACTGTGCAGACTTTTCTTTAGGATCTCTGGAACTCCTGCTGGTTGAGCTGCAATTGAAAAAACACATAGTTTGAAATCAAGAAGATATTAACATCTAGAACAAAAAGCTTTTGGGTTAGTACTAGGGGATCTTTAATGACTCTTCCCACACAAATCCATCCTTAAGCTAAAAGGACATTTTTAGAAAGCTTATTTTGTTCTGCTATGCAAGAGGGTAGAAGTAGTAGTTCCCATATTACCTGTTTTTTCACAGATTTTTTTTACATGACGTAGCTTTCTGGCTGGTGCAAGAACTAACTAACCCAGGGCTTTGAGCAACCTGCTCTAGTGGGAGGTGTCCCTGCCCATGGCAGGGGGGCGTGGAACTTGATGATCTTTACTAGTTCCCATATTACCTGTTTTTTCACAGATTTTTTTTACATGACGTAGCTTTCTGGCTGGTGCAAGAACTAACTAACCCAGGGCTTTGAGCAACCTGCTCTAGTGGGAGGTGTCCCTGCCCATGGCAGGGGGGCCTGGAACTTGATGATCTTTACAGTCCCTTCAGACCCAAACCATTCTATGATTCTCTGACTTTCTAGACCTATATAACATCAGCTAATACAAATGCTTGCAGGAATTGCATCTCTGTAGTTGGGGATTATATCAATTTATATCCTACGAACGAGCAAAGAACACACAGCTTACAGATACACACCCCTGGAAACCTCTGCCTCTCAGCCACTGAGATTCAGACAATGATTTATATAACATTATTACAAATTATCTTTGCTGCAAACTATTTCTATGCTTCTTAAACCATAAATCAACTAAGACCATATGCGCAAAGTGAAAACGAACCTCAAAGACAATTTAAATAGAGACATACATTCTAAAATAATGTATTTTGAGTTTGTCACATTTAATATGTTATAAAACAATTCCAGTTTCTAATAAAGGTTTCTCAAACATCTTTTCCATTCACCATAAAATCCTACTGGCATAAGCTTGTACTTGTGCTTTGCACCTCCGTGGCCCACTTGTAGTGTTTAATAACAGTATTCTCTGGGCTTACTACGTAGACCAACATACATACTGTAACACTCCAAATTATTTAATGACCTTTCAGAAAGGATTTTTCTACAACTGTTGCAGCAGGTTCCTAGGCAACCGTTACGCAACTACTAAATATGCTCAAGGCACATGAACTTCTGAAAAGAGTAACTGGATATAGGTTTGCTAACAAGTTATCAAAGCCTATTTAAATCATAGGCTTTAAATAATGAGCCTGCATCTTTCCTATGGTTTCAGGAACATTATTGAAACTTTGACAGCAGTATTAGCTAAAAAATACAACATAAACGGGCTCTGGTGAGTGAAAATTGTAAACCTTATTACGAGAAGATCAGGGTACACATCCATAGTAAGATGTATGTGGCAAACAAACCAGACGTAATGTGCTGGAAGAGATGATTTATATAAAAAAGAAACTTAAACAACAAAATTATATGCCCAGTTGATCAGCCAGTGTATATGTACCAGCATTATTTGGTTGGCTACTGCAAGTCACCATAACTTTAGAGTAAGTTAAGACATGGGAATAACAGAATCTGGAAAAAAAAGTCTGGAAAGATCCTCAAAAAAAATTCCCCTCTCAACCTTTACGGTTCTACCCACATCATTCTTCAGAGCATTTTGTTCCTTTGTTTTAGACTTCCAGCAATGGAGATGCTATAAAATTGCTGGGCAGTCTCTTAGCAATTTACACAATTAGGAAGATTTTCTTCACAACTGACCAAAACCCATCTTGCTAAAAACTAAATCAAATTACTTTTTACTGTATTTATTTTTAGAACTTTATTTACACTGGAACACTAGAACATATATTGAAACACTGGCCCATTTTGCCCAGAGAGGTGGTAGGTGCCCCGTCCCTGAAAACATTCAAGATCAGGTTGGACAGAGCTCTGAGCAGCCTGATCTAGTTGAAGATGACCCTGCTCATTGCAGGGGAGATCTCAAAACACAGCTATTAATGTTACTGGTATAAACAGATGCATTCAACAGAATGAAGACTGCAAGGGACCCATAAACCAATATTGGAATTGCCTTACCAACAAGCTAAGCAGGCAGTGCATCAAATACAGCTTTTTTAGAATCTAGACCTATCTTAAAATCAGTCTGTAAAACATCTCAGACTCTCAGCTTCTTCTTACAATAGCAAGTTTTGAATTGAAAACACTACATAATTTCCATTCCCATTTCTGCTGTGATTTAAATAATTTTATCTTTAACCTGTAAGTTAATGATACAAACAAAATATATACAGAAATAGCTTTTGGAGATTTTACAGAAAATGTTTTTTTTTTTTTCCTCTTAAATCTGAAAATGAAGATCAAATACCACAATGCTATACTGACTGGAATGGAGCTACAGAGACAACCATATTTCTAGCAAAAGTACTTATGTATTTTCCAACAAAAATGTGTAGTTCTGAGAACTACACCACTGGAAAAATTTAGCAAAAGATTTTGAAAAAAAAAAAAAAAATGGCAGGAGAAGGAAAAAAAGATGGAAGGGAACACCTCAAGTAGGTCTTCCTGGAAGAGCACCCCAAACATCAAACCATTGCCTAAAGCTTAGAAACAAGATGACTGAAGAGAGGAGAGTCCTCCCCTGCATCAGCAGTGACACATCTTTGGTTATGACCCATTTCAGGGTTTCCTGCTATCCCCAAATCTTGCAAAGGGGCTCTCTGTGAGAGCAGAGCACTGGAAGGAGAGACAGGCTACATGACACATCTGCCGAATCGCCCGTTGCCTGCAGCACTGGAATTGCATGGTGGTATCTGATGTGGAAGCTCACATGTTTTTAATTATCTCCTCTTCCAATCTGTTCTTTCACTGGCAACAGAGCAGTGTAGTTTAAGACGAGTTGAATGGGAGCCCTGACACAATAGGTACTGACAGTGTTTAGAAAAAAGAAAAAACCTAAAAACAATAACTTCTTTTTACACAATGGAAAGAGCTCAACACAAGCACACAGCAGCTTGCATAATCATACTATATTCCACGCATGAAGATAAAGCTTTCCTATCATCTTGTTCATCAAGAAGTACCAATAATCCCATCAACAGCTGTATTAAACATGTGTCCCTATCTCTTCTCTTTGGCAGATGAACAGAATTCCCTGTAAATAGAAGTCACTACAGAGGGTATATGCACAGGCAGCCCCTGATGTATTGCAGTCTCCTCTGACTTCATTTCCCTGTTGTTCTGTATAACATAACCATTCCGTGCAGCCATCTGTGCTCAGTGCTAAGCAGAGCATTTTAAATAAAAAGCTATAAAAAGTTTCATTCTTGCACTGAACCAGAAGAGATTCGGGCTCTGGCCCAATGAACTACCATGATTGTAAAGAGCCATTCTTACTAACTTATTAGTAAGTCCCTTCTATCACTGGATGCTGATGAATGTGACAACACAGAAGAGATTAAAACCTGTATCAAAAAAAGTCATACGAAAAGTTCAAAGCAATCATGTAAAAAATTCTGACCTTTTAGAAGGCAAAAATTCATTTAATAAAAGTTATAACTGCTTTTAAGTACTGGTTAGTCATTTAACTAATCTGCACTCCAAATAAAAATCAATTCCTGTGATCTTAGCCGTAGCAATTCTCAAACAATCACAGATTAACACTGAAGGTTTTTTCCCCCCCAAGGATTTTATGACAATTACACTAAAATCCAGAGTCCTCTAATACAAACTTTTAATTTTGATACTTACTGCACAAAATTGGGGAAGAAGGTGTCTGAAGAGTCAAAGTTGAACCATCTTTGCGAGTGATGTTAACACGAAATACCAGCCTAGCACGTGTGCTTTTTTTCTTGGAACCAGCAATCCCTATCCTAGCTTCAACATCAGCATTTCTCAGCTTCAGTATTCCCACGCAGTCAACCCTAACAACACAAAATAGTTGAGAGTTTAATAGAGTTTAAGAAGTTCATCATCACTTGCAATAATCTTTCAACTAGTTACACAAGCCACAAAGTCAAAACTCTTGAAGTAATTACTGAAATATTGTTAGATTATGTTTTTTATTTACATGAAATCTCTATATGACCTTTCCCATTATAAAGCCTGGTTTTCAATTCATCCTTGCATAATCTGGATGATGAATCATGGGAGGAAGGAACAGGAAAGCAGTATAAATAAAACAGGAAATGCAATGTAACAAAGTAATTCTGGTAAGCATTCAGTTGATAATCACAGATCTTCATTCTTCCATTCCTGGAGCTAGATCTGAGTTTGTAAGATTATGACTACAAAATATTCTGTGTTCACTTAAAGCAGTAGTAGAAGAAAACTTACTGTAGTCATATTATTTTTTTTATGCTCAGTGGAACTTGGAAGTGACAGATAGGTCATACCATAACTGTGGTCCTATGGGAAATGTATACAGGGCCGGGGTGAGAGACTGATGCAGTGCTACCTTTCAGAAAGACATGCTAGGTGCAAAATGATTTTGAACAAGAAACAAACCAACTCAAACACAGCCCGATGTGTTAAGAAAAAGAATATTATAAATTTACCAGGTTCTTAGGCCCTACATCCAAGTACCACAGGGGACCCCCTGATATCCAATTTGAGTAGAACAAAATTTTGTGCTGCATAAAGGGCCAAAAAGAAACAGCTAGGGAGTGGAGGGGAGAGTGTGATTGAGAAGGTGGCACTGGCATTACCATCAACAGAGAGGTGCTACAGCATCACTGAAGCACTAGGAAGATTTCTTTTGAGACATCAAGACATCTTTTGAGAAAATAGCCTAGGCAAAACTTTTGTTCATAGATCATTCCAAATTCACCTTTCTAGTATCTCTATATTTGCATGTTTTTACATTAACACTTGAGAACAATTATAAAATTACTCTCTAAGAGGTAGTTTCCAGACTTATCATGGGAATATATTTTATATCAAAAAAATCAAATTGATTCAGTCTATTAGCAAACTGTATTATCCTGCTTAAGAAGCGGATACTGTACATTGAAGAAACATTTCTTCTCTTGAAACAAGACAAGCTTCTAAGAAAATAGTGGCAGCTTTCAACCACATACCCATTAAAAGACATTCTACTGAAAAGAGTACTTTGAAAGAAGATCACTCCCTGTCTAAATATTAAGATACATATGAAAAGCTTGTATCTAAAGGTTCTTGGGAAATCTAACCCACACAGGTAGATGAGGTCATTTGCTCAGCAATTGACTACAGTTAATTACTGCCATCAGACAGAACACATCCCTTCTCAGCAGCAGCCGTGCATTGCCTACACACGTCTGGAAACTCTCCAAAACAGTGCCCATACTTGACTAGACAAGCTCTGTAAAGACAGCAAAGCAGGAAGCTTCCATGACAAAGGACTATCTGGTGGAAACGACAGAAATGGAACAAGCAAAGCAAGAGACAAGAAAAGCTAGCGTTTAGCCTCACTATCCACAATTCCCAGCCTTTTGGACCCAAAGGGATCTGAAGATCCCAATATTCTCCTTCCCTCTTCTCATTAGCAATTCTGTACTTGTTAAAAGACAACTAATAGAAACAGTGACCAGCTTACAGCTGACGTAATGCTTGAATATGCACATTATTGTTCAAACAGAACATGAAACTAATGTAACAAAGTTAATTGATAAACTTTTAGGAAAGACCAAATTAAGCATTACATAGAATAAACACAAACTGAGAACACGATTTAAAACTCTTCCTTAATACATGTAGCTTCACTAAGTGCCTGGTGTGTGCCAAGATGGTCAGATTTTTAACTGCTAACCAGTCCAATTGAAAAAGAAAAATCAGTTTCTGAAAACGAGCTAATAAATGAAAACTTTTTTTAAAAGAAGCAACTCACGCAAGTGTCATGTTGTTGCTTGGGTCCAGTCCGACCTCAATAACAGTAGTCCCCTCGATGTCCACTTCTTTACAGGGAGTAGTGTTTCTCCCAGTAACTCTGCAGGCCTGGTAGAACCCGTGGGGCTTCACTCGACCGGAGTCGTTACCCACGAATACCTGCAGCATCACTGGCTCGTTGTGACCTTCCAGCTGAAACAGAGCAACACGAGTTAAATATTTCAAATGGCCAGCAATGCCTCTTCATTAAAACAGAAAACATTTTATGCAGCTGAATTTGAAGTGAATCTGCTCCCAGTGACTCTGGAAAAAATCCTAAAAGAAAAAGGAACAAAAATTTTTCATCTAGTTTATAAACGAAATACTAATATTTCTTATCTTTTGTCATTTGTTCTTCCATCAGAAGACAAATCAGTCATCTAATAAACATGTGAAATGATTTTTTTAATCATTATTATTAATATTTTACTTTTAAACCAGCTTGAATCCTATCTTTCTTCACAAAACTATCCCAACTTCAACTTTCAGGTCTCTTACGACCCCTTACTCTCACCCCAACTGTAACAATTTCCCCATCTCTTCCCAGAATACTCCTTCCCCACCAGCATCTACATCCACCACTCAACTGAGAAAGAGAACATTTGCTGTGGCTGGCTCCAAAGCTGATGAGAACTTGTTGGTCAGTACACGCCTGCCGATCAATCAATTAGCATGCTACACTTCCAGGATCCCATCTTCATGCCAGCCGCACCTTGTAATCTTTGTGAAACCAGATTAAAATTGACTAATCCAGTGGCTTTGCAAGTATGAGTCAGAACAGGATGGGGGGAAAGCAGAAGGAGGAACAGGATGAATGATTGTATAGTCTAACCACGCAAACCTAGTTTGCCTTCAGACACCAAAATAAAAATTGAAAATGGCAACTTAACATCTCCTACTTAAAGTTTATGAATGATGTTAGGATTCACTGCAACACTTAATAAAAGGCAGGTCAGACATACTTTGAACGTAATGATTTAGCAATCCTCCTGCAATCCAGTGTGCAACCACAACTATCTCAGAACATGTTAGTGAAAAATGCATTAGTTTTTATAAGATTGACATACTAGCATGAAAGGGTTTGTGACCTTTTAATGCTTTTTTTATTGGCAGAATCCCACTGTGGTGCTACTTACTAAAAATGCTCTGACATAAAGGTAAAAGAAGTCTCCAAGTAAACCTGATCATCATATTACAAAGTAACCTCTCTTATTCTTTTTAGGTAATAGAAGAAAAACATTCCAAGTAAAAAGAAGCACTAGATCACTGTCAAATTTCCAGGCCAGAGATGGAAATTCTTTGCTACAGCATTCTAGGAGGAGATTCAAAAAAAAGTACTTTTAATGTTTTCATTAAGCCGTAATTGTTGCTAGAGGATTTCTGGGTGACAATGTTATGTTTCATCCTACGCCTGGAAGACCAGGCAATACCTCCAGAAGAGAAGAAAGCTCAACCTTTATTAGTAACGTGATGCAAATGAGAGCAGAATCCTTCAGAGGATCTCTTAGGGGATTAGTCTCTGGCACACTTACAGAATTTAGTTCTGGAGTTCTTAGCTAGTCCAGGGAAAAAACAAAAGAAGTAATTCAGCAAATACTGATAAAATCATAGTATGCTCCTCATGTTCAAAAGGAGGAACTAGCTTACAGCAGCTAGGTGGGTTATGATCTATGAATGTCTAAAGATTTCTGGAGGTGGCCTAGTACAGGATCCCACATGCGAACCACGGGCTGACAGACAGAGTTCATATCAAAGACCTTAAAAGCCAAGAGAGCATGAATAAACAAAAGACCATGAAAACACCTAACAAGAGAGAACTTATACTCCATCATTGAATCTCTTTTACATAGAAAGCTAAATAAATGGTCTTTGTACCATGTCACCAAGGTCTCCTTGGCTAGAAACAGCATCACTAGAGCTAACCAGCGCTGCTTTTCTTCCCCACTGTCCCTGTTGGAAGAAGATATGAAAGGTGTGCAAGAGCATCTCTCATCATCTGGATGGTAATGCTCCAGCTTCGCAATACTGTTAGCAAGACACCATGAAAATCTGCTACTGATGGCTGGAATACCTCTGCTGACACCTTCCAGTCAGGATAATCTTTCTTTTGCCAGACAAGCCACTTGACTAAGGTTTATACAATTTTAATGTTGCGTATTGATTGTAGATGCTGTAGTTCTAAGTCATCAAGTAACACGGTTTTCTTTAAAGGGCCACAGAACCTAGTTTTTTTCCTCAGTCTGCTTAAGAATGATGCATCTCAATGGTTGCCTATCACAGGTGCTGCCAGAGAAGAGCAAACACCAGATCTCTACTGAACTAGCAACATTTTTACACTATTCTTCCCCACCTTTAAAACACCCCAACCCCTCCCTCCCCAAATTATAAAACAAAACCAAACACCTCTTGTCCTTTATATATATTTTTTTCCCCTAGCTCAGATTTCCTGAAAATCCACTGACTCATTTCGTCTGTCCAACCCTGGCAGTCTTGTATATGCAGGGTATGAATTAGTGTGCCTACTGGTTAAGCAAGCTTGAGCTTCCAGGAATTCAGTAACATGAGACTCTTCCAAACAGAATTTTCACTGATGGGTGCTAAAGGGTAACTGGGAAAGGAATTAAAAGGAAATTCAGATGAACAAAGGCCCATTAAGAAAATTCACATAAATGAGCACTAAATCACCATAGCAACAGGACTATATGAATGGATTCTTTCCTTATGAAACTTCACTGGATTCCTACACTACTCAGGAGGACTGAGTGAAGTGTTGGAGATGTTTCTAACACTGTTGAACTGGACTTTAAAGATAAATATACTTCTATACTGTCAGCAGTAGTTAGCACAAATTTTAAGGGCTGTATCCTAAACAAATATTTCATTGTGGACCTGGTAAATAACTTTGGATTGAGAACTGCTTTGCTGCTTTCTCAAAGTGGTACAACTAAGAAAAAAACATGAAAGGAAATGTATTTTCTCCTTCTTATTTGTATGATAACAAATATAGCGGTCTACTCGCTCAGCCTGCTGACCACACTTCTCCCAGTACAACCAAGATGCCATTTGCCTTAATTCCAGTGTGCAACACTGTGCTGTCCTCAGTTCGGTGTACACCCTCACATTCATACCGTGGTCACTTCAACTTTTGTGATGGTATTTGACATCAGATCTTGTGTTTGTGTAAGTCAAGCAAAGCATTACTCCTGGTAAGCCCCTCTGCCATTTGCATTAGGAAACCTTTGCAAGCACAGTCAAGTTCTTTGACTGCTTCCACCAGACTATGTCCACCCTTGCAGATGGACAGATGGTTGAAATCTCTCGTGGTAAGAGAGGTCTGTATGCAGGGGACTACAGAAAGCATCATCTATTATCTTCTCAGTCAGGCAGTCTGTAACAGATACCAAAACATTATCTCTGAGCTTTCTCCCTCCTCTGATCTCAACAGGTCAGGCTCCCATTTCATGCTGGAGGTCCATGCAAACTGCTCTGTATGATACATGATTTCTTCTTTTTTCTAAACAGCTGGGCACATCCACAACTGCGTTCCAGCCATGCAGGCTACCCCTAGTCTCTGTGATTCCAGTCAAGTCACAGCCCTGTGACTGCACCAGGGAAGAAACAAGATCTGCAAATTCACCCTCTGTGCATTAGTGTGCAGTCACTGGAGGACAGTATTTGAACGTTTTCCCTTCTGAGCAGGAATGTGAAAGACCTCTTTGTAGCCTTCTTCCTCATGTTTCTCCTCTATTTGTAGCTGCTCCTTTCCTTTTGGGCTTTGGTTCCCATCCTCTGACAAACTTACAGTAAAGCTCTCCTTCAGCAGGCTGGCAATCCTGGTCACAAACATTTTTTCCACTCTTTGAGTAAGGTGAATTACATCAGTTCTCCTTTTCTCCTCTCAAAATGAAGCAAGACAAACAAAACAGCTAAATGCTTGCTGGAGAAACCAGCTCTGCAAACAGTCCCTGGATCCCTGACTGTACGTGCTCTATCCAGATCCTTCCCCTTGATCAGAAGGACCGAGGATACTGTTCAGTCCTGTGTACCATACAGTTTTTGTACCTCAGAGCAAGTGACCACCAACGCTTAAACTTGAAGGCATCAGAGTCTATCCAGGAAACAGGCTGCATTTGTGAAGCGTGCATACCACTGCTTCCTCTTTTCTTCCCCCCGACTCTGCAATTCTACTAATCCACATGCACTGCTTCATACTGAGCAGCACGACCCACAAAATACACCTCCTTGGGTCCAGTCCGACCTCAATAACAGTAGTCCCCTCGATGTCCACTTCTTTACAGGGAGTAGTGTTTCTCCCAGTAACTCTGCAGGCCTGGTAGAACCCGTGGGGCTTCACTCGACCGGAGTCGTTACCCACGAATACCTGCAGCATCACTGGCTCGTTGTGACCTTCCAGCTGAAACAGAGCAACACGAGTTAAATATTTCAAATGGCCAGCAATGCCTCTTCATTAAAACAGAAAACATTTTATGCAGCTGAATTTGAAGTGAATCTGCTCCCAGTGACTCTGGAAAAAATCCTAAAAGAAAAAGGAACAAAAATTTTTCATCTAGTTTATAAACGAAATACTAATATTTCTTATCTTTTGTCATTTGTTCTTCCATCAGAAGACAAATCAGTCATCTAATAAACATGTGAAATGATTTTTTTAATCATTATTATTAATATTTTACTTTTAAACCAGCTTGAATCCTATCTTTCTTCACAAAACTATCCCAACTTCAACTTTCAGGTCTCTTACGACCCCTTACTCTCACCCCAACTGTAACAATTTCCCCATCTCTTCCCAGAATACTCCTTCCCCACCAGCATCTACATCCACCACTCAACTGAGAAAGAGAACATTTGCTGTGGCTGGCTCCAAAGCTGATGAGAACTTGTTGGTCAGTACACGCCTGCCGATCAATCAATTAGCATGCTACACTTCCAGGATCCCATCTTCATGCCAGCCGCACCTTGTAATCTTTGTGAAACCAGATTAAAATTGACTAATCCAGTGGCTTTGCAAGTATGAGTCAGAACAGGATGGGGGGAAAGCAGAAGGAGGAACAGGATGAATGATTGTATAGTCTAACCACGCAAACCTAGTTTGCCTTCAGACACCAAAATAAAAATTGAAAATGGCAACTCAACATCTCCTACTTAAAGTTTATGAATGATGTTAGGATTCACTGCAACACTTAATAAAAGGCAGGTCAGACATACTTTGAACGTAATGATTTAGCAATCCTCCTGCAATCCAGTGTGCAACCACAACTATCTCAGAACATGTTAGTGAAAAATGCATTAGTTTTTATAAGATTGACATACTAGCATGAAAGGGTTTGTGACCTTTTAATGCTTTTTTTATTGGCAGAATCCCACTGTGGTGCTACTTACTAAAAATGCTCTGACATAAAGGTAAAAGAAGTCTCCAAGTAAACCTGATCATCATATTACAAAGTAACCTCTCTTATTCTTTTTAGGTAATAGAAGAAAAACATTCCAAGTAAAAAGAAGCACTAGATCACCGT
Source organism: Calidris pugnax (assembly GCF_001431845.1). NCBI lineage: Eukaryota > Metazoa > Chordata > Aves > Charadriiformes > Scolopacidae > Calidris > Calidris pugnax. Next base: position 10,413,290 of record NW_015090842.1, on the reverse strand, counting down.
CAAATTTCCAGGCCAGAGATGGAAATTCTTTGCCACAGCATTCTGGGAGGAAATTAAAAATAAGTACTTTTGATGTTTTCATTAAGCCGAATTTCCAGGCCAGAGATGGAAATTCTTTGCTACAGCATTCTAGGAGGAGATTAAAAAAAAAGTACTTTTAATGTTTTCATTAAGCCATAATTGTTGCTAGAGGATTTCTGGGTGACAATGTTATGTTTCATCCTACGCCTGGAAGACCAGGCAATACCTCCAGAAGAGAAGAAAGCTCAACCTTTATTAGTAACGTGATGCAAATGAGAGCAGAATCCTTCAGAGGATCTCTTAGGGGATTAGTCTCTGGCACACTTACAGAATTTAGTTCTGGAGTTCTTAGCTAGTTCAGGGAAAAAACAAAAGAAGTAATTCAGCAAATACTGATAAAATCATAGTATGCTCCTCATGTTCAAAAGGAGGAACTAGCTTACAGCAGCTAGGTGGGTTATGATCTATGAATGTCTAAAGATTTCTGGAGGTGGCCTAGTACAGGATCCCACATGCGAACCACGGGCTGACAGACAGAGTTCATATCAACTAAAGATTTCTGGAGGTGGCCTAGTACAGGCTCCCACGTGCGAACCACAGGCTGACAGTTCATATCAGACCTTAAAAGCCAAGAGAGCATGAATAAACAAAAGACCATGAAAACACCTAACAAGAGAGAACTTATACTCCATCATTGAATCTCTTTTACATAGAAGACCTTAAAAGCCAAGAGAGCATGAATAAACTAAAAACCATGAAAATACCTAAATAGCTAAATAAATGGTCTTTGTACCATGTCACCAAGGTCTCCTTGGCTAGAAACAGCATCACTAGAGCTAACCAGCGCTGCTTTTCTTCCCCACTGTCCCTGTTGGAAGAAGATATGAAAGGTGTGCAAGAGCATCTCTCATCATCTGGATGGTAATGCTCCAGCTTCGCAATACTGTTAGCAAGACACCATGAAAATCTGCTACTGATGGCTGGAATACCTCTGCTGACACCTTCCAGTCAGGATAATCTTTCTTTTGCCAGACAAGCCACTTGACTAAGGTTTATACAATTTTAATGTTGCGTATTGATTGTAGATGCTGTAGTTCTAAGTCATCAAGTAACACGGTTTTCTTTAAAGGGCCACAGAACCTAGTTTTTTTCCTCAGTCTGCTTAAGAATGATGCATCTCAATGGTTGCCTATCACAGGTGCTGCCAGAGAAGAGCAAACACCAGATCTCTACTGAACTAGCAACATTTTTACACTATTCTTCCCCACCTTTAAAACACCCCAACCCCTCCCTCCCCAAATTATAAAACAAAACCAAACACCTCTTGTCCTTTATATATATTTTTTTCCCCTAGCTCAGATTTCCTGAAAATCCACTGACTCATTTCGTCTGTCCAACCCTGGCAGTCTTGTATATGCAGGGTATGAATTAGTGTGCCTACTGGTTAAGCAAGCTTGAGCTTCCAGGAATTCAGTAACATGAGACTCTTCCAAACAGAATTTTCACTGATGGGTGCTAAAGGGTAACTGGGAAAGGAATTAAAAGGAAATTCAGATGAACAAAGGCCCATTAAGAAAATTCACATAAATGAGCACTAAATCACCATAGCAACAGGACTATATGAATGGATTCTTTCCTTATGAAACTTCACTGGATTCCTACACTACTCAGGAGGACTGAGTGAAGTGTTGGAGATGTTTCTAACACTGTTGAACTGGACTTCAAAGATAAATATACTTCTATACTGTCAGCAGTAGTTAGCACAAATTTTAAGGGCTGTATCCTAAACAAATATTTCATTGTGGACCTGGTAAATAACTTTGGATTGAGAACTGCTTTGCTGCTTTCTCAAAGTGGTACAACTAAGAAAAAAACATGAAAGGAAATGTATTTTCTCCTTCTTATTTGTATGATAACAAATATAGCGGTCTACTCGCTCAGCCTGCTGACCACACTTCTCCCAGTACAACCAAGATGCCATTTGCCTTAATTCCAGTGTGCAACACTGTGCTGTCCTCAGTTCGGTGTACACCCTCACATTCATACCGTGGTCACTTCAACTTTTGTGATGGTATTTGACATCAGATCTTGTGTTTGTGTAAGTCAAGCAAAGCATTACTCCTGGTAAGCCCCTCTGCCATTTGCATTAGGAAACCTTTGCAAGCACAGTCAAGTTCTTTGACTGCTTCCACCAGACTATGTCCACCCTTGCAGATGGACAGATGGTTGAAATCTCTCGTGGTAAGAGAGGTCTGTATGCAGGGGACTACAGAAAGCATCATCTATTATCTTCTCAGTCAGGCAGTCTGTAACAGATACCAAAACATTATCTCTGAGCTTTCTCCCTCCTCTGATCTCAACAGGTCAGGCTCCCATTTCATGCTGGAGGTCCATGCAAACTGCTCTGTATGATACATGATTTCTTCTTTTTTCTAAACAGCTGGGCACATCCACAACTGCGTTCCAGCCATGCAGGCTACCCCTAGTCTCTGTGATTCCAGTCAAGTCACAGCCCTGTGACTGCACCAGGGAAGAAACAAGATCTGCAAATTCACCCTCTGTGCATTAGTGTGCAGTCACTGGAGGACAGTATTTGAACGTTTTCCCTTCTGAGCAGGAATGTGAAAGACCTCTTTGTAGCCTTCTTCCTCATGTTTCTCCTCTATTTGTAGCTGCTCCTTTCCTTTTGGGCTTTGGTTCCCATCCTCTGACAAACTTACAGTAAAGCTCTCCTTCAGCAGGCTGGCAATCCTGGTCACAAACATTTTTTCCACTCTTTGAGTAAGGTGAATTACATCAGTTCTCCTTTTCTCCCCTCAAAATGAAGCAAGACAAACAAAACAGCTAAATGCTTGCTGGAGAAACCAGCTCTGCAAACAGTCCCTGGATCCCTGACTGTACGTGCTCTATCCAGATCCTTCCCCTTGATCAGAAGGACCGAGGATACTGTTCAGTCCTGTGTACCATACAGTTTTTGTACCTCAGAGCAAGTGACCACCAACGCTTAAACTTGAAGGCATCAGAGTCTATCCAGGAAACAGGCTGCATTTGTGAAGCGTGCATACCACTGCTTCCTCTTTTCTTCCCCCCGACTCTGCAATTCTACTAATCCACATGCACTGCTTCATACTGAGCAGCACGACCCACAAAATACACCTCAGTTAGATCTTTATCACCCTGCTTGAAAGACAGACACTGGATATGTGGATTCAGATACTTATTAAAAAACAAATCAACAAAAACCAAACAAAAAACCCCAAAGAAAAAACTCCCCACTTTAATTTTTTTAGATGAAACCTATTTTTACGTCCTTACCAAAAAGGCATAATGATGACCCACTGTCACCAGCAATCAAACAGTTACAGCATTTAACTGTCCTAGTTTGGTATGCTTCAAGTGTCTATCTATTTACACAGTTCGTGTAATTGTATTCTAACAGGATATGCATCACAGATTATATATCATTGCCTTGACATAAAGCTTCCTTCCTCCTGTAGCTTTGTGATGCAAATAAGAATTCTTGCTACCTGCAAGAAGAGATATGGTGCAGTCTCTACAGCAAAGAGACTACAAAGTCTCCCCCCTTCCGTCTAAAAATAGAGATTCTAGGCTATTTGAACTGAATCAGCTCCCATTCTACTAAAGCATCCCTTTGAAAGGAGTCCCCGTATCACCTAACACTGAACAGCCTACCTTCACAGTTGGAAAGCCCTGCTGTGTCCGGTCTTTCACTGAGCCTCGGCTGCCTTCAGTCAGATAACGAGCCCTGTGCTGGGTTTCCGGCTGTACCACTATCTTCAGCTCCTTCCCCTCGCTCTTAGTCGGATACTGACCACACAACATTGGGGTCTTCTTCCCGCCAGCTCCTTTCTGGTTCTCTGATGCTCTGGGAAGTCAAAGCAGACCATTAAAAAGACGTTATAGGTAGCTCCTCAATAAAAACAAACTGAATGACAGAAAAGCTAAAAAGATAAAGAGTGTATATTAATGGATAGAAGATTCATAGTTGAGAGCAAACTTTGGAATTCTCTTTCTGACAGAGAAGGAAACCTGCAGGATGAAGAGGAATGGTGCTTCCCTGGTTCCTCCATCCAGGGCAAATAGGAACTGCTTTTCAGAGAGTAAACATAAAGGAAGGGAAAAGCAATTAGCATTAAGCTTTATTAACAAACAAACAGAAGGCTCATAACCTGCTTTTTGATCGTATATGATACAGCCTGATATTATCTGAGCTGTTTCACTTCTGTAACAAATATGCATATGTACACACACACACTGAATGGATTTAAGGTTAAATGATACTTCTTTAAATAGGAAAACAGCCTCATGCCTGTCTCCACGAACTTGCATATCCATGCAAACTCAAATACTAATTTCTGTCAAAACAGATCGATAAATTTTTGTTCAAACCAAATTAGTTATTGTAAGAAGCTCTGACACAATTGCACCAATTTTAAATCTTCAGTGAATGCAAAAAGACTGTTTCTTTCCAGGTGCATACCTTAAGATATAATGTTTCTTGTATTCAGTTCCATAATTAAAACCTGAATGAAGAAGCCCTCCAAAGTATAACATTATGTGATCGATTTTGTGTTCACTTTAAAGCACAATGGAAAATAACTCTTGATCTTATACAGAGCAGGTTTGTATAATTAACCTGAAGTCTAATGAACTCATTTAAGACTTGCAAATGTAAACATGCCATCAAACAGTACAGGCAGAAAAAGGGCTCAATGAGTTTACGCAGAATGTAATATTCTTTTTTACTACCAAAAAGTAGTTTCTAACAGCTAATGACTGTGAAGAAAGTGGTTTAAAATAACAGGTGTGAATTGCTTAAAAAAACAAATCCTGTTTCAATGTGCAAAATACGGAAGTAATTTATCCAAGATTTTTTCTTCTCAGGGAGAAGGGTAAAAGAAATGCTTTTTCTTCAAAATTGTGTACTGAGAGCTTTGCCACAGCATGAATTTTTCTCTGACCTGAAGGCTGGGGTAACCCGTAGAGCTCTCCTCCCAATTACCAGATGATTTATACTAACAAACATTATCAGCACCTTTTCTAAATCTCCTGCTGTGCAGTGAGGAGCACAAGGCCACACTGTCCACAAATACTCCCAACTCCCTCTTGGCCCAGCACCTTCCCTACAGAAGGGCCTTCTCCTACCCCAGGGGAGCTCGGGCACTTTGCCCCCTGATTCCACCCCATCTCCTATTCCTATTGCTCACACTCTTGTTTCTACTGAGCCTTCCAAAACCTTGTAATATGCGTAACAAAGGGTTAAAATGGACACTGCTGAGCTGTTACGAGGCCTGTGCTTTGTATGAATTTCATTCATGTTTTTCTATTTGTGAAGGTTAACCGCTTCGCCATGGGCTGCCCAGCGAGCCTCCTGCTCAGCCAGCTGAGCCTGGGACGGATGCCCAGCACGCTCCTCTTCATCCCAGTAACGGCAGAGAGGCAGGATCTCGAGGGTACAGATGACTGTGAGAGTACCATCCTCCTGCCAAGGAGTCCCCATAACTCTGCCACAGTCTAGACAAACAGGCTCTTTAAAAAAAACAAAAATGCTACATAAAAACATACCTTCTTTTAGGAAAATAAACGGGACAAAATTCTTCTTCAATGTAGCACATACAAAACCTGCGATACACTAAATAAACTGTAATTAACACCACTGTGCTCGTTGCTTCTGTGCAAGTTAAGCAAAAACGCTAATCAAATTCAAGCTTGTTAGATAATCACTTTCTCTATTCTTCCTGCCAGGACATTACTCCAACAGACTTTCAACGGAAGTCATCTCTTCTTCTTACTGAGAATTTTGGATCACACAGCTACAACCTCTTCATTTCCCCCAGGGAACACGGGAAGGGACCCTGAGCAACCTCAGCTACCACAAACACTGCCTCATTATTCAAACGCTGTCCCTGCAATGTCACAGGAGAACGCTCTGCATCAGACATCGCATGGATCGCTCGGTCTGGCCATGTCACACTTGGAAATTCTAGCTCCATAAATTAATATGGGAGACGGAGACATTACTGAATTTTGAAGGGAAGCATTAGAGAGGCAGCCATCAAATCACTTTTAACACTTGAACTGAAGTTTTAGCAGTATGCCATTAACACTTTGGCCTTGCCAACACAACTCTGCTTTCCTGAAGTTACTTTACACTTAAAACCCAAGTTACCTTAATTGCCAACATACTAGTATTTTGTATGTTGTCATATTTATGCGAAGAGATGCTGCCTAGCAATTATTTTGAAAGTTTTCCCTCTAGAAACCTAATCGTTGCTTTCAGCTGGATTAGCTGAACTTGAAAGCAATTGTAAAGCCTTCACCAGAACACCTCAGTGGTCTTTATCCTCAATTTATGAGGATATATAATATATACATCTTTTTAATTTAGCTTACCTATAATAATACCCATGTAAGTGGTAAAATATTTCATACACACACATTAATTTATTAGCTTAACTGTTACCAGACAACATCTCCTCAAAGGTAGCACTTCTTTTTTAAACAAAAATAAAAATCTAAGTGGCAAACCCCATGATACTATTAAAACAGATTTCCTCAGTTAAGGTTTGCCTGATCTGGCACTGGCATCAGGGCTGTTCTCAGTGAAGACCTGAAAGTGAAAGTGAGACCAAGCATGTCGGAAATCTGAGACTCTTTGCCCTAAATCACCATCAATTCATCCGTTTCTAAAAAGGCTTTAACGAATTCTAAGTTTCCACAGGAATATATTCTTTTCCTTCCAGCTCTTAAAGACAACTGACTAGAAGTCTCTTTTGAGGCAAAGGCTATTTCCACTTCACAAATTACCAAGGTTGCTCTCCTTGCTCTTTTCTTAAAGCCAGAAGTAAATGAACTCCCTTGGCTGAACTCCACCAGGCTGAAAAGTTTAAAAAAAAAATATCACTACTGTGACCTAGATTTGTATCACTAAATCTCCATATTCCCACTGCAAAATTAGGTTTTCTAATATCTTGGCCATTTCTTATTCCAGAGCTTTTATTTAAAAGGACAGTTCTGTTACATAAGAGTAACAGTTCAATCCAGTTGGTATACGACACATCAGAAAAAAAAATACACTTATCTATCCCTGCATGTTAAGAGAACAGTACCCATGTCGTTGACATGCTGCTGACGGTATGTTCACTGGTTATCCCTAAACGTGTTAGGAAATGTTACAGTCTTGTGATGTTTTAGGTTGAGATCATACATATTCTTCCAGAGTTTTGGTAAATCTCCCCTTTCTGTTCAGAGAGCCCATTGACAGTCACACAGTTCTTGCCTTTCGATAAAGTTTCTTCCCTTTGTAAGGGAGCATCTGACCTCCTCTGTGCTCCGAGGAAGCAGTTTCCTACTTCCAAGCAGCTGCTTTACATACGCTAATTTGCTTCTTGGGGTCTACCACATACTAACGTTTTACTTTATTCTCTGTTTCAGCTGGTGAAAAGGAGCAATGCTGCACAACTGCAGTCAAGCTTCGAGCGAGACACCAGAAGAGAGGAGCGGGCAGCAGAGCCAACGCTCCCAGTACCAACCAGCTTGGCTTTTCCCCATGGGGTACCCAGGGCAGCACACTCTGGAGAGTTTCTCAGAATCACTTTCTCACAGTGAAATTTTAAGTATGGAACTGCAATGACCCTGGGAATACAGACTCCAGGCTCTTTCCCTTTGGAATATGAGAAGTTCATAATCTTTCCCATCAGTCAAATTTTTAATATTCACCATTACTGTGATGAACATTAGAACGTACTGCGAGCACATACATAAAAGTAAAAACAGAAACAAATAAACACCCCCCCCCAAAAAAACCAACCCAAAATTAAAAAGCCAGATCTATCCACTTGACCATCCATCTTAAACGTTAAGAAGCCACAAGTTAAAAATTAAAATAAAATTTTAAAAATGTATCAACACACTACTGTAAACTGATGGACTTTCTCCTCTTTAAGCAACTACTGAAATGCATTTAGTGAAGAGTGTGAAGTGGGAGAGATGAGAGACCACCACCCAGGCGTGCCCACGTACAGACACACGCATGCACACAACCCAGAAGCACAGAGAGAAACAAGATTAGAGATTTATTTCTGAAAAAAATCAAATACAGAAGTGAATTCACAAGAAAAAACAAGTTCTGGTTCACCGTATCATCTTAACATTTTTTATAAAAAAGTAAAGCATGTGTTAATTTAAATCATGAGGAATCCTAACAAGCAATTCACTTCTAGTCCCATCACTCTCTCTATTTAATAAATAGAGAGAGACACAAACAGAAGCAGGTAAAGTGCACAGACAGAAATCCTCACATAAAATCCTGCAAAAAACATTAAGATTTAGGGTGCGTCCAGTCCACTTCTGCCTTTCTTTTTAAATAAGATGTTTCATTGCCATTTTATAAATGGAATTGTGCAAGCTTTTAGGAGCTTCACTTAAACAAGAATACAGATTAGCTAATCAGTGCTGCGTCCAATTGTTGCAGGAAAGTTTAGCTTTATCTTCAAAACAAAGATTAACAAGTCTAATGAGAACTTATCATGGGCTGGGAGGCAAAGGGGAAGAGCAGAGAAGAGAAGGGATTTATGTGAGAACCTGAGTAGAACACTTGACTCATGGGGGGAGTTTTATTAGTTTGGTTTTACACATGGTGAGAGAACTTTTTATTAAAAAAAAAAAACAAACAAAACAGATACCAACCCATTTCCTGCTTTTGAGTTGCCTTTGCTGTCCGTGCTGAGCTGAGAAAGGACATAGTGAGGAGCTTTGGCACTGTCGGCATCAAATATATCCATGTTGGACTCTTCACAATCTCGACGTTTGATCCCTGGCCTCTGCTTTGGATTTCGTTTGCGTGATTTACGTGGCACCTCAGTGTTATCATTGTAGGAACTGGTACTCATGTTACTGAAGTTGGAGGGTGAATCCTCCATCCACATACTGCAGCTCTGTTCTGACTCCAATCCACAGCCCTCATCCTGGCAGGACATCCGACTGTTGTCCAGCAAGTCCTCGGGTGGTGGCGAGATGTACAGGACTGTGTGTCTCTTCGGCGTTGACTGCTGCTGCTGGACTGTGTTACTGGTTAACTGCTTGTCACTTACCCCTCTGTTACTTACCCCCACGGCTGAGGAGCAGCTCTCCACTTGCATAGCCTTGCTGTCGGTGACTGAGGTAGAGTAAATGGTAGGACTGGAAGAGGTGGTAAAGGAGCTGCAAGCACCGCCCATGGAGGAAGAGGAAGGAGCTGAAGAAGCATCTGCGGTGTATAATTCAGAAGTAAATACAAGATACATGGTTCTGTGTGTGCTGGCTATAGCAGTCCCATTGAAATAAAGTGATTTATGAACTGATTTCTTTCCCCCACAAATATTTGGAATTTGGTAAGTTTTAGAATGTAAATGCTTAAAGCAATACAGCCTAACCAATACAGCACTTTGGAAATGCCCAAATAAGACTCAGTGTGATCCACTGTGATCAACTTTTTAAAAACTTAATGTTAATGCATAAAAATGGCTGCAAGTAAACAGAACTTTCATTGCCTCAGCTGGACTAATTATTTGTGTAGAAGCCATTTCATCTAAAATAATGGAAGCCCCAATGCAAAATGCTTATAATCCACATTCAATGCCAATTAAACCATTTATTGTTGGAAATTTTTATTTTTGAAAAAGACGGGACTGTGCTTAGCCACAAAATATTAAAATAAGTTTCTAACCTATGAAGCAGAGAACTACAGGTCATTTTTAATGCAGACACTCCCTGCTTCAGAGGCAAATCCTGGAATAAAAATATGAGAAAATAAATGAGAAAAAGAGCTGCTGATTATTCCATCATAAATGAGAAATAAAATATAAAATCAACTGAGTTGGTAGGAAAAATGGAACTGGTATCAGTCACTATGACATAGCTGTTTATTCTGAAGGTTCAAAACAGGGATGAAATATCTGCATTGGTGACATGCTGATACAAGAAGACGTGAAATTTCCGTAATTCAGTCACTGAGACTTATTTCTCTCAGACTTTCTTAGCTGAGTCCCTTATACATACAGAGATAGCTTGGGACAGAGCTCTGAAAAATTCCCATTAAGCAGGATATTTTAAACAACATGACACTGACTTCTCCAGAGGTCACACAGATCAATGTTTTAGAAACATGAAAGGACAACTAAATGATTAAAACAAGACCCTGAAGATTTCTGGAGAAGAATCATTCCAACTGAAGAATTTTAATGGACAAACCAGGTGAAAATGTAGGCTAAAACATTTGAGAGGAAGCAGTATGGACAAACATAGATCTTTATTTAAGTCAGCTGTAGCTCACTGAGGAATAAACTATCTGAATTTTACATTCAGATTTAAACTTCCTAGGGGAGAGATGCTATCTTCTGTATTTCTACACTGCTGACCACACCTTACACAATAAACCAGAGCCACAGAAATAATCTAATTTTGGAAACAAATTGTAGATAATATACATATGTACAAAATTACACAATAAGTTTGTTCAGCTAGTTACTGCTGTCGTAGAGGTAATACCTAATGTTAAGAGGCACATGATGCTCTCCTTACTGTTGTTTGGGATTTTTTTGAAAATCCAGTATATTATATTAACCTCTCAAGTCTAAAAGGTTTAGAGGTAGTTGAACTATTTTATCCAGTTTAAGCTATTTAAAAGTAACAGAATAAAGTACGTTCAGCCATGATATATGTATTTAACTAACAGCAAAATTTAGCAAACCTTCCTATAAATCAGCCTCCTTGTGATTACCAGGGTGTATCAATGACTGATGACAAAGAGTTTTTAAACTGTTATTTTTTTCTTACAAGTTTTCTGTGCTAAATGAATTTAAAAGTAAGGCTACGCTACTTCAGATTGTAAAATGTAGTGGTCATTACAGTTTATTGATAAACTACTCTGCTTTTACCTTCATAGGAAGTCCCTTCCCCGAACCTCCCAGTGAACCAGGAGCAGATGAATGATACCAGTTCCATTTTCCAGTTTGTTCTTTGGCAAATATAGTGGCTGAAATTGGAGAATTCAGTCACTTTGAATTGCATTCCAATTTAAAGGCAAATTTATCCTTTCTATATCATGCATTAATGCAATGCTTTTTTCAAAAACATTTATAGGATTGGCAAGAACTATTAAATCTAGATATTAATTTCAGTGACAATATTTAAGAGCTGATTTGCAGCCACTTTGAGTTGAGAAAGATCGTTGCTATTTGGGTTGTTTACTTTGTTTTTATAAAACAGAATTAGTTTCCATTCGCCCTTTATACACTCAGAAAGAAATAGAAATATGCAGCATGCATACAGCATATATGCTGCATGCAAGTGTTTGCAAACAGGATACGTGGAACACACAGCAGTAATGCTGCAGAATTGGATTACTGAACAGCAAAATTTCTCCCATTTAAAATCAATTCTTCTTTTAACCGATGAAACTGAGTACCACGCACAGTACTACACAGCGTACGCACGTCTCGTGTTTGCCTGTCCATGACAAAGACTTTGACAAATAAATAATTACATTGAACCAGGTAGCAGGGCTCTAGAAATTACTTTTCCTCCAACAGTTTAATATCAAAGACTTATCTTTTTGCAGCAAATACTGTGAGTGTTTTAGAGAGAAGTCTTTTGAAAGACCTATAAGAAAAGCTTAAAGTGACAATCCATACCCAGGTCTGCATTGGAACAGGGATGCCAAACACTGATCATACCCTGCGTATCAAATGGTTCAATGCGTACCCTGTCCAGAAATGCAACAATTGTACTTTCCCTTCACTTTCCTAGGAAAAAAAAATATAAATACATCACTAAACAAAATACTTTTCAGTATAAAGCTAAACGAGCTGGCAGTGGTATCATTACTTTTGGGTGCAACATTTTGCAATATTTAAGTTGCTATCATTATTGCTATCCAAAACAGTTTCTCCTCCAGATTTTTTTCCTGTAAGTTAAAAAGCATGTATGTGTATGAATATGTGTATATGTTTTTGCTTTATACGTTTTAAAAGGAAATAAATACTGTTCATTATAAACTGGTTACTCTCTCCGTTTATCAGAGACACCTCTCTCTTTAGCCTTATATATTCTCAACTGAATGCCATTACCATCCATAAACATGCAAGTGTTTTAAAGCATGTACAGGCCAGTGTTGTCGTTATTATAATAATTAAAGATATGTAAGAAAGTATAACAAACATTACAGCCAGTTAAATAAACTGGCTATATTAGAACAATCAGATACACAAATTTAAAATCTATTTTAGGGGATAAATTAGTAATTGCTTTAGTAACATTTTAAGTTACACAAATACTAATAAACATTGTAAAATTTATGGTTTCTTAGAGTCTGCAGGCCTTTAGCCAACTCATTTTCCTTCGAACTAACAGACAGATAAACAAGATCAAACAAATAAGAATTCACAAAGTTCCTATAATGAATAAACCACTATGTTTTCCATGGCTTCCATTTTGTTTTATCTATTTATTCTAAAGCCAGTGACAACACATGTGTATCTGATACCTACAGGAGATCTCTTGGTTGAATATGTTGCATTTTGGAAACTTTATTCTAAATGTTTCAGTGAGTCAAACTTGACTGGTATTGCTTTAAAAGGTGAGAGCATTTTGCATTTCCTGGTTCTGAGGAATTAAGTTTTCCCCAACATGCAGATAATAAACAAAATATAACCAGTGGACATTCAGTGTGAGCGGCTGTACCTGGTCACTGGTCTATCGAGTTAAGGTTGGAAATATACACACACCTTTCCAAGTTTAAGCATTTCTTTTATTTGAATTTACTTTCTTTAGACACATATTAATAAGAATTGTTACAGGTGGCTCTTTCATGTTCATTTTAACAGTGCTTGCAATAACAAATATATAGTTTAAATGAATATGTACATTGAGAAATATAGGACTGAATATATTTTAACACAGCCTCAAAATAAAAATTGCTTTCAGAGCAACAACACTGGATAGAAGCCAAGTGCATGTTATGGCAAGTATGCAGCCACAGTGTTATAAATGAAACGTGCACCAGCATTACAAGGTGGATGCGTTTTTTCCCTTTTTCTTAATAAAAAAAAAACAAGAGAGAAAAGAAAGCTAGTTCCACATTAGAGCAACTCTGATCACTGTTGAAACTAAACCTCCTGAATCTATTCATTGCCATCACTAAAACGTGTTAGGTAGTTGAAATAAGTAATTCAGAATTTGTTGCCTGTCCTACATGGGTTTTTTCCTCCTCTAAAAGGGGCAGAATGGTATCTAACAGGTCAGCGTAAGGAAGCCCTGGTTCCATTCTGGACATAATAATTTACACATCAATAACAAGCAATTCTGTAAGGTGTACATGGAAGATAGAAAATAACCAAGAACTAACAAACTAAGTGGTTAGTGCTGGAGTTGAGAATGCAAATAAAGATAACCAATTACTCCGCACTACTCCTAGGAAGACTAAATTTCAAGGAAATTCCAGTTGTTCATGATACCTGTCATTTGTACATTTGCTTTCCAGAAAGTCTGAAAGGGGCCTGCTGCTCCCAAACATTTACTTCACTTTCAGGCAGTGAACAGAATTACATTCACAACCAAGAGACTGAGTAATTCCAGTTCTTTCTGAAAACAAAGAGCAGCCAAAAAGCAGGCAGTGGAAGAAGGGATGCAACACGCATGTGGCACAAATGCATGCTGCTAAAAATCACAGGCTAATGTAATATCAGAAACTAAGGGAACACATAGCAAAGAGCATCCCCATGAGCAAATCAGTGCAGTCTTTTTCTGTTCAATAACATAAAGCATCGTACAAAGAAAATGTATTACCTCCTGAGTTAGCAACTAAGGCAATGACATATATTTCTATATCCTATTATCTTGTGAAGTCAAACAAGGCATTCAGCCTCTAAAAAAAACCAGTCTGAAAGGCAGGAGAAAGAAAAAGATTTTTAAAATCACTTCTTGGTATTGAGGGAGTCTTGTCTTTAGATAACACTTACGTGGAGCCAATCCTGAAATCCTTGTTCATTCTTTCCAAAGAGATCATTAAATACAGCAAGGATTACCAAGTTCTCAAAATAAATAAATACTGTCCTGATGACTTTTCTTTTTTTTATTGCAGCTGGAGTGCAAAGCAAGTCATTTCCCATACTGGAAAGTTTAAGATTGCAAATGCAAATAAATTGAAGATATTTTTGATTTTACAGGTTTTTCAGCCACCTGTGCATGAACACCCAGGACTAACAAAAAGCCATTAGAGAACTTGCTTTTTTCTCAGAACCCAGCCTGCATCCCATGCAATCCCTTATGCTATGTTCAGAAAACAATTAAGTCAAAAATGAAAACTCACCACACAGGGTGAGGTTTATGTGGTGTAATAAGCTTAATATATGAAGTATACCTATTTATTAAATTTGTTAATTTATGTAACGTCATGTTCTTGATAAGACTTTTGTATGTTAATTGGTTTATTTGAACCACTGGACACAGAAGAACAATTTCAGAACAAAACCAAAAGGATACTATGTGCAAAATTTCCACCATCAACCCTTGTGCTACCAAAGGTTTTAAAGGTAAAAACCAGAACTTACAAAGTGGCTGCAAACCTGCTTTCAACACCTCACATGCCAAACTTGGGTTTCTACTTTTCATCTTCTTGTATTACTGAGGTAATGTCAAAAACTTTTCCAAAAAGTTTAGTTTCAAATCAGTATCAATCCACTATTTAGAAATAAAACAAAAAAAAAAAGAAAGAAAGAAAAGAGACTTATGAAGAAGTCTGAAAACAAGACCGACCTATACCCTGGGTGAGATTGGATGGGTTAAGTGTCTCTGGCACTATTTGTCTTCACTATTGACAGACACTGTCACACAACCCACCACTCGATGCCTGTCTCTGAATGGCGAAGCTAGAATGCAAGTTAAGTGTATTAATAGAGAAAAAAACTAGCATCCCAGCAAATATAATAAAGCAATCCAATTCAGCAGTTATTAAAAACACTCAGATTCAAGATAGGTAGGTTAATTTAATTTACATTAAGCCCAACAGTGTAAATTCCCCTTACATTCACATGCTGAACACCAAGCAGTGCATTATACTTTGGGTGAATACATCAATCAATCTGGTTTTGTTATAAATTACATCCGTTATTAAATTAACACTCAAGTTTAAGTATCTAAGTAGAATTTTTGTTAGTGGCTCACACACACCAATTCCATGTATCTTAGATCCTTCCCCACTCAGAGCAACAGCCAGCTGCATACAAGCAAGTCAGAACTCCAGGACCCTCAGCTGCTCTCTTCAAGCTCTATTTGACATCTCCTCAGCTCCCTCCACAGCCTATTGCCCTAAAAGAGTGACTGTAGTGATGTCAGGACTGATGGATCTGACAAAGAACACTTAATTTAAGAAACAGACTATTTTGTTCTTTAGATACACAGGGTTGTGTGGTCTTCATGAAGTCTTCATTGCTGCTACTGCAAAGAGGTGCCCAAATACCATAGTTCGACAAGATTGCTCTGTTTTCATCCTACACTGACTTGGTTTTTCACTATTCATTAAGGAACAGGGAATTCCTCTTGTCACAAAGTAATTCTCAAGCCTTTGTGATGTAAGAATAATGCAAGAATTTACCATAAAAATGATAGAAGACCTTGTGTTTGAGCATTTCTGGAAAACTGAGTTTACTGACAATAATTCAGGAGATTCAGGAAGACTGAAAATAAACTTAATTTAGGAAAAAAGAGATGATCTAGAGTACATCTATGCAATCCTCTATAGGTAATTATAAGAAAGCTCTGCTCTATGCAGAGGAGCAAGCATGCACTCAACGCACACACAATCCCATACAACCACAATGGATTTGCAGAGAACACGTTGTCTAAAAAGTCCCCATGAAATGGAAACAGTAAGAGAATTCTTTTTTATTTTGCATTTGCCAGTGATGACTTCTTAGCAGAAGACAGTTCAGAACAATGAAGGAAGCTCTCCACCGCCCCTGACTGTACCTAATCACGGCCCAGCCTCTTCCAGACTAACACAATTAGCTCCACCATAGCTCCTGTGGGCACACACTACTGCCAGGAGTAATATTTAAACTTGCTCATATCTACGTTAGCACTCACAAGCCAGAGCACTGCTCTAATACACAGCACCAGGACAATGCATTTTTAAAGATCGTTAGGATCTGCTTTAAATTAATTCTGCAAGAAAGAAGTATTTGACACATGACTGAAGCAAGCACACTGCAGACAGAAATCCCTGGAAGACATCCTCCTAGGAAATTACAGGAAGGCATTTCCAACTGGGAGGGCGGTAGGAAGGGGAAGGGAAAAGCCTACAAAGAAATGGAAGTTTTTACAGGCATTGGAGGTCAACTACAAAGAATAATCTTTTTTTTTCTGATAATTTGTTTACAACACGCACTTATAGGCCCAGGATAACAGAATTAGTAGCAGCATTGATATCCCCTTTGAAATTTCTGGTAATTATTTCTGCATCAACAGGAAAAACTGACTAATGACACCAGGAAAGATGATAAACTGAAAAATATTTTCATTAAAAATAAAAATCAAGAAGCCTGACTATCTACTTAGAAAAAACAAACCAAAAATAATAAACACATCCCTCCCGCATCTCTATTTGGAAGCTTTAATAAAATCTTTAGCTTGAGAATTATGAAAAAGCCTTATCTTGGCAGTGGAACCATGACCCGTACTCCTTAGCACCTGGTCTCTACCCCATAGTTGATTCAGATATTTTTATCCATTTCTCTACAGTAGCAATTGAGAAGCAAATCCTTGTTTTCATAACTAAATTGACCAAAACTGCTTAGAGCAATTATTTCAATGACAACTCTGATCAAAAAAGCTAATTACTCCCGTTTGGACAAGTAGTTTGTCCCTTTAAGTAAAAAGGAGCACAAAATGGGCATGACCACAAAAAGGTAAAACTTTTATCATTTACCAAAAATTTTCCCAGGATACAAACTTAGATGTTTGGGAAGCAGAATAATCCAACACATCACAGACTAATTGTATCCAAATATGAATACAGAGAGTTCAGTAAATACATTTCAGTTGCATAAAATCTGTTCCCCTTTTGTTACAGCAAGAACACCACTCTGTGGAAAATTCAATTTGAGATAAGAATTGGAAACTGTCAGAATGGAAACGATGCAGGAAATACTGTCCTGGGGAGCGATACAAAAAATACGGAAAGATATATATATATTTGCCTCTGTGGCAAATGGAGAGCAGCTGAAGAGGCTTATTCCAAGACCTGCTACAGAAAGAATGAATGGATGACAAAGAGAGAAGGAAGTTTTTGTAACACTTTTCTTCACTGGGAGTTCAGAAGGTTTGAGTATTCCTGTAACTGCAGATAAAAGATGAAAACACAACACTTCCTTGAAGTACATAGTTTAAAATACAGCTGCACCATCCCCAAAAGACAAGAACAAGGTGTTGACCTACCAACTAGGATGACACCTTTGAGAAAGGACTAAAATTAGCAGTGTGAATTTTAAATATTTGAAGCACTTGTTCAATGTGTCTTGATCAACATGAAAAAAATGTTCAACCTTTAAGAACCAACTGAAAAGAATCAAGCATCTCTCCTTGCAACTGGAGCTTAAAAATATTGTGTAGAAGGCATTATTAAAGCTTCAAGCACACTTATTTCATATAAGAAATCTCTAGGCACAGCTTACAATGACATTTCTCAGCATGACACCCTCATGCATTTCAAGAATCTAGAAGATGATTCATATTTAATGTGTTTATGGTACTGCACCAGGCAAAATCCTCCTTTTCCTGTCCCCTGAACAAAGACACTTGTAATTCAAATAGCAAGCACAGGGAACAGTTTCTAGTGGTAAAACTAGATCCCTTTCCTCCCTTCTGCTTTCCAGAAGAATAACAGAATTAGAAGCTTGAGAGAGCAGCTCAGGTTATGAACATCACAGCTCAGAATCCTGGAGTTCTATGAAATTATACTTGCCTCTTTGATATTCAGAGAGTGGGTAATACCTCTTTTGTCTGGATTAATTAATATGAGATATACATTTATTAACAAATCAATGAAAATCCAATCAGTAACATTCCATATTAATACTCTTAAAACTGTTCTGTAAATCACAAAACAAATTTCCAAATGGTAGAACTAGAAGTCTGCCCCTGCAAGGTCATCGCTGCTAGAAACAGCCCATCCTGCTCCTCAAAAAAAAAACCAGAGAAGTTAACTGCAGCAATATATATTTCTCACCTATAATGTGTTTTATGTGGAACAAAACTGCACAGCAAAATGATTAACAGAAATGCCTCAAGTAAGTTGAATTTCAGCCAGATACTACCTTAGTCTGTGTTTTGGAAGCAGAGAACAAACTGTGTTAACTATTACAGCAGTAGTAAAAAGCTCTCACCACTGCAGATCATTCCCTGTAACGTAATCCTCTCATTAGCAAGAGCAATCATAGCTGCAATTGACTTCTACATACAGTGTTGCTGATGTCATTTCAAAGTAGCCCTTCCTTTTAAAAACAAGAGCAAATGACATTACCTACAATGCTACCGAGACTGAACTAACATTTCCCTATCCTTTCCCCAAAAAGTGAGGTCTTGGAGCAAGCAAGAACTGACCTAAAAACATTTAAGAGAGAGAGACTTACCAAAACAGGGGAAAGATTTCAGCTACAGAAACACTAGGTTGCCAAAGTCATCTTTCCCCTTCACCCATCTGTACAGTGTCAGCTACTTGAAAACCTGCCTGTAGTCTGCTATTAAGGACTTGATTTATGCAAATGAATGGTAAATCTTGGTCTTTTAAAATATGTGTAAAATATATATTTATGTTTTCCTGTATAAGCGTGTAGACGTGCACAAAGCCCAGGCTGATTTTCCTCTCATTTTTCTGCTAAGAAATCAGAGCCCAGCCCAGCCAGACCTCTCCTTACCACAAGCAGCTGGGTGACAGGGTTGAAAACACGGTAGCAATTTGAAGACACTATAGCAGTTCTAAAAGAATTACAGCAAATAGTAAAACATGATACACCCTTTTATCTAGAAACATGGTACAGCTAGGCAAGAATGCAGCCAAAACACTTTCTCTTGAGAGAGGGAAGAGATTTGGGTGCAGAAGAAACACACAACCAACCTCAATGAAAAAGCAAAAGTGCTCCTGGGATTCTGGAAGTCAACTGAGAACACTCCTGCTCCAAGGCAGCTGTGTGCTGCGGGTACCAGCATCAGTTCAGAAGTGCCAAGTTCAAGATGGCTTGGAGGAGGAATCCTAATCAGCTACTACACAGTAGGAATTTGTGGGAGGGGGGATTATAACTATTAAACAATCCACTGACATCCACTGCAAATAGTAAATTCACCTCTCCTTGTACCTCCACCTACAACTTTTGTAGACACTGATGTCCTTTACTCTGTTCCTAAGAATTTGTCCTCAGCTTTAAAGAGCAAAAAAAGTCTAGCCTCAGATTTACCAGAAATACCCAGCTATCTGTCCACCCCTGGATTATAATGTATCTTATACATTTTTGAGATATCTCATACCTCCCAACACCAGAGGAAGGAGCAGGGACTGTTCTTTTCAGCTTTCTGCTGTCCTGATCATTTTGGAACATAGCCTACAGACCTGTTTTGGAGGTAAACATTTATCTAAGGTGCATGTATTTTCTTTATAGGATGTGGTGGAAGACAGGAGAAAAAAAACTAAAAAAAAAAAAGTTACATTAGATCTATCTATCTGATATCATTCATTGGCCAAAATGCTGAGGTTAAGCCTTCCCTGACGCCTACAGGCATCCATTCCCCTGTAACAGCACCAGTGACACTGCTTTGGGCCAGGGCTGACCTCTCCTTATGTGTGTACACAGCTCAACTCACTCTTCAACTGGCCTGGTCATCACAATTCTATGTTTATAAAAGACCAAGGTTCAATTGTTCTTGCCTTCACTGTAGTGGAAAGTGACATAAGCAATGAAAACAAACCTAAGTCTCTGGCGTGCTGGGTTTTTTTTTTGGTTTGATGGTTAGGAGTTTTTTTTAAGAAAATTTTTAACTTGGAAAACTGTAGTTGCTTGCACTTAATACTTCTGATCCCGATTGTAACAGCACTCAGAAACTTAACTGTCTCATCCCAACACTGATGGAAGGTCTCTGAAGCCACAGCTCAGTAAACAATTTAAACCAGCACAAACTGACAGCCACTGAGAGAAGCTAGCTCCACCTTTTCCAACTGTTCCTTCTTCCCTGCATTCCTCCTTTCCTGGTGCCACCAAAAGCATTTGTGCAGTGAACCCATGCGGGACAACTCCAGCCTGGAGCAGGTCCTCGATCCAACGCACTCGGCAAGCTCTTCTTTCAGCAGCTTTTGGTATCAGCTTAAAGTCTTTGTGAAACTACACTACCTCTGACACTGAAAAGTGTTCTTAATTGAATGCATAGGTCTCCTTTCAGTGTTAATAGAAAAATCACAACACTATTTTTTGAAGTTCTTTCAAGAAAATTGTGCTGCAGTTTAACCCAAAGCGCTAACAGATTCTTAGTTTTTTTAAAAGGAACCGGACTGGCTGTTAGCAGACACTAAATACCTGGAGGTAACAGACATTTAGTTCCATTCAAGTTTTTAAGTCTTTTCTGTTAGATACAGAATTAATTAGCAGTTCATGTCTATCTGTGGATTTAGAGTGTAACAGGGTTTACGGGATTTCTTTGTTCACTTTTTCAAGGTACATGTTTCTGCAGGATTTGGTTGCTGCTATATCCTGGAACCAAACCCATCATTAAGTATCTTGATTTTAGAAATATATGCCCAAATTATTTTTTTAATAAGTGATATAAAAATATCAAATCCTTTCAATATAATAAATAAAAACATCAAATTCTTTCGATGACTGAAGCTCCACTGTGCACAGTTAAATCCACAGGTTGTCTCAGAAGAGGTCTGGCAAAACATGAATGGTGAGCAGTGCTGTAAAGTTTCTCTGACAAGTCTACAATCACTTCAGTTTCTGATCAGGATTCCTGTACCATGCAAATCTGGGAAACATTCTCACACAAACATTTAATGCATATGAACTCATAGAGAGAAAAAAGAATAATGCAGCTACCTGAAACCTCACCTTAAATAGATACATTTTTCTCAAGCAACAATTTAAGGCCAATTAGGAAAGTGGATCATGACCTTGTAAGAAATACGGGGATCAAATTATGCAAAAAAACCCCACTTATCTAATGAAGAAAAATGCATCAATCATGAGCATGATCATTTTCCCTTTTTTTCCTCATTGGTCAGATGTTTACCAATATATACAAGTTACTGAAAAGAGTTCCAGATGCAAACCAGCACTAAGGCTAACCTCACAGATCAGAACTTTGCCCTTAAATCCTCTCTTTTATGTTCAATGAAGATCAATGACAGAGTCTAAAACATGACTGGGAGTAAGATAAAGATGAAGATAAAAAGGTCATGATTCATTTTTGTATGCTGTCAATTAGAAAAATAACTAATTTAAACTTATCAGTTTATAAAAGTGCCATCCTGACATATATTCTCACGCATCTGAGAATTTTGTAATACATTACAATAGAGAGCTACGTGTGAATGGAGTTCAAATACTAAGCTTCCTCAGGCTTATCAAAGAAAATATGACTTTTCTTTGTGCTTACAGTTTGGTAAAAGCTTCATGGCCCAAAATATGATCTCCCATTCCATTTTTTATTCAGGCTACGATTTGCTGTTTTACAGTCAGTCAGCATTAAGCCTTAGTTCCAAATAGGTATTTATTACCTCAGAAGGCAGAGTGCATTCTAGGAGTTAACAGGCCTGTGCTGGGTAATAACAGGAGAGCAAAACAAATAACTTCTTTTTTATGAAGATATATATGAAATACAGCAAGCATTAACATAGAATACCTGACAATTTAGATTACCCAGTTTAACTTGTATTACCCTAATTTCTCCTAGAATGAACTCTGTTGCTTCTCCACAAGCTCTTTTTTTTACAATCAAAACTTTGCCAGCACTGTTCATGTTGGCCAGAACGTTACAGACCTCAACAAAGCGACTGAATAAATGAGAATGCTTACCAGCAGCAACTACAGCTGGAGGCGGCGAACCTGCCTCGCCACCACTTGTTTGGCTCATGGATGCTACAGATGTTTCTCTGGAAGGTGGTAACTGCAGCTCCTTTGGGAGAAGGTCATAGACAGATTCTGTTGAACAAAAAAGGATTTAATCAAAAACACATTCATGTTCTGTAAGAGAAAAGAAACAAAGTTTCTGCCTAAAAGATATGAACTGTAATCCAACCTTTTCAGGACCTTTTGAAAAAGTTACAGTAAGTGCTTACAGATCTTAACATCATGGAATAAAGTTATTTCAGAAAACAAACAAACCATGAAAACATCAAGATACACATTCTCAAGACCAAAACAAAAGGACACAAACTTGTTCAAACAAAGAAATAATTCATGAACTTCCAGAGAAGCTGTACTCATTTGGAATGAAGGGGCTGACAGCATATACAACAACAAATGTGGGAATCAAAGACAAACCTGTTCTCAGAATTCAAACTGTGCAACTGATTTCCAGAGAGCCAAATTTAGTGTCATCATCTGCACAACAGCCTATAAAGTCTTCCCATGTAATAAGTGTCAATTCTGTTATGTAAGACCCTTTATTTACATTTATCTGCAACATTTCTTTTTGCCTCAAACCCTCCTGTAAACTCACGCAGAGGTTCCAGCAAAAGCAATCTCCATCTGCAAAATGGCTAGTGCTGGTCCATTGTACGTGGCTAGTCCCCTTTGGTACAACTAGGTCATGATCCTCTGCAGTAGTACAACCTTCAAGAAAATTTTTGTGACTTCCCTGTTGTGAACTAGCTGTGGCCACCAAACAGCTCATCTGACCAGGCTTCAGCAGCCAAGACAGAAGACGGGAACTCAACAGCCCCACGCTCAACCTGCTCCTCCGCGCTCGCTGGAGGTTCAAAGCAAGTCCGTGCCTCCTGGCTACCACTGTATGAACAGCTATAAACCCAGTCAACAATTCTACACCACAAAACTTTATGGAATCCCTTTATATGTATTATTTAGGTGCCCAAGACAGATACGGAAAACCCAATGCGCATTTTTAAAGTTCTTTCTTTTCCCTATGAAATAACAATTATACTCGATCCTTAAGTAAAATATATCTGAGCAGCAACACTGAAAAAAATAGAAAACCCACAAAGTTGTTAACTAAAAAGCTTTATCCACATTAGGCCCTGTAATAAATGAAACATACTCAAGACAAATGCAAAGCTATATACGCTCCCAGCGATATATAACTGTACTAAAAATGTAATACATACCAAATGCCAGTTATGCCACAAACCAGAACAGTTACCATACCAGGTAAGAGTGCAAATACTCTCACCACAAAATGGCATTAAAAGTGTCTAAGAAAATTTTAATGTCTTTTACAGGATACTACTTGTCTGTTAGGCACCAAAATCACAAGCAACTACCAACAATGGCTGCAAACTGGCGGTGAGGCCTAACCTGAGGTAGCTCCACAGACCAAACTGATCCCCATCTGTTGCAAGATATTTTTTAATTTACTTCTTTATTATAGCTATACTCACTTTTCAGAGAAATAACTTTTCAGTAACATGACAAAACCAGAACTTTTTTATTATTTAAACTGATAATCAAATTATCAGCAACCTGAGGTTGCAATCCAAATCCCAAAATCTCTGCAGAGGTTTTCTGTAAGGGTTACCCATAATACTGAGACAACGTACACGTAAAATATTTTAAGACAGCTCAAGTTACCTAACCATAAATTCCTAGTTTTATTCTTTGGAACAATCTCGGGGGGCAATATTTATCTGTGCTTACTCGAGATCTTAAAAGTTATAAAAGGCAAAGAGAACAAGACACATTTGTTCATACTTTTGCTCCTGTTTTATTACGGGGAACGTGTTTTACGATGAGGAACGCCACATTAGCATTTACCTCAAAGATGAGTTCCCTTTGTAGAATTAACTTTTTCCTCAGCTAGTAAAGCCTGATTTCTCACTCTTCTGGACTAGCGATTTTCAAGACCATAAAACCGGGTTTCAAAGTAAAATAAATTAGACCAGTTTAAAATTGGTCATGTAAAAATATGGTTACAATTATGCTTCTCCTTTTATACTTCATTTACCATTCCCCAAAAAAGGTTAGTTCTTTTTCAGTGATAATGTATTACACTTTATTAAGCAGCAGTATTGTGTACTTTTTGTGTGTATGAGCACTTATGTAGTTTAAACATACTCTAAATTTTAGCCTTTCTTTAAAAAGGCAAATCATTCCTTTATTTATCTTACAATTTTTATTGAAGTTGAATGTGCATACAGACTTGAATCCAATTCCAAAACCAAAAACCAAACTAAATTGCATTTATAGTCGTTATTAGCCAAATACCATCTCCTTGTGACTGCTGTGCCAATGAGGCGGGAGAAAAGGGCTATCAAAGCACAGTTCTATTTTAAAGTCAAGTCCTGGCTGGATCATCAATTGAAGAAGAGCAGAGAGGTTGTGCATTACCTGGCTTGAAAACAGGAGCACATTTGAACTAACAGCATTTCAGACTCCATGCAGTTGTGTTCACAGCTTTAACAACAGGGAGGACAGTGCAAAATCCAGAACTGAGAAGCCAAGAAGCCCAGTTATTACTTCAAATAGTCACTGTCAGGCAGTTTCTGCACTGACACTATAAGGACAACACAATTTATCAACCTCTCCTATGGAAAATTATGCCCATTCAGCTTTGTTGCTATAAAGTGATTTTTAGTTCAAAGTGTACCCTACACCATATTCTTGCTACTAAGAAACTCAGACGCTCCGATGTGCCAGAGCTGGGAAGGCTGTCGCCTCTAGAGGAGTAGTAGCAAGATTTAAAGCTGCCGCAGTCACTTGACAAGCAGCTCTGCATATGCTGAATATTCTTTTACACCTAAGACACTGGAAACAACTCACCCAGTATTTCTGTTCTGCAAAATGTTTAGTGATGAGCCACCAAATGAGGGATCAGTAACAAAGCATATGTGTGTGTATGCAGGTAAGTAGAGAAGCCTTTGTATTTTGATGTGTATATTGCATTTATATACATACATTTTCATTCCTTTCTGTTGTCTCTCGAGAAATCCTCTTTGAGGAGAGAGCTGCTCATCATCATAATTCTGTCATGACTCATAAGATATTTGGTCCTGATTACAAAGCCTCATTTCCAAAAGCTAAGTTATTAGGTAAGAGTGAGTTTTTCCTCTTTGCGTTGGTTGTTGGCGTTTTTTTGTTTAAGAAATTTATTTTTAACTCTCAAACGTGACGGAGGTTCTGTCAAGTTTGCTGCTTTAAAGGAATGCTCAAACCCAAAACTCCCACAGCATATTTTTTCTCAGGGAACACATAATTTTAGCAGTAATCCACAACAAGCACAATTATAACCTTTGAATAACTCTAAAAATATGATAAAGGGGGGGGAAGCTAGCATTAAAATTGAAGTGCATTCCCAAAGATCACAAGACCATTAAGGGCAAATCTTTAAAGATCAAACTACTGGAAATGTGTTCTAAAATACAACACCCAGTTTTTATCCCGATACACTTGGATACCACACCTAAAATTGAAGATACGTCCTACACTCAGAAAAAAAGCTGGCATTAACTTTGACAGCTGTAAATGTGAGAGGACGGAGCAAGCTATTAGGAGGGAAGGGAACACTGCTATTGGGAAGTCACTGTGAGGTGCAGGCAAGAGAACACAAACGTGGTGGAAGAGGAGAACAGCCCCATGAAGCTTCAAAACACATAGTACAGTCCTGGCCACCTTCAACGCCTCCTCTGCCTCCCTGGTTCTTCCAGGCCTGTCTCCCCATAACTTTCCTCCCGTCACAGCAGTAGGAGAAATACGGCACAAGAACATCCCAGATAGGAGTGAGGGAAAACATGGGAGGTCTACTGGGTAGCACACAAGAAGGAAAACAGATCAAAACCATGGGATTAAAACAGAACAGGAAAGACATGGACCTGTTGGAATGGGTCCAGAGGAAGCCACAAAAAACAGTGCTGAAGCACTTCTTCTATGAGGGCAGGCTGAGAGAGTTGGAGTTGTCCAACCTGGAGAAGAGAAGGCTCCAGGGAGACCTTAAAGGGGGCCTACAGGAAAGATGGGAACAGACTTTTCAGCAGGGCCTGTTGCGATAGGACAAGGGGTAACGCTTTTAAACTAAAAGATGGTACATTCAGACTAGACAAGGAAGAAAATTTTTTTACAATGAGGGTGATGAAACACTGGAGGTGGTAAATGCCCCATGCACGGAAACACTGAAGGTCAGGTTGGACAGGGCTCTGAGCATCCTGATCTAGTTGAAGATGTCCCTGCTCATGGCAGGGGGGTTGGACTAGATGGCCTTTAAAGGTCCCTTCCAACCCAAGCTGTTCCATGATTCTATGAACACTTGGCAGTCAAATCCAAACTTTAAAAAAAGCCAACAAACCAACTCCTGGCTTTGCTTCAGAACAGATGTAGCTTCATATTCTAAAACACATCTTTAGTGAACTGGATTGCTAGGATCTATCATTTCAACACTTCTCTGAGGAACCTAAAACTGTTTAGGTACCTTTAAGAAAGCTTGCTGCAACAAACCTGCTCTTCACAAATCAGACTTCAAATGAAACTTTGTGTTTTCACCTAAACACGGGCCAATGTTTATATATGCTGCACTATAAATAGCATTAAAGCAAAAACTGACAAATCCCAGAAAGATCAGAGTTGTTGCAAGGAAACTAATTCCTCCCCAGAGGATATAGTTTCCATCCGCATCTGATATCATATTGAAATAGCTAAAGGTCCCTCCCCTATAGATCAGCCCACCTCCATCACCATGTTTTACACACGTGTGCACACATGCACACACACTGAGTATATGAAATTTTCTGTTACAATTTTATGTTTATTCATATGGAAAACACCCATGAAAAAGAAAAGGCTGTTACGTAAATGCAGTGTTACATTTGAAGGCAAAAATATAATTTCAGTATCATTACGTGTTTCTACCTAATTCCCAAGAAAAAACATGTAGACACAATTCCTGTTTTTAGCAGCCACTGCGTGGAATCAATAAGCCAAGTTTCAGCTGGCTGAGAGCACAAAGTCTCTTATAACTTATTGCTGACTTCAAATCCCCTTAACAAATATCTTAGTTGATCTCAAGTTTATGGGGTTTTTGCTAGAAGTAGCTTTATTTATACCCAACGTCTCCCCAAAACGCATTTCCCTTCTCCATACAGGAAGAGAGCAGCATGTGTTTCATAACAGTAATCCCAACACACAAACAAGATGAACACAAACAAAATAAGAAAATACTAGTATCAACCAAGAGTCACACACAGTCATTTCCACATACATCATTCACCTGTATTCACGTAATCAGTTATTAGACATCATATTGGAAGAGGGGAGATTAGGTTAGGTATTAGGAAGAAATTCTTTACTGTGAGGGTGGTGGGACACTGGAACAGGTTGCCCAGGGAAGTTGTGGATGCCCCATCCCTGGAAGTGTTCAAGGCCAGGCTGGATGGGGCTTTGAGCAACCTGCTCTAGTGGAGGTGTCTCTGGCCACGGCAGGGGGGTTGGAACTCAATGATCTTTAAAGGTCCCTTCCAATTCTAACCATTCTATGATTCTATTTATAATAAAATTCTGAATCTCATATAATCCCTCAAAAACCTTAACTGGACTAACTAGATGAGCCCAGGCTTTGCAAATTCTACTACTGAAATCAAGGATACCTGGGGACAGGCAGATTTTCAAAAAGTATTTTAAGTGTCAAATTTCTTCAACTACCCTTTATCCGATTATCCTGCCCCTATAATCTCTCATCTGAGATCAGCTGCTTGTAACTTTGATCTTCCTGCCAGTTATACTGACAGTTCAGAAAATTATATTTCACGTGGCTATACTGACCAGGACAGCATCAAACTTTAGGTCAATATTCAACACTGCAAAATCTGAAATCTGGGAAAAACCAAGATTTTGTTAGTGTACTGCTTGAAACAGCACAAAACATTCAGAATTGAAATATTAATGAAAAATAATCAAGTACTAGGATACCGGACTTGCTTGTTATTGTAGCGCATCAAAAATAGCGCACCCGAGCCAAAGAATGAGCCTTCCAGTACCCGGCTATCGGCAGGAACCGAGCCAGCATCCAGTCTCAGGTGAAAGGTATTCACCACCACTTTTCCCAAACAACTGCAAGAGCAGCAACAAATCCCGAAGATACACAAAAGCATATACAATACAGCTAGAAGGGATGCTCACCTTGGACAAACAGAATTTAAATCAGTTCATTTTAAGTTAAAAGAACTGAAAAAAAGCTGTGAAAGGGCTGGATGCATTTTGATAAGTCTGCACAAAGATATTATCCTTGGGCCAACGTGTCTCTGGATCAGTCCCAGTAGCTGGGGACAGGAGCAATGTCTTTGAGGGAGAGAGAGGAGAGGCCTAGGAAAGACTTAGGCAAAATAACCTAGAGAAGGTAGGAAATGGTGGCTGAAGCTGATCAGATGATATTGAAGTGGAAGTGCATAAGGCTGGTGGGTCATGATGGCAAACTGAAACTTCTAAGTGCTCCTTCTCTTATTTTACTCGCTTCACCTTATTTCACACACAGTTGCCGCTTTTGTAGGAATGTTTTTAGATTTCTACACACAGATTAACCAGGCTAAATTACAGGCACCTGGGCTTAACAGCAAAGTCTAAGCACTCCAGCCTTTCCCCATCACCATCAACAGAAAATATTATACTTAAACTTTTAAACCTTTCTCATCTTTATGATATCAAACAACCTTTCAGAAACACACCGTGCCTTGTGACATGCAACATTCGATTCCTCCTTACTAACTCGGTAACTGTGGTTCTATTTAGACTTTATTCTTAGGAACACAGCAGCTAAGCTTATGGAAGCAAAGGGAACGCAACTGAGCACAACTGCTTCCTGTCTGGGATCGCTAAGACAACTGTAAGATTCTGTGAGAAGTCATTGCAGCTTTGGACATGGACCAAAGCAAGCCCTGCTTTTTCCAAAGCATACGTATTCTCCCCATGGAGATTGCTCTCCCTTAAAACAAAAAAGGAGAATTCTCATTTCAGAAATTCAGAGAACCTCCTATGGTCAGAACAGCAGCTACTTTCAAGTAAAAGACCTTTTGTTAAATAACACAAGTTTAACACTGAAATGGAGATAGATGCTGTAATTTCAACTTATCAGTGTAAATTGAGTAGAATTACCAGTTAACCTGCCAACATTCCCCCACCATTTCAAGTTCATTTTTAACACCACATAGGTACGAACGCAAACAGGGAAAGAAGTATTGCTTCTGCCTTTAGCCGAAGCCATCCTTCCACCGCACTTAACAGCCTCGAAATCAATTTCTGATCATGATGTGGAAAATCTCTTTTTGTGCTACGATTTTCCTTTTAACAACAAAGATGTCAGACAGCACTTAACCTGGCTGCAGCTCTAACTCCTAATTCAATGCCACTTCTCCAGGTTGTTCCCCAGGCCCAGCCTTGAGGAGGTCACTGCAATACAGCCCCGACTCTCCTCCAGCCCTCCTCTCTGTCTGTCCCACCATGGTGATCTGCTCCTGTGACTTCACCCCCCTTAATGCCAGGCGCTTCCTCAGCAGCATGCCTTTTATCCCCACCCCTCGACTAAAAGGTAATGACAGTCTTCCTGCTCAAAAGGCAATCATGCAGGAGAGCACAATCAATAACAGGGTGAGGAAGAGAACCAGCCAAATTGTCTGCAGTAGAGGCAGAGACAGGGCATTTTCCACTTGCAGCTGGCATTTTTTTGTCTTTAAGGGTAGGTACATCCTGGAAATCCCTTACCACTTCTGTGACCTCATGAACAGCAGCAAAGTTAATCCTTGTCTTTTAATAAGCTCCCTGTGCTGAATGGCTGCCCATTTGATCCCCACTGATACTAGTCTCCTCAACAACCCGTACAGATTTGGCTGCTTCTTCCAAAGCCATTTCCTTGCTGCAGCACATGACAGTCACACCAGAGATTAGAGAAAACCTTGGTGTACTCTTCTAATCAGCTGGCAGCATCCAAGCAGAAATCTCCTCTAATGATGTACTCCAAGCTGATAAAAAAAAAAAAGCAAGCAAACAAGCAAAGAGAGTTGTTTATAGGGAACTGAGATTCCGAAACAATTAGAAATACATGAACCTGCAAGTGGCCTCTCCTACACAGGAGGTGGGTGAACAAAGTAAAGCAGAGCTCACATGCTCAGCAAATTAAAGAAACTCTATAAAGGAAAACATAATGTCCACATCCCCAGCTAAGCATACAAATTCATGTTCAGAGTATCCATACACACACATATAAAGATTCTATGACACTCATCAGTTCACATTAAGATGCAGTTTTGGGCTAAACCTTTATTACCAAGGCTCCAAACAGCAACTAAGGGCCCGACTGTCACTCCTCACTCCAAAGGTAACTGCATTTTAATAAAACTATATATGCAGCTGAGTATCTTTTAAAAACCCTTGTGGAAAAGAGATGTTAAAACCAAAATCCATCCTACACCTGAAAAATCTAGGTCTCTCAACCAACTAGAAGACTTTGTGGTTTGTTTGTTTAACTTGAAGTTCTGTTCTGCTCAGGAATCCAGTGTCTCTGAAAAACAATATAGTTTAGCAGCTGAGTTTATTGTATACCACCATTTCCACCACAATAGCTTAGTCCACAGAGTTTTTAAAGAATGATGGTGCAGGGGGAGCAGGGGCAGTGTTACGTCAGCTCTAAATATTCAACATCTAATCAAAGCCTTGCTTTGTTGCAAAATGTTAGTATCATGTGACCCCCACGGATTTTTCTGTATACAAAAGCTTGGGTGTGGGAATACTTTGAAGCAAACTATTTTGCCTGTCGGGAAGAACCCATAAGAGCCCACTGAGGAGCCCTCCAGTTCTTAGCCCTCCCCACAGCTCCCTCCATACATCCACCAAAGACTACCAGGTTCTCCTGCAGATCCCAGAAAAAGAATTTACTGACCAAGTTTGGTTATTACAGAACAGAACAGCAGTTTCAGAAACCTTAGGCCACCCTCGAGTATATCAGGCATTAGCAGAAATACAGGAACTCCACGTTACATGGTGGAGTGACTGCTCTCGCTTCATCTAGGCTAAAATGGGAAATGTAACATCAGGAGCCACTGGAGTAAACTCTGCAGTGAAAACATAGACTGTCTCCAAGATAGCAAGATGAAACATTACTAAAGCTACGTTGAGAATACACACCTATACCTTTATGCAAATGAAATGGAATTTGTACTTAGCCAGTGCCATATTTTAGGAACTGATGCGCTGGGAGATGGCAGGCTGATAAGGGGGCTGGCACAGCACATACACACAGGGACTGCACAGACGGGAAGCCAAAACAGGATAAGGAGGACTCAGTAAGAAGCTCAACAGAGGAAGCTTTGAGAGTCTGAGAAAGGCAACTAGAAGAAAGACAGAGCGCCTAGCACATAAAAACAGAACAGAAACAGACTAAGATAGGCACAGGCCAGACGAATCTGTGACCGCTAAAGTACTTTCTACTTCACTGTGGCGGTTTTGTTCCTGTTGGGTTTTGTGGGTTTGGGTGGTTGTTTGTTGGGTTTTTTCATTTCCTTTCTTTTTTGTTTGTTTGGTCAGCTTTTCTGAGTACTCCATAGGAGATCCAAACTCTCACTTGCAGAAGTGAGAATCACAACAGCAGACAATGGCAGCTCTGCTTAAGATACAGCAGAGATTTTATACAATAAAGTTTAAAAAAAATATTTGGGAAAAGGAAAGCACAGGCAACATAAACAGTTAATCAGCTTTTGTTCTTTGTAATATATTACAGACTATAATAGCTTCTGTATTTCCTAACAACTTCGTAACTTCAGTAGACTTTAAACAGGCTTGCTTAGCAGCACCTAAAATGAGGCAAACAGCCCTGAAGACGGGTTTGAGTTACCTACCGAGCAAGAAGGGAAGACCTTACTTGAGCATATATGAGAATAGACAGAATGCAGTGACTGTCCAAAGAAAGAGACTTGTTAGATAACTGCATGGCAAAAGCCAAGAGCAAGAAAAAGCCCATACTTAGTGAAGCTGAGCAAAAGGACACAATACAGTACTTAACAGTCTTGATGCTGACACCTTAAAACATTTTACAAAGTTGGTCTGATTACTCCTATTTTTGCAATGCAGAAGGTGAGCTATAGGAAGAAGGTAACTCAAGGCTTCCCAGCCAGCAGCAGGACACAATCGAGTTTCTCTTACCCAGGCTGCAGTCCAGTGCTCAGTCCAACAGGTAACACTTATTAAAACAATGCTTTTATTTCGTGTCTTTGAGTACAACTGGGAATAATGTGATTAAACAGAGAACTCAGTTCAAATTGTCAGTGTAACCTAAAATACCTAAAGACTACTTCCTTCTGTTCCCGTACACATTAACCTGTTCCAACTAAGTTTCCCAACACTACCTGGACCACTATTTTTCACACAGCTCTCAAGTGAAGGTATGTCAGCAGGACACTTGGCGTGCTTCCCGACATTGTACTGGTGCCATCGTTTCAGTAGCACCTCTAACTAGAGTACAGTGGAAACAAACGATAGAGTGCTGTTCCCTCTCTCTTTATCTGCCATGCTATATTCAGAGTATCTGTAGATGGTAGAGCAGTAAAAGACTGGAAGCAAATCTTACCCCCAGTGCTCCTGTTATTGTCGATACTGGCAGAATTATATTGCTGCTACAGCAACAGTGGCAGGTTTTCAAAGAAAGTGCAGTGTATACAAGGATGTTTTACACAGCCAAACAGAAAATCTTCCTTCCAGTTCCCTCTGGCTTCAGACAAAAGAAGCAAACCCTAAATCAACACGATTCATGAGCACACAGGGGACAGGCAGATGCCACAGTTCTGCCCGCACTAGAAAACTTAATGATTAAAAAGTTTCTGTTGGTGCAGCTCCATGCTGAGGAATCAGCAGAGGATATGAGCACTCTGTGTTGATGGTGCAGCACTGGACGCTGTCAAAACCAAATCTTGCCTGCAAATGCTGCTACTCTAACACTGAAATGCACATTATGGCATGTTAGTGAAGAAGAAAGAAGAGTTTGCTAAAAGACAGCCACTCCTATTTTAAAGAAAGGTGATCAGTAATATATTATTAACCAACAAAGTCATTAAAATTTTATCACAACTGTAATATCATTGTTTCTTGTACTTAAAAATAAAAATGAAAGCTAAAAGTCGTTTCTTGCATTTTTTTGAAAGCACAAGTATTAGTACCAAAAATGCTAGTATTAAAAAGGTCATTTTGCAAGCAGTCTATAACCAAACAAAAATCAGGTACTGCAGTATACCACTAACCTTCAGAAAAGCTGTTAATCTCAATATTCAGGATTCTGCACAGCAGGGTAAGGTTGAGAAATTAATCCTTTTAAAGTTGAATTTCAACAACTGACAAAGGCATGTGTTAGCTGAATTCTATTTATGGCATTCATCCAAATATCAAATAAAGCTTTCCTGGCTGTGTTTCAGTCATCCCCATTCACAGCTCAAAGAGTACTTTTATAAATGTAGACAGACAGTATAAATCCTGTGCCTTGTTTGCATCCAATTTTACACATCTCAAAGAGAGAACAACATTATTTAGTAATCATCACTTCAAGAAAGAGACCAGTAATGACTTAGTGAAAAGTCTACCCTATGCAGTTGTAAACTCCAGACAAAACCCTGAGAATTCAAAAGATATTACTAAAAAACTACAGTGGACAAGGCAGAGCAAGTAAGGACCGACACAATTACACATACATGAACATAACAGGGTACTGCTCTGCTGAACCGTTAAACACTTTGGCAATGTAAAGTCTTTACTACATATGAATAGTATTTAAAAGATGCACATTTCTCTCAAACAACCCAAAATGGGAAAAAAAAAAAGAAATAAAAATAATCAATCTGTTCACAATACCTTAAGAATTAAAAACAAATAAACCAAATGTTGCCATGATTTTCATCTTCCAGCACGCAGGAAACCAAGCTAAGCTAACATTTGGAAAGAATCCAAATATGATAGGTATGAGAATTCAATTAAGGAATTCAAGCAGCCTCATTTTGCTGTTATATACAGTTGTTACAAGCATGGTATTTCTTTATTTGTGATTCTATAATAAACTGAATTTTAAGCATAAGTGGTTTTCTCCCTTTCTTTACATTCTGTCACTACAAAGACTTCATTTCTCAAAGGGTCAAAGAAACCCAAATACAGTATGACCAAAGAATATTAATAATAGCTATTTATCAACCACTTTAAAACGCTGCTATTGTTTCAGAATCAAAGTTCACCAGAAACAGAGATAATCAGGCGCTCCAGCCAGTTATGCTAGTTCCTTAGGTGCAATGCATCACCCAAGAGATGGTTCAGACACACACAGAAGTCCACCTGACCCTCAATTTACTATTGTCTCAGAACAACGTTTCTTAGTCTTCTCGGGTTTGCACAATTTTTTCCGATGAGGTTATTTTTGCCATCTCCTACATTTGCTGAAGAACAAGAAATGCAACACTAGCAATGAAAAGTACATGCACTTTTTTCGTTTGAGGCTATACCACGATATTTGACCTTGAATAAAAGCACACATATTCAGACAGACTTCCAACACATTGCTACAATCTCTCAGATTCAGTATTTTACTATAAACTTGGGTGTAGAGGCTATGTTCAGAAGACTTGACATGTCCTAGGAACTCCTAGCATGATATCTAGCACAAACCATCTTCACACCTCCTGCCCTTTACTCATTTTAGTAAGATACTGACACTAAAAGGTATTTTCTCCAGTCATCCTCAAAACTGAGAAATATTTACACTTCCTACTATCAATTTGGTTTCCACTTATAATTCAACTACTATGTTTGATGATAAACATAATTTTTAAAAACAAACATGAAGTAATGTTTAAAAAACAATACTCCTTGGCACAGTTAGAAGAAAGCTCTGCGGAAAGCCTGACATCTGTAACACCATTTCTAATAAACTAACTAATCAGGTACATGAAAGAAATGTGTTGTGTAAAAGTGATGGAGCCTGAGACTCTTGTATCTCACCAGCTTCTCTCTGGTATCACAAAAATCACTGATTAGGGGGTAAAACTGCATTTATGTTAAAAACCACTGAAAGTCACGAGAGACAGCCTGGATGCCTCACACACGTTTCGGAGAGTCACAAGGCATCTCAGAGCACGGCACACGAGTCCCAGATTGTCTGCTCAGCTTTGTGTCACATTTAGCACCAACAGCAGCTACTCTGAACACAGTCATGCTGTAAATCAGAAAAAAAGAGGAAAGAGAAGATTCTAAGTAAAATCCTTTTAAGTGACCCTGAATATTATAGCAGAAGCATGTGTTATGGACAGCGGTTGTTCAAAGACAGGTTTCATCAAGCACAACATGCTACAGCTCCATCCCAGGCTCTACATGTACAAGCCTTTGTCCTTTCCAACGAGCAGCGCTGCTGATGCACAACGAGCCTCCCCCAGACTGCGGATAAAGAGAGACACAACTAATGAGGTACGCAGTCAGCCACAGGCAAACCTGTGTGATAAATACTGCACCTGGAAGGAATTCCTCAAGGAACTAAAGATGCCAGTTGTTTGTAAAAACAGGTTTTGAAACTATTAAGCAAGTTCTTCTCCAAATATGTCCACACATGACTCTCGGGAGACAAGTGGGAACCTAAGCCAACCATTTAATGGCACAACGTGCATAAAAGATTCCTTTCTGTACTATAGAGCTAAAACCCCACTGGAATCGGAGGGAGGGGAGCAATGAAAGAATCAGTGGTATAACTGCTCTGGAACTGCCAAGTTATGTAAAACTTAAGGATGGTCATAACAAATCAAACTAAATATTGATTAGCCCGTATCTTTTCCCTGATAGCAGCAACTATAGGGAAAGGTTTACAAGAACCAGTAAGTTTAGAAAGACATTTCTCTCAGAATACCTTCCAAATCTTACAGTCAGCTACAGACTAACTCCCTAGTTTAGAGGCTTCCCTAAATAGATATACCCCCCACAAATCTAACAGCTTCTTGGATCATTTATCTTTTTACCAACCAAAATATCTGTCAATTGTTTCCACAATTAAATACTGTACAGAAAAAAAGACGACACACACACAAATAAATCTGTCTTCTGTTTGAAATTGCTGCGTGGTCATTGCATTGAGTGTCTTCTATCTCTGAAGTAATGAAAAGTAATAACTAAGCAAGGCCTATGTGTCTGTGCTATACCATTAGTAACTTTCCTCATCTATCCCCTTCATTCAAATCATCTTCAGTTTTGTGTCTACAGTTAAATTGTGCAACACCTTGTATATGCTAAAACTTGACATTAATTCAAGGACAGACAATATAACAGATGATAAGTCCACTGAGGGTTAGAGTTCATGGGGATAACTGGCAAGCGTGAAGATAAAGATCATATCTGGATGGACACAGAGTGCCTGTCGAAAGCTCTTGGGGATTCCAACCTCCCCTGTCTGAGACTATCCCACCCCACTCCCCAGTAAACTGAGCTATTATAGTCTGCTGTGACCAGCTTCTCAAAAGTCATATGCTGTTATACTTAAGGATCTCTTTGGCTCAATTAGATTGTCTTTCTTTACTAGACTTCTAAGGGAGGGAAAGAACTTGTACTAGGAGTTTCTTCAACAAATAACTAGTATCCCACTATTCAAATGCCCAGAGTACTTCAGATGTCTTTCCTCTATGTCTAAAAGCTGAATTCAGTAAAAATAAAGCCTGTAGATTCCTTGGCTCAGGTGCAGAAAGATATTAATCTTCCTGTATAAATTCTTTTGCTATTGTATTAATGTAGTGAAATACCTGCACAGCAAGGAGTACTTAAATTTACTCTAAACAATATAATCCCTTCCTTGCTACCACACCTCCAAAAGTACCTTTTTTACTTAAGTGGCAGCTTAACTTAACTGAATTACTGAAGCTTAAACTGAATCCTTTCAGGCCACAAAATAAAAAACCAAATCATTTCCCCGTCTGATTAAAAAGCAATTCCATTCCAGGTGCAGTTCAAGTTTCAAGGCGAGGCAGCTGGCCCTGTCTAGAATTCAGATGCCCTAAAAGAAAAACAAAATAAGATTTATTCCAAATTGAACACAGGCTAAGGAAGGGCACTGATCACACTCACACAAACATACTTACAGACAAGAGATGATTGAAGTTCTTTCTCTATCACTAACAAATGCAGAGAAGAGTTTAAAACTGCTGAGCACGCTGAGTGTGCCTGGAGCACAAAACTCCAGGAATGCCCAGAAAGTCACTTTCAAAGGAATACGCTCTTGAGAAATAAGTGTAATCCCCTTTCTTAAGGGAGCAGCATGGCAGTCACATCTCCCAGTAGGTGTTGAACCTGGTAGATATCCTCAGCAAAACCGCTAACAATACACAAAATCTCTGTGTATATTTCCTAGAGCTTTTAGGCAAATAAACGGCTATATTCAAAAGGAAAAAATCTGACTTAGTGTCTCAATAAGAAAACAACTGCAACATAACACTACACATGAGAATTTCTGACTCAGGAACTCACAAGAGTCCCAACAATAGTAAAAGCTGTTCAGCTGCTCCTTAAAAAGCACTTAGGGCCACAAAGATAAAGGATCTGGAGCATCTTTCCCACAAGCAGAGGCTGAGAGAGCTGGGACTGTTCAAGATGGAGAAGAGAAGGCTCAGGGGATCTTATGTGTAGAAACACCTGATGGGAGGGAATGAGAGGCTCTGCTCGGCAGTGTCCAGTGACAGGACAAGAGGCAATAGGCACCAATTAAAACACATCAAATTCCACTTCAATTATCTTAACCATGAAGGTAGCCAAACACTGGCACAGGCTGGCCAGAAAGGTTGTGGAGTCTCCATCCATGAAGACAGTCCCAATAGGACATGATCCTGGGCAAACTCTTCCAGTTTAACCCAGCTTGAGCAGAGGGAGTTGGATTAGATGATCTCAAGAGATCACTGTCAACCTCACCAACTGTGTGACTGAATCTGGCACTGCCTCCACAAGTACTCATCCTGCTCCTCTCCCACCCACTGCACAAATGGGACATCTGATTGTTTTCAGAATTTTAACCTAAATCAGATTCCTGGGGTCTGTAGCATTTATTTATGAGATACAAGCAAGACTATTAGGAACTGTAATTATAAGTTCCTCCATAAATCTGCTTCAATAGGTATACATATTCCAACGTAAGTCACCTTTTCCCCCCTCTAAGAAACAAAAACATACTCAATTATTTGAAACTAGGAGACCTCCTCATTCCTAATACTAAACTGAAGAGAGAGCAAACTTTAAATGGAGGACAAGAAATATTTCTTTATCAATTCTACAACTGGACTGTGAAATTTCTTGCTGAATCAAAAAAAAATTAATCAAGAGTCAAAAAAGAACTGAGTAAGATTCTAGATACTCCTCTTACACCCCAAATAATTAAGCATATACATGCATACATACAAAGGAACCTGGCTGCAAAGGCAGATATACCCAAATTGTGAAACATGGGTTGTTAGTGGGACTCGTGTTACTCCGACATAGATATGTGGAGCTGCTTGGCACGAGTTCTGCTTTGGCCTGCAGCTCAGGAGGAGCCGCTGCCGCCACCAACGCTCTCCGAGGACAAGCAGAATGTAATTTTAACGGAGGCAGGTTGTCACTTACAACTCGCATCACCCTGCCCCACTTTGCAGAGCAGCTTGCATGACCACGATCAGTTAGTAGCCGTATTAGTAGGTCATGTTCACTTACGCACAAGGAAATATAAACTGTCAGAGTTAATAGAAGCTCCTGAACTCTGCAGCTTATTATTTTCCAAACGCTCTGCAGCGCTACTATCAAAACTAACAGATTCTTTGGCTGAGTGAATCCATCCAAAATAAAAATAAAAAAATAAAAAAAATCC
The DNA here is from genome assembly GCF_001431845.1 of Calidris pugnax. Taxonomy (NCBI): domain Eukaryota; kingdom Metazoa; phylum Chordata; class Aves; order Charadriiformes; family Scolopacidae; genus Calidris; species Calidris pugnax. The sequence goes on along the minus strand of NW_015090842.1, from coordinate 10,374,188 downwards.
AGGCCTCTAGACAATGAAAGACTGAAACAACTGGTTTGTAATGTCAGTTTTTCTCAACGGGAGTGGAACTCCAACAGTTGAAAACTTTTTATTACTGCCTTTAATCTCTTTCTTTCCCATACGCTTCATCTGGTCCGGGCATTAATAATGAACTGCTATCCATCTTCCTTGTGTTTGCTAAACAGCCTGAACTTCACCACAACTCAAATCTGCTTTCAGCATCAAAACTTTGCATGACTTCGGTATATTGCATTAGTTTTATAAACTTGGTAAGATGACCCGAAATTCTTTCTAATTATTTACAAAGCAACTGTAAAACCTTTCCAACTGCTGGAGGGACAAGTAATCAAGGGGAGCTGGAGAATGATTCTTCTCAGCATATTTATGTAAATAGTGAAAACATTCCTCTTAGTCTGGTGCGGTGACATTCTTTTCAGAACTACATGAGTTAATAACACAACGTAACTGATGCTGTGGATTTACATTTTAAACACTGCTAAAGCACTGCATGCTTTTGGGAATAGCAGTTACTTAAGATTTTACTATGTGCCCATTAAAATCTAGTGTTACAACACAGTTCAAAGTTAGATCTGAGGGTTCATCTCAGTGAGTTCCTAAAATAATTTCTGTACTTGCTGACGAGAAAGCCAGAACTTGTCTGAATATTCAACCTCATCAGTTTACTCTTTACATAAGCGCAGAGAAGATAGTAAAGGCGATAAATTGCATTGAGATGACCACATACCTTACTTCACCTGCACTTTGGCCACTCATCACCTTCTGCTAGGGTTTACCAGCACATCTAAACTTCAAAGAGAGTTCAGGCCATTGCCTTCTTGTATAAAAGAAAGCATTACTTCTCTTTCATTTTCTCCAACACAAAAGAAGTACATTTCCACATACAACTAAGTCATCTGTGTACCGCTGCCAAAAATCAGACCAAAGCTGTGCCTGACAACCATTTTTAGTCAAGACACCCTAACAAAAGGTAACTACTCTGTCAAAACTTGCAAATAAAGATCAGATGTTTTATAAAAATTGAAAAATCTTAACCCACAAGCTGGGAAACATACAAAAATTTACTTCTTTACTACACTAAACAGCATTATCCAACGCATTCCCCTTAGGAGCACCCCCTAGCTATAATGGATGTCAAATATGAAAGTCCCAAACTAACTGAAACACAAGTACTCCTGGCTTCTAATTTTTTAATATTCTAAAGATTCTCAGATCTCTATTACAGCAAGTGTCAAAACTGCATAAAGAACTTTCCAGAGCAACACAAAGTATAAGGGATGCAGAGTGGCTTAACCTCGCATCAAAGAACAATGCATTGAGCCAAAAAAAGAAAGACTAAGGTGGGCAGAAAGCAAATATTGGGAAAGAGTGTCTTCCTCTAAAGCATGTCCGCAGTCAGAAGCATCCACACAATAACTTAATACGGTCTTCCAACCTCTGGGTCCCCGAGAACCCTCCAACATTAAAGGATGTCCTAAAACATACCCATTTGACTTTGCAAGTGGAACAAATCTGTACCCAACACATCTGATCGCAGGGAACCACACATTTCCAGCCCGCAGGTGCAGCAGCCCCAGCTGACAAAGCACCAGAGCCCATTTCCTTGTGAAATGGATCACTGCGACACTTGCAGCTCATGCTGAGATCTCACAAAATCAAGTCCAATTCAAGCTCCTTATTGCAATATTCAAATCCTTCCATGGGACCGAAATATTTTCTCTCCAATTACAACTCCTTTGAATATCTAAATTTAAATGGGACAAGAGAATTGGGCAATGTATGGAGATTCTCTAAGAGAAAAACAAAAAAATCTACAACTTCCATAACTAAGTATCCAAATCAGTAAAACTGACAATGGGGGGAAAAAAAAAAAAATCTAACTAGTCTTAGAACTAAATAAAAAGTTTACTTAACTCCTCTTAATTTCCACTACTCCTTAATCCACTAAAATACAAACAGGCAGCAATGGAGAACCTAGAGCAGAAACAATCTCACGCTCTTCCATCCACACCTGCAGAAGGGGAGGTGCCCAGCGTCCTGCCCAGCTTCCCAAACTCCAGAAATGATGCCCTCACTTATCCCCAAGAAACCAGCCCAGGCAGGAAGCTTGGCTTTCCTGGTCTCGGCACAAGAGTACAGGCACAGCAAATGCAACAGACGGCACAACATGAGTAGCATTTCTTTCTGTAGCAGAGCCAGTTTACTAGTTCTACCTCATGTTATCTCCTCCACCATTTAATCCCAGTCCTCGATACCTCCCCTCTCTTGTCTTGACACCACTACTTGTGCAGCTGCACAGCAAACTAGACCGGGGAGCAGAAAAAAGTTGGAAAATCCTATCAAAAGTACAGTATTATAGATTGATTTCCCAATCCCATTCATCTTGCAGCCACAAAAAACAATTGTGCTGGCACAATTCAGAGGACAGTACATGGGCGAGAACAGACAGCAGGAAGAAGGGTCTGTTTAAACATATCCGTCACTGGAATATTCAAATTACAGCATGAAAAGCAGGGAATTCAAAATCCTCCTCCCTACCCCCAGCACCACACAATCACCTTGCAGCAACATATTCCATAGTTTTGTTTTTCAGGCCAATAAACAAGCAAGATTCAAAATAGAAACAGACATTTCCAAGGCTGACACAGAATTTTAGGAACTTTGGTATAATCCATTTCAGTTGACTCAAGTCAGAATATCTTGGGGGCAGCTGGAAGAGCTGCAACAGGCGGATGGATGCAGTCCGTCCCTCATATAGCACTCAACACTGCTTGTCCAGCACAGCACCTTCTATGAGCTACAAAAAGAAGCAAGGTAATATTACAAAAAAGAAGCTAAGTATTATTTCTACTCCTAAGAACTGCTAGTACTAGTTCTAAAGTTCAAAACTAAAAGCAGGTTCTTACTATTTTCACAAAGTATCTGTTCTATTCCTTTTCAGTAATTCAGTCACTGTCTTACTAGAGTTATCCCTTTCTTGGATTATGGAAAGAAAAAAGTTCTAGTAGGGAAAAAAAAGTTACCAAAAACCACATGTTGTATCAACAATTCTCAGTGAACACAAGTAGATTACTGTCACTTAACATTTAAGCATAGAGGAAAACTGAGGTTTGACTATATGACATTTTTAGGGCAAAAGAGCTATTTAGGAGACTACTAACATTTTTCTGGTTGCTTCAAAGTTGCAGAAAGTCTCACAGTTTTACAGTTACTCAGCTGTGTAAAGCAAAATGTGATAAAAAGTTCTGACCATACCTGCTGAGTGCAAAAATGCAACTTTGTTACTACACACATTGTTACTTTTTGATTGTTTAAATGAATGTATCAGCTAAATTAATGACACATTGTATCAGTTCAGATTCAGTACCTGGCATCTGATTAACTACTTCAATCACAGTTTTTCACTTTTGCCTGTTTACAATGAATAGCTATACTTTGCTATATTTGAATGCTGCATATGATATTCAGCCACAGAACAACTAGCCTCAAGGTTTTAGGTTTTATGCTCCGGTGATTTTTCTACTACATTACTAATTTGTATGCACATTTGGGTCGTTTTATTTCAAAAAGGATAGCATGTTATGTAAAGATGGGAATTAAACCTATTACATTCTAAACAGTTTCAGCATTCAAAAATGCATGCAATTTCGTATATCTCTATTATCTTCTTTTTAGGAGATACCATCCTTCTACAATGGTTACAAAGCATATATCTTTTAAAATATTGATTATACATAAGACAGGTTTTCATCCTTAGCACTAGTTAGTTCCTCAGGAGCTGCAGGGATGAGCTTCAGCCACGGGCCTTGGAATCAACACTTTGCACTTAGTTTAACACTTATAGCTGTTAAAAATAAAAAATTATATACTATAATTATAGTTAACTATAGACTATAACTATAGACTATAACTATAGATAACTATATTATAGTTAACTATTAGACTGTTAAACAGCTAACATTCCAGAGGCCTGCAACTTAAGTACAGTTTCACTATCATTTTAATCCAATATAAGCTGGAACTGCTGCTGAAAGAAATAGTCCCACCCTTCCGTACTGCTAGTTTTCACATGTCCCTTCCTTGAGTCAGCACAAGCCATTCACGAAGACCCACAGCAAACATGGCCAGGATACTCACCTGGTTAAAAATCAACGTTTCTCTTCCCCCCCCCACCCCTTTTTTTTCTTTTTTTTTTTCTTGTGAGGCAGGGTGAGAAGGAAGAAGAGAAAAGCTGAGCTAATTTTAACAAGATTGGTTCCCCAATCCAGTTCACTGCATGGCCACATAAGCGGTGGCACGAGCAGAGCAGCAAGGAAAAGAGGGGACAAGACTGCTTTGACTCAGGAAGTGGGAATTCATACTGGCTGGACTTGCTCATGAAACCACACCTAGAAGAGTAAAAACTGGAAGATAAAATATTTAGATACTCAAAGAAAAACACTCTCTTTCCCAAGCTATGCATAAATGAAAAGTAACTCAATGGAATTATCAGATCAAATTCTAAATTAACTGTTCTCCCTTTGTCTGTACTGCCATTTCACCTCAGGACAGTGTGCTTTTAGAAGTTTGACTTAACATTTTTAAGGGAATATGAAAACAAAAATCTTAACCAAAATAGCAGTGCAAGCCAAAACTTTAACACATAGCACAACGACAGACAACATAACTCTGTCTGTGCAGAGAACGGGACAAATTCTAACATAAAAATTGCACTAGAGTCAGTTACATCTTGATTGACCGGGTTTTCAAATATAATTTCACTTTTAGGAACGGGCAAGTACATTTTAATCAGCACAGTAATAGTCTTCCACTTTAATTTCCATAAACTGAAGTCTGTATGTTCAAAAATCTCAGTTACTCCCCAAACCACCCTAATCTTGCAGTTTCTGTCACTTTCACAATCTTTTTATTTCCAAAACACCACAGTGATCATCATTGACAAACTTACAAGACCAGTATCATTAAACCACAACTATCCTGACGCGCAGACAGGAATGCAATTCAGAGGAAAAGTTACTGGCCCCAATTCAATCTGCGAGCTGGATTCCAAACTGCGGGGTGGCTGTATTTCTAAAAGGAGAGCAGTTATGAGAAACTACATGCTCCTAACACACCCTCATCACAAATGCATATTTGTGGCTTTCTCACTGTGTTCAGACCTTTCCCTTTATCTCATCAGTTGTATTCATACTCTGATCCAGAGGATTTCTCCACGGGATAAGTTTATCCATATCTATCTATCTAGGAAAAAAAAAAAAAAAGCACACTGAAGTGTGTTCCGACTACTCAGATAACCACAACAGATAACCTTTTCCTAAGTCCAGCTAAAAACCATATTAATATATCACAGCAAAGACGATCACTAAATTATTCATTCTGTAAAGTATATTCATGTGTTGTGAATTTTAATTTAAATTAAATTGCATTTCAACTTAACTATCTCCTTGATCTTTTATTATGACAGAATATGAAAAGCAAGTCTCGCTTTAACCTCTTTATAACTATTCACTGCTTTATACACCTCTACCACCTTGTTTGAATCAAGCAGCTCACTATGGCCTCTCCTAAGCATCATACGTCCTTCTCTGGAGCTCTTCTAGCTTGGAACCCACATCAATGCCACCATCAGTGTGAGATCCTTTTCCTACCTGAAACAGACACTCAATCATTCCATTAAGTATAAAGAAAACCCTAAAAATTTCGTGACCTCACCAATCTCATTGTGAATTCTCAAGTTCTGCTCAATTAAGGACAAGCCCTTTAAGAAAGTTCGCAACTTACACAGAACTTTTTTATTTTAAATGTTTTACAGATTACTTTAACAGTGCACACTTTTCAAATTTCCAGTACAATAAATGGTAAATTGCATGGGGCTTTATCACCTGTGGTTTTTAATTAGAGCTGGCCTGCTTCAAAATACTCTTTCCATTCTATTGTTCTCACTAGGACTGAAACCAACTAGTATATGTATGTCTTAGATAACACCAGAGCCTTAAATCCCTGTAGTAACATCTTTTAAAAAAATTGCAAACTGTTACACACTGGTGATAACTTTAAGATCTCTAAACAGTTAGACAATGACTTAAAGCAGCTTGAAAGCTTTAAAGATGTGCTTTGATTTGTTAAAATCTTTTTATTCCTTTTAGCTTCAGCCCTAGCAACACACAACTCAGAGTTAATAACCATTACAATCAGCTCCAAAAACTCTAAAAAAGTTCAAACTTTCCTGTAACAATATTAAAATCTGATCACCTTCACTTAGGGGTAATAAATAACTTTCCATTTCTTTTGTCATACACCCCCAAAATTGCTTCCCCTCCTCCTGCTGTACTGTGGGGGGGGATATGTTCAACAAACTATTAGTGGTGACTTCTAAGTCTGTTACAGAAGAGAAAACGAGTTAAGAACTCGCATAGCACATAGCATTTCTGCTGATACGCTCAGCCTTATTACTGTGCACTTGTCAAGACTAAAATTCAGGTATAATGAAAACAGGGTTCCGTTCGTTTACTTTCAACATTCTCAACGTTCTCTCTTGGTCTCCACTTCCCACGTATAAGCGATGCCGTGTGTCGTCCCGTCCCCCCCAGGGGGATGGAGCTCACCCCCGGAGATGCTCTCACCTCCCCGGCACCGTCCCCCGCCGCTTCTCGGGCTCTTTGCCAGTTTCTACCCCAAATCAGATCCTTCACGTCCTCTCCGAAGCTGCTTCTTCCACCGAAGCCCTTTCTTCCCCCCCCCTCCAAGAAAGTTAACGAGTCGTTTTCAGGAAAAATCACCGGCCGCCCGTATTCCCGGTGCCCCGTTACTCCGTGCTCCCGACTCCCTGCCGAGGGAAGCGTTCACCCCCCGGGGGGCTGCGCCGGGGCTCGGCCCGCATCCCTGCGGATGCCAGATAAACAGGGCGGCGAGCGGGCCCGCGGCCGCATTCCCGGTCGGGCACCGGCAGGCGGGGATGGACAGACGGATGGATGGATGGAGCGATGGAGGTTTGCGGCCGGGGCCGCGCAGCCCCCCGCCGCGGTGCCGCTCCCCCGGGGGGCCGCCGCCGGGCCCCGCAGCGCAGGAACCTGTCGGGACACATTCTTGAGGCCG
>NW_015090842.1:10337959-10366294 GCF_001431845.1 Calidris pugnax | reverse complement strand
GCGGGGGGTGCGGAAACGTCTAGAACGGGGAGGCGGCCCCTGAGGGAGTCCTGGGGCTGAGGGAGTTCGGGGAGGCCCCGGCTTGAGGCGCTGAGGGCAGCGGCGGGTGGGGTGTGAGGCGAGGGGCGGCTGCGAGGGAGGCCCCAAAGGCCTGAGGGAAAACATTTTGCTGACAGGTTCGTCTCTTCCCAAAGTGCAGCCGGGGTGCAGTGGTGGCCCTTGGGTGGCCGTGGGCAAGCGTTCGGCGCTGCCCTCCTCGCCTGGTGTGGGGAGAGGCAAGGGGCGCACAACGGGTGGTTGTGGGGCAGCGGCCATCACACCTCCATCCCTGCCACCTCCCAGGGGTTTGGCCACCCGCGGTGCCCTGCCATTGAAACTGACGATGCAGAGGGTCTGTGGTCCGGACAAACAACAAACTCCCCTTTATATTGTCCCAAATCAAAGTGCAGGTATTTCTGACTAAATAAAATGGAAATGTGGAAAGAGCGTTGCCTGTGCGCTTTAGTTAGGTGAAACAAAGATGGCATACACCTTCATAAAACGAGTACCCTGGATCTGAGTAATCTGGAGAACAGAAATGCTAAAATGTTGAGGAGGTGAGGGAGTTTGGGACCCCTTTCCGTGCCTAAGAAGGTGTAAGAAAGGGGAGGAGGTAAGGAAAGGTCACCCCCACAGATTTAGTATTACTTCTCCAAGGTGACAAAAACCTGCTTTGGAAATGAGGAGGGGATGGGAGAGCGGGGAGGGCTCGCCGTGTGGGTGAATGGAGGTGCCAGGGGAATGCTTAAGCTGTGAAAAATGGAGGCGGAAGGAGCTGTGAACAGCTGAGGCATACCTTCGGCTCAGCAGAGGGAAACCGGACCCTCTGGTTTCCCCGCGGGGACTGTGTCACCAAAAGGTTGGCTCCTGTCCCTCCCGCAGCCGGCTCCTGTGCCTGTCCATGCTCGGATCCCGGCAAAATCGCTCTCCAAAAACACCTGGCAGCTTCCAGAAACTCACCATAACCCCACCAGCCGGGACAGCAGTGCACAGGAGGGTTTCCATCCTCCATCCACCACTGCCGGTTGGTTGGTCACCATGGGACAGCCTCCTCTCCGGTGTCTTCACCAGATCATAGAATCACAGAATGGTTAGAGTTGGAAGGGACCTTAAAGATCATCCAGCTTCAACCCCCCTGGCATGGGCAGGGACACCTCCCACTAGAGCAGGTTGCTCAAAGCCCCATCCAGCCTGGCCTTGAACACCTCCAGGGATGGGGCATCCACAGCTTCTCTGGGCAACCTTTTCCTGTGTCCCACCACCCTCGCAGTAAAGAATTTTCTCCTAATATCTAATCTAAATCTCCCCTCTTCCAATTTAAAACCGTTACCCCTTTGTCCTGTCACTGCACTCCCTGACACAGAGTCCCTCCCCAGCTCTCCTGTAGCTCCCTTCAGATACTGGAAGGCTGCTATGAGGTCTCCCCAGAGCCTTCTCTTCTCCAGGCTGAACACCCCCAGCTCTCTCAGTGCTGTTTCAGGGTGCTAGGCAGCGTTCACCCATATGGTGAAAAAAAACACCTTACAGTTGTCACTAAATGTGTTGGTTTTATCATGTCTACGCAGCAGAGCGTCTCTGAGGCTGAACCAAAGGCAAAGCAAGGTTGTTGTTTTTTCTTTCTTCACCGTGAGTACAATCACCCCTGGGAACAGTTCTGGCTGCTTGCGTGCTGCCGTGTGAAACAAGAACTCAAACACTGGAACTCATGATCTCTAAGGTCCCTTCCAACTCTAACCATTCTACGTTTCTAAGAGTGGCACTCATGCGTTTTGCTCAGAATAGGCTGTGGAGGCCTCCTGGGCACATCCCCGGCTGTGGGCTGCTGCCAGGAGGGCTCTGCTGCTGCCTTTCAGAAGTGCCAAACAAGTTTCCTTGCTGTCTGTGCCCAGAGCTCACCCAGGTCTTTTCCTCCGCTCTCGTAGCTCCTGTGCCAAGTGGAGTGGGCAGACGGCATCACGTGAGGACATTGTTCATTTGCTTCAAGCCAGCCACGAGTATCGTCCCAAGTTAAAAATCTTCCAAAGGGTTTTGCTGCAATCACTACGCTGTCGTTCGGCTGGCAGATAACATTTCCTTGGGGTAACCCAGACGTCTGCTTCACAGTTTCTTAATTTACAGCAACGGCAAGGAGGGGTTACCAAGTTTCAGAGGACCATGTGCTGCTGCTGAGTTCTGTATGCCCGACTTCGGCCAAAAAATCCCCCACTGAAAGGAGATGAGAAGCGCCCAGATAGCAGTCCTTTGGAGAGCTGGTTCTGGAAATACCACCAAAGCAAAAAAAATCACAGAATCACAGAATCTTCTAGGTTGGAAGGGACCTTAAAGATCATCTTGTCCAACCGTCAACCTACCTTTGACAAAAATAGACACCTGCACAACAAACAAAAAGCAACACCATCACTAAACCATACCTCCCAGCACTACATCAACCCGTCTTTTGAACACCTCCAGGGATGGTGCCTCAGCCACCTCCCTGGGCAGCCCTACTGCTCCCACCACCCGCTGCTGCGGCACAACATGCTTCTGACAGATGCTGCAGCCACGTCCTCAAGCCAATTGTGCTGGCTCCACTGTTTTTCCAACAAGTGCATCCATGGAAGCCCTTCAGCAAAACATCCAGGTGGACGCTGAAGCCAATACAGCAATGCAGTGGCCAGTGGTGTGGCAGAGGCAGCCCTGTGACAGCCACAGCTGTGTCACCACATCGCTGCAGCAGTGGCTGGGAGACTGTTTATAACCCATAGAAAGAGGTAGTTGTACCCTTAACCACATGCTTCATCCCCTTCCATGCCTGGCACTCCATCAGCCCCATGATGAGTGGCGGTAATCAAGTAGTCTGTCTAAAGCTAACACTTCTTTTTTGGTGAGGTTATTCTGCAGTGGGGCCGGTTTCCCAGCTGGAGTCCATCCTGCTCAGCACGGGGCAGGTCGTGCGGTGGAGGGATGAGACCTGCCCAGGACAGCTGAGCACAGCTCAGCTCAATGTGACTGCAGGACCACAGCCTGCCTGAACTGTTGGGTCACCTAAGAACATGACAACCAAGCAAAGCAATTTGCCAAACATAGCAATGGTGATTGAAATAAGGTAAAACACCAGCTGTAAATCCAAGAAAGAAAGAATTTCAAAGCTCGAGTCCAAAGGCATTATTTAGCTGAGCTACATCAGGACCTTGTATAGCTGTGAGAGCATGCAGGAGGGAACAGAAGACCTGAATTTACACAGCACTGCAAACTGGCGGGCTTGGATTACATGGCCATAGAATTAAAAGGATTAGCTGATAAATTTACTGAACAACTGGCAATTATTTTTATGATGGGAAGTTTAGAGAGGGGAAGAAAAAGCCGTTGAGCAGTCGTATCCAGAAGAGTTGAAGGGAAAGATCCCCCCTTTGGCAATCCCATACCTGCCAGCCCCAGGAGGGAAGAGGAATTCATCTGTGCCAGGCGGGGGCTGCCCTACCCAGTGAGGGAGGAATGCCTTTCCCTTGAGAAGAAAAAGAGCTATTCCTGCACTGGCACTATGAAATCAAACCATTTGGGAAGAATCCAGAGAAAAAAAAAAAAGTAAGACACTGCTATAATCACCTCTCGCCTAAGTAACAAGGGAAACAAAGACTTTCTGAGAAGGTGCTACTAACAGATGGTCTATGGCAGAGAAGATACCAGATCAGAAGATATCAGATCTTACCCCTGAAAAGGGAGCTATGAGAGACAGAGCAATCAGGGATGGAGCTCCACTGCCTTTGAGGGGCAAAGGAATTCATCACCAGCCAGCAAGGCTGGCCAGTGCCGAAATCCCCGATGCTACCAACACAGCAGCAGCTACGTGACTGTGGAGGAATCACACTGCAGCAGGGACAGGTCACCCCATGACTGATGACTGTTTTAATTGCAAATACAGTTGCAGGTGGCACAAGAACATTCTCATTACAGTTGAGACCCAAGTGAAGTGCCTCTGCCCAGCCGAGGCGAGCTGCGTTCATGTCCAGAGCCAGCTTCTGCTGCCCAGTGGTCCTGCAGCCACTGAGGTGTTATCCTGAGCTGCCCGAGGCAGGTGAGCCCAAGCAGGACACGAAGTGGTGGGAAGACCACCATCAAGCAGAGCTCCTGAGTGACAGTGTGTCCTCAGGACTGACTGCACACCCAAAACTGGGGGAAATGCCTCTGGAATTGGCTAAAGTCACATGAGCAAACAGCAGGCCATGACCACCTCCTGCAGCTGTTCCCCATGAAAGCTTGCAGGTCCCATCCAGCCGTGTCTGGCTTTTGGCTGGGAAGAGCCTTGCAGAGTCCCAGGAAGGGCAGAGCTGGTAGAGCCCAAATGACAGCACAGAATGAGGGTAAAAGTGGAGAAAAAGGGAGTCCCCATCCTCTGTGGAGTGAGGCAGGAACAGCGTGGCTGTTCAGTCCCCACCTGTGGCTCATCCAGCCTGGGGCAAACTTCTAAAGCAAGATCACGATAACAGCTGGAAAGGAGAGAGGCCGGGGATGGCACGCTCGGAGACAGGCTCCGGTGCTCCCTGGCACTCCGAGAGCTGCACGCTATTACCAGAGAGGGAGGTGATGGGCAAAGGCCAAATCTGAAGAAAGAATAGATAACCTGCTCTTTGGGAGGAGAGGCCAGCCCCGTACAATTAGACTTTTTAATGACTGAATATGATTAGTCCAGGGTGCAGCATGGAGCAGTGCCTAGCAGTGGGACTCGCCAAAATAACCGCATCACGGCAGGTTAGCAAAACACAAATACAGGGTTTATCAGAGTCCAGTTGGAGCCATAAACTCCTTCTGTGGACCCCGGACCCCAGCACGTGAAAAACCCGTGTGGAGCATGCAGCGCAGGTGCTGCCAGGGAAGGTGGGACTGTCCCTCCTTATCTTACAGTTTTGAAATCCAGCTTGAGTTACAAGATGTTGAAAGGGGCAAAGAAGCAAAAAGATGAGGCGCAGACAGGTGAACGTAAATGCTTCACAAGCCAGACTGCAGGAGGTTGTTCAGGACATTACACACACCTGACTTTGACACACTGACCTGGGATAATAGATTTATGCGAAGGCAATAAAAGCTGTCGCATTAATCAGAGCTGCTGAGCAACCACCCGGCCAGCCTACCCAGTGACGCCACTCCCGTGCCTTTGACAAACCTCAAGACAAGCGGTTATTCTGGGTGGCGTGCGATGGAAAACATGACAAACGAAATTCCAGTTGCTCCAACCCAGGGGTGCACCAGTGCAGCTGCAGCAGGCGGTTGCTGGAGCACACAGCAGAGGACCCTGTGGCACGTACGGCACTGATTGCGCTGGCCAGCGCATGCCGTGAGGTAGATCGTTAATCGTGCCGTGTCTCAGATTGCTGGTGAATAGCAGCAGGGAGGATTTACAGGATTATTTTTTTACTTATGTTTTTACTTACAGCAGACATACCCTTTCACTGAATCACGGGGACTTTTTAGGGTCTCTGGAGAAGCCCGGCACCAAACAGTTGCTGGTGGTGATAGGTCTGGTACCCATCACCCAAGGAAAGGAAAGCTGCTTATGCTTCCCAAGACAGAGAAAAGTTTCATATGAACATGATGAATCTGATAAAGCAAGGCAAGAGAGAGGTTTATCTTTACCAGTGAATCTCACTCAGGACCTCAGCCTCCAAGCTCTCTTGACTTGCCCAAGATCTGGGTGAGGTTTAAGCTACAAGAGCAACTACAATGTTTAATCAAATCTTTCTCCTGGGTGTTCTCAGCAGCCTCAGGCCACACACTTCACATCATGCTGTGTTGCAGTGCAGACAGCAAACAAAACCCAGCTTGTATTGACTGTCCAGGAACATTAGGGGGACAGTGTAGGAGGGATTCGTAGCAGCTACCCTTCTGGGTGGCTGAAGGTCACCTGGGGTCTGGCACAGCCCTGCTGTTTGGTACCAAACCCCGAAAGTCAGCGTGGGATTGAGTTCTCCAGCCCCATGGTTGGTACTGAGCTCTGGGTCTTGATCACAAATCAAACTGGAAGGTGGAGAGGCTTAGATGCTAAAGGAGGTTGTAGATGAATGACCACTGAGCTTGTTATGTGTTTTTCTTCACTTTTATGATTTTTGAACATTTTGTGCCTTTCACTGTGGATAGACACCCAGTTTCAATGGCAGGTCTAGGCAGGTTTGCTAGGGGATTCTCTAAACGAGCTCTGTAGATCCTTTTCAAATGTCAGTTTGGCTGATGGGCGAAACCTTTAATGTCCCGAAAGGGCAAAATGCAATGGTGCCTGTGGTGGAAAGAGTGAGCAGGATCTGAACTGTGGAAGTGATACAAACAGTGGAAGCTAAAATAACACTGTAAAGGAAATCTGTACCCTGTTTGCGAGCAGGAGGGAACGCAGCTGGGGGTGTTATGCAGCTGTCATGGGGTTTTCCAGTCACTGCAGCAGAGGTTTAGAAGAAGGTGGGCACCATTTGGGAATCTGCCTTTGGGGAACTGCTGATCCCCAAAGCTTGAAACAGGTTCCCACATCTGCTCTGTTTGACGTGTTTTTCCCTGGAGTTTTTACACTGGTGGCCGCTGCTTGGCAGGAGGAGGGAGAACCTCATCCAGCTCCAGTCAGGGATCTGAAGGAGCAGGAGGAGCAGCATCACATGGCTGGGGACAGGGTGAGGCAACACCTCAATGAGTCTGTTCTCACTTGCACGTCTGTGAAACATGGCAACACGTTCTGCACATATCTTGATTTTGTATGGAATAAATGTAACTAAAATACACAAAAATCCCAACCAATTAATTGCCAGACACTGAAACAGGAGGCTTCCCATTAAAAGTTACGTGTTCTGTGTAATTAAGGTATTTTCTCTTTTCATAATGAAGTTCCTCTCCCTGCACAAGCAGTTGGATAGCAGCAGGTGTGAGGGGGAAGGAGTCTAAACCAGGATCATGGAGATAAATTAGCAGGTTCATGCGTAATATTGCTAACCCCATTTGCAATTTCTAAGCCCCATGTAGGTGTTTTATTTTCTAACTGTGTTAGAAAGATCTGTCAGAAAATAATTAGGCTCTGTCAACAGTTCCCCTATTCCCAGATTACTGCTTCCTGACTCATTAGAGCTGCTGAGGTTGGCAGGAAACTTGTTTTATAGTAATTTCTGTTAGCGGCGTCCCTGGAGAAGAGACAACACTGAGCGTGTGACACCGGCGTTAACTTCATCCTCGTGATGGAGGCACGAGGCAGCCAGGAGCTGTCAGGATTGTCACACGGTGGTTACTGCTGGCACGAGATGCCGGCACCTTTCTATCCCTGAGCTGGAGCCAGGGACTGGCCGGCCGGGGATCCCGGGCTGCGCGGCTGACGGCTGGGCAAGGTTCGATTTTAAGATCTAGGAACTGGTGTGCGCAATTGGCTGGTTTCCCGAATATTTGGCTGGTTCGTAAGGGTTTTAAAAAGAGAAAAAAGGGGCCTTTTAAAACCCGTTAAAGAAATGGGTCTTCTCGTTCCATCCCAGGCATAAAGCCACAGCAGCATCCCCATCTTTGCCTCCGAGAGTGGCCGCTGCGATGTGTAAACACAAGTTGGCTGCGTCAGGAGGCACCTCGCTTTCTGGTAGTCCCACACGGCTGCCTGCCCATTGGCAGTAGGGCGAGCATCCAGCTGAGCACGTCCCAGGGCAGGAGTTTGTGCCCTAGAGCTCTCTGCCCCTTATTTTCCCCATCCCACAAGTACTAGACCATTAGATAAAACCCAGTATTCAACTTGTAATAATACTGAGGCTGCTGTGCCATCAGTGCTATTAGAGAGCATTTTTAAAGCTGCAGTGTTTACCCTTTTGCGTTTATATTTAGCTGTAGAAAATATTTGTATCAATTTCCACAGCATAACTCAATAACATTTTTTCCCTTTAAAAATGTAACTGGTTTATATTTAGGCCAGCCTAACACCCCAAAATGGATATTTTAACCATTAGAATAATACTCAATATGTTGTGCTTTTTTCTCATGTTTTATAAAATATTTCTGAAAGGACTTTTCGAAGACTGTGGTCACTAGGATAAGAGAAGAGGCCAACACAAAAGGTAGTGTTGCATTCAGTGACAGGCTAGTGCTAATGAACAGCAGCACAAAACGGTGTCTGTACAGGACAGGAACGGTGGCCTGTACCCGTTCATGGGTAATTGTGACATGCAACTCCACAGCAGAAGGTCACAAGCTTAAAAACTGGTGAGATTTTCTGTTCTAAATTATTGCCCCATTAGCTGGAGACAGCAAAGGAGAAAACACGACTGACACTCACATGGTGGCTGGGGCTGTCAGTGTGGGGTTTTTGTCAGCCTGGGTAGGATGTGATGGGCAATGTAACTCCCACACTGACGGAGGGTCTAAGGCTCTGGGAAACCTCGGGATGTTTTGTGTGCAGTTATGGTCACAAAGGCTTCATTCCAGCTGGAGCAGCTGCAGGAGGTGACTACAAGGGAAATCAGAGCCTAGTTCATAAGTGGAAGACAAATAGGGTTTTTTTCTTTAATTTATCACAGTGAATGCTGAGGATGCTCTCCATGAACACATAGGAGGAAGAGAACAGGTATAAATGAAAGGCCGATAATGACACAAGACCTGTATGTGTGAGCTGGTGCCAGGTACACTGCAGCTGGGAATTAGGAGAGTTTGTGATCATCATAAGACAGCTGGATGGTGGGACCCCTCTCTGTTGGGAGCACAGGAGAGCGAACCAAAAAGCGGAGCGATTAATTTAATACCAGAGTTAACAATGGGTAAGTTGTTAGTTGACTCTAATGACCTCCAAGGTCTTCTGCATCTCTGTGTTCTCATGCCCCAACTCTGCCCCTCTGCAGCCAGGGGAGGCAGAGCTTGGGCACAGACCTGGGCCAGGGCTGGCACTGGCTGCTGGGCACTGAGCTCCTGCACAGAGAGGGCAGTGAGTCCCAGGGCTGCTTTGACTGATGGGTCCTGTGGAGCACAGGACAGCACAGATTTGCCATGCCTTTTGAAAATCTTAGCACAAGGCTTCAGGTCACCTTTATTAATCAAGCAAAAGAAAGTGTTGCTTGGTCTAAATACGAGCAGGATAAGTCCTCTCTCTGTTACAGACAGAGTGCTTGGTTTTGGGTGCTGAGGAGGCGAGAACAATTTGAGTTGGTCCAATAAAAACAAGTTTATTTTGTTTCAGTTGAAAGCTTTAATAATTGAATCCATCTATTAAGAATATTTCCCGATTTCTGAGGAGCTCATTATGTTTATCAAAAGGATTTGTTTTTACCTCCCCCTCTCCTGCAGGCTGCAAGGAACAAGCTCTCAGTTTGCACAGCGCTGTCACCTGTAACGCAGCAGCACAGAAACATCACCTGGATTTATTTGGGCTCCTCATCCACCAGCTACAACTACACAGAGTTTATCATGGAAGGAACAAAGCTGGGACAAGTGTGCTTGACTTTTAGCCACTGATTTACTAATTAACAACATCCCAACATAAGTTTCCAACAATTTTCCATTTATGCAGCATCACGTTCTGACATTCAGCTTTCCGGAGCTGCGCTAGCAGGGACGCAGAGGTTAGTCAGTGACTTACCGCCTTAAACAACAGCAGATACATGGGTCCTGCTTGCAATGAAGGTAATTGTGCTCTGGGATTGGGGGGGACCATGGTGTCACTCCAAGGCCCTTTTCATCCCTCTGGAACAGCCACCCCAGCTTCCCCTGTGCTGCCTGGTCCTGCTGCAGGGAGCCACATTACCCAGGTCCCCACCTGCCCGTGTTACAGTTCATCTGGAGCACTTCACAAAAAGACATTTCTCCAGGATTTCAGAGATTCGCCGCTTGTCCCCTGGTGGAGTGGCAGGTCCTTGCCACCACCCTCTTCTCTGAACCCAGCGGGTGTCTGTGTTCCCACCGAGTTGCAGACCACACGGAGGCTACGATATGGGACATTTCTTTTGTGCTCGGCTGCACAAACCGGATTGGCGACTCCATAGCACAGGTTGTCCAAGTTAAACATTTTGGCCCTTCTGTCTGTCATCCTCACTAAAAATTAACTCCCTACAGAACGGCATCATTGCCAAGAAAACCTTCATGTCACCAGCCAGTATCTGGAGAAGAGCCCGGGAGCGCTGCAAAGGCAGCATCGCTGAAATCCTGCCTCTCCTGGGCGAGCAGGGCTGGGTGCCGGAGCCTGGCTGTGCTCAGAGGTGAATGACAGTACTGTCCTTCCTGGGGACAGGAGCTGCAGGTTTCCCTCCTTTCCCAGAGGCAGCAGTTCCGTTTTGGCCTTTGCCATGGCCTCCTTGGCGTGGGGGAACCATCAGCAGTTGTACGTCTTTTCTCAGGCGTTGCTGGCTCTGCGGTGTCTCAGCATCCCCACAAAGCTGGACTCCAGCCCGGGTGCCGCAGATCCCGGCCGGGGCACATCCCACCGGCTCCTGTGCTGCTGCACCCACAAAGGGAATTTGGCCCCAAGATAACAATCCTGTTCCTGCAAGAAGCCGTTCAGATGCTGCGGACCCGGCGGCCAGGACCCATCTGGAGGCACAGAGAGTGGCAGCTTCATCCCTGTACCAGTGGCTCCTGCACCCAGAGCTGTTTCCCCTCCACAGCAGTGATGTTCGGCCAGCGATGCTGCTCAGGGTGGCGTGTCCCAGCAGGAATGCTCCTGAGTCGGGCGTGTTTTCCAAACTGCTTTACTGGGAGTACCGTGGCTCAGCAGATCATCTAGCGGCATTCCCAGGTGCGTACCTCCCTGCAGCAGGCACGAAATGATCCTGGAAAAGGAGCAGTGTTTTGGGCAGCAGCAGTGGTTCTGTCCCTCTCCAAATTGCACTCGTGCTTTCTCTCCCCGTTCTCCCTTCCCCGATGCCCGGTTTGAGCTGGAAACAAAGCCAGTGCCCACAGACTGTTTTCCTCACCCGAGCTCTGGGTATGGCTTGGAAACCAGCACAGGATGGTATTTATGCTAAACGTGCTTCAAATCAATAGAGAAGGGAAATAAGACATGCCCATGAATATGTAGAGATACGGGTGAATGGCAGCTGAAGATGGCACGGTGTAACGGCAGCGGTGGCTCTGGCCCAGAGCTGGGGACAGGGTTGGTAGGACAGAGGTGGACCAAATATGGCTTTCAGGATGTTTTAAAGCCCTTGCTTCTCCAGCTCATGCTTCTTATGAGGAAGTATCAAAAAATACTCTTTAATGTAAAAATAGCCTTCGGAGGGGAAAAGAAATAAAACGCTAATTGGAGATTTACTGATTGGGGGTAATTAAAATGTAAACAATAGCTAGCTTCATTAGAAGTCAAGATGGGACGGTGCAGACAGACCAACAGGCTGATTGTTGTGTCACCTTCTTTGTCACAGGTGCTGGGGTGACTTTTCTCCCCCTCCCTGAACTGTCTCAGTGTTCCCTTCACCACTGAAGGGCAATGTACAACTACACACGGTGCCAAGGCTGAGATGTGGGACTAATAAGAGGTGCTGGAGCATTTGGACTCCCCTAATTTTTATCATCTGTGTCTCAGACACCCTGCAAACTCTCCTTGATGCTTGGAGAAACAAGACCGTGCTCAGTATTGACCTTGTACTTGGAAGCAGATTTAAAAGTAGTTCAGAAACCTTTTTATTTCTGTGGATTTTGGATCCAATTCCTTTTGATCAAAGATAAATAAAGTTTACAGCTAAATAGTGCTTGCCAGGAAAACAATTCACAGCCTTCCTTCATATTGCGAATCAGTTTTTCCTTTCCTACAAGCACAGAGAGGATGTTCTGTCCTGTGACCCCAGGATCTGCTTCCCAGCCCCCAGAATGGTTTTACTACCCAGGACCCTCGCGAGGGATGCACAGTGGGTTTCACAAAGTACCCAGCACCGGCTACAAAGTGCTCCCTCCACCCCAAAGCCTCCACTTCCAACTCCATTAATGGCTTTTTTTCCCCTACATTATTTCAGCTGAAATCCAGGATCAAAGCAGACAGTTCCCACTGATTTTTCCTTGCCCTTCCATCAAGTCAGCAGCTGCTGGTTACCTGCCTTGCTGCTCGCTTGCTCCCTCCTGGGATGATCTGACCAGATACCGCTTCCCTGAGGCTGCAGCAACTACCACAATTAGGCAAATTTCTAAGAGCCAGATTCTGCTGACAGCTGCAGGAGTGGGACGTTATATCCTTTTATAAGCATACATGTAAATAAGAGATGTATTTTGTGGTCTCCATTTCATCTTTCCGTGGAAAACAACCCTCCTACACGCTCTTCTTGCGGTGAAGAGCCCGTGCTCCCATGCGCTGCCGGAGCATAACTGAGCTGCTGGTGGCACAGGGTGATGTTCTGCTGCCAACGCTCACCCAGAAGGCAGGAGAAGGCACTGCTGTCACCGTCACACGCCTTACGGCATCTTCTCTGACAAAACTTACATCCAGAGCAGCTTTGTAGCTTGCTCATCGCACTTCCTAAGAAGTAACTGGAATTTATCAGGATTATGTGAGGAGCCCTCACAGCTCCCCAGCTGCCGTTGTTAAAAGGCCCATTATAATTCCAGTGTGAAATATTGTACAGAATCAGCAGTTGCTGATCCAAGAGCAGACGTCCTCGAAACTGGAAAAGCAGGACAGCACTTAGCCATGTAAATACGTCAGCTGGTCCCAAAGATCTCCATCATAAATGAGCAATTGTAGAAGAGAAGGAGAATGATTGCATAACACTTAATAAATGCGAGCTTAATAATGATCTATATTTACATCACTACGGAGTGAATTCTGTAGAAAACCCCATTCACCCCCCAAAAATGAGCTGCATTGCTTGCACGGGGCTGATCCACAAACTGCTGCCTTCCCCACACACGGCAAGAACCATTGCACTGCTTGGTTACGATGCTCTGCAGACCATCCTTGGCACAGGCTCAGCTTTCGGTGATGCCAACTAAAAGATTTTTTCCTCAACGGTCAGGAAGGCAGATCCACCTGACCTATCAGGAAGCCATAGCTCACCACTTCCTTAGCTTGAACTAATAATTACTTTTAAGCGAAACAATTGCCACAACCAAAGTTTTCCTGCTCCAGCTGCACTACATCTACACATTGTCATTCTCAAGAGTTGAAGTTACCCCTTCAGGTACCTTACACCGACGTGGCACTGCTGATGCCCATTTTCCCCCCACAGACTTTGGCAAAGCAGGAGGATTCTTCTGGGGAACAACAAGCAGCTGATGGATACTCCCCTCACCCCAAATCCATTTGCCCATCACCATTCCCATTGAGGTGAAGTAGAAATTCCTCAAATACAGGTGATGGGAGCTTGTCAGGTTTGTAAAGCGTAACCGACGCTGGATATTCAAACCCCATAAAACAGGCAGCCACCCAAGCGGGCCGTGGAGCAGCGCCTTTACACACGGAGAGGTTGACTAGACATCTTGTGCCTGTTAGAAGACAGAGGCGTGCACTTTCTTGCTGTACACCTTTATTGAACACAACAAATCCACAACCCAGCGCATCTCGCTGGGCCCATGGTCTCCAGGTACAAGAAACAGCATTTCATGGGTATCCCCGTGTCAGAACAGAGCAGTGCCCAACCACCCCCAACCACTCCCCTGCCCACATCCTCCCGGGGGCAGCAGCAAAAGCTCCCAAGTCCAACCTTGGTGGCACAGAGAGCTCTGCATTGCGTTCCCCTACTGTTCCTTCCCTCTGTCAGCTAACTTCAGCAAAACCAGGACCGCACTCAGACCTCCTACCCATCCTCTGCAAACGACCAACCCAATTAACAGTTACATTCTGCTTTGTCAAGGAATTTGGGTTTGTGGAGAGGCAGAAGAGACCAGCACAGTTCTGCTGGCATTCCCGAGGCAGCCGTAATACAGTTCCATCAACCGTGGAAGCTGCCTCCGTGCTCATGTTTGCAGTTCTTCACTCAACTCCTTCTCCAAAGCACCTGAAGGAAGCAAAGCACACACACCCAGCTTTAATTTCACCCAGAGAGTTTTCTCACAGGGTGAAAGCTGAGACACCGCCTGCATTGTGCGGGGAACCTGGCAACAAACATTTGCTGTGCGAGAAGTTCAGCGTAAGGATAAAGATTTGGAATTGTCTTTTTTAATCCTCAAATAAAGCGGGTAAACAAGATTTTTTTAATGCCTCCTTTGTTGACTGAGCAGTTTCACACCTGTGGGACCCATCATTCAGCAAGCCAGAAGATGAAAAGAAGAAAGGAATGAGAAGTGGTGGGCTGGCCCCCACCACCTCACCGGAGGAAGCCCACAGGCTGGGGAGATCAGTGCTGAGAGAGCACTGGGCTACACCAGCCTACATCCATCGTGTACGTGCCATCCTTCAAACCAGCCCCAGCCCCCGTGGGCAGAGAGCTGAGGGAAGGATCTGCAGGACAACAGACCAGTAAAACTGATACCCATGCTGGGCGCACTGGCAGATGCTGTTCTAAGCTTGTAAGTAATGGAAAAGCAGGAAGACTTCCATGTGGCTTCTGTAAATGCATCTCAAGCACCTCGAGATCTTGGAGTGAGCCAGCACGTGCACAGAAAAGGGACAGCTGTTTGGCAGAGGCTGCTTGGTTTTCCACAAGGCATCGGACAAGGCTCTTCACAGCTCACAGAAGCCCTGGAACGAGCCTGAAGGTCTCCACCAGGCAGTTAACGGGTTAAAAGGAAACAGCAGCCTCAACAAAAAGGCTACAAAACAAATGGGAATTACCAGGCAGTTTTCCCAATGGTAAATAGCAAAGGGACAAGATCATGATGGCAATTATCTAGAGTTACCAATATGTAACTGAATGTAAAGAGCACCAGAAAAACCCAACTCAGTACGATGACACTTTAGCCAACACGTGCCCTCCAGCTTTAAAACTTTCTGTTGATAGAGAATCCACTATAAACCTCACTGAACTGTTCTCATGGTTAAGGACTTGGTGATAAATGTGAAAAAGTACTTATTTCCAGTTTAAACTGCTCTGGTGTTGACTAGTAGCCTTCTTTAGACCACCATCCTCTAGATCAAAAAGCCCTTTGATAAAGCTTCTATTGCAAGCACCTCCAATACTACCATTTTGTAATCTTTCCTTTGTGGGCTCAAGTCTCTCACCATAAATAACGTTTTCTAAGCTTTTAATCATTTACATGGCATTTCTCCAGATTTTTAAAAGCCAAAGGCATAGTCATAACATTCATCCACTGCAGAGGAACCTTCCCACTAACGCCTGAGAGGAACGTGCTGGACCTTCACCCCTCAGCGTCACGTTCTGCCACCTCCCTAGTGTGATGCTGCAGCCCAACAGCCAGCGTTCCTGCCCGGTTTGTCTCCCTGTACACAGCCCTGCATCGATCTCACCCAGACCATCACCACGCTCGCTGGCTTTACCAGGGGGCAGCTGTCTCCTTCCAGGTCACTGCTAAGTCTTACACAAGCAGGGAATGCTCTTTGGGTTGAATCTGAAACACGTTCACCCACTATTGTCCTTCCACTGTTAAATCAAATCTTTCCGTTTTCAGTTTGTCCTTGTGGATTTTTGTATTGCTTCTGTTAAATCAGGCAACGTTATCTCCCAGTATCAACTCAAATGCCTTACAGAAGCCCACGCAGCACATCAGTGTATTTTCAGATAATCTGGAATATAAAAATATCATTTCAGGCTGATAAGATCTATTTTCCATAAACTTACATTAACTGACCCGACACTGACTTTAAGACCTATGTTAATGTATGACTCTGTGGCCTATCACCTTTATCCTTTAAAATGGAGCTAAACAGAATTTCCCGGGTCTTTCCCACTGGATTTTTCTTGGCTCAGATTTATACTGCTCTGCTAGGCTCTCGTTAGGACAGAATTAACAGAAACTAGAGCACCAAAGCAGCCAGGAGAGAATGAGGGACAAACATAGCTTGGAGTAGGATATCCAAGAGCCACTTTGGCAATGGTGAACCCCAGGTTTCCCTGCCCAGATAATTCACTATAAGAGGCAAAACAAGCAATGGCAGTGAAAAATGTCCTGGAGGGACCTCTATGGGCACTTCTGTTGCACCTCTGCCAAAACAGTGCGTGCTGAGACCTGAGATGCTGCTGCTGGCAGCAACCAAACCATGTCCAGTGGAGAAGCAGAGGGAGTAACACAGCCCCAGTAGCGCTCTCCATTCCCAGTGACTGTGCAGCTCCTTGGCTTTAGTTTTTAAAAAGGCAGAGTGCAATTTCAAAATCCAAGAAATTCTTCTACACAAACTTCTGGGGAACACCGTAGTTTCATGGAAGAGAGAAGAAAAGTGCAAACCTACGGGAGGTTTTCACAAGGAGGACCCCAGTATATCATTGCCCTTTTTGCTGCCCTTCAAAAGGGTGCTGAGCTTCCCTGTAACATTTGCGTTAGGAACTGGTGTCGGAGCAGCAGTGTACAATCACACAGCACTGCTGAAGGATATAAGACACCAGAACACGAGTTCCCTTTTTTTAGCAGATTCCAAAGCCGCAGACCAATGTTCTGGAAGAGCTGGAAAGATTCATGCCTCGATGCATGAAGCAGACCTTACATTGTCTCTGCACTGCTGGAGGTCGACTACACAATCCACAAAAAGAGAAGAGAAAAATATCCTCCTCTATTCCAAGACAAAAAAAAAAGCATTATGCACAAATCCCAAATGGATTTCCTTTCCCTTTTCATTTAGTGAAGAGACAGGATTTATTTGGTTTTGCCCCCCATCTGGTGCGCATTCACAGCGAGTAAGAATGAGTTTTGTTTCCAATACATGTGTCGGATCAAGACCTCGGGGAGAAAGAAAAATTTGCATTTCGAGAAGCCACATGTCAGTTCCCATTTCTGGCATTGCCGCACGCAGCACAAAAGCACCCAAACAAACCAGGATTCACGGTATAAATTGTTTCACAGAATATACATTTTAAAAGGGACAAGTACAAATATTACAAAATGAACAGAGTTGTTTTTAAAATACTTATATTTGTTTAACCGTTAAAAACAGACACGTACAGAAAGAGGTAGCAAAGCTAACAATTTCCTGCTGCTCCAATTAGTGTCGCCTGCATGCACTGGGAAAGTTACTGCGGAACCGAATCTCTGGACGTCTTTTCTGGAAAGGGCTGTAGACAACTTGCAGTTTATTTCTGAGAACGCTACGTGAAGGGCTGAGGCAAATCCACAGGCTCACTAGCAGCTGCTTCATGTTGTCTGGCTTAACGAAAAGGCATTGAAAGAAAAAGGTTGTCTGTGGTTTAGTTCAGAGAGCAAGAGAGGGCGAGAGAGAGAAGGCAGGAGCACGCACACGCGAGGGAGACCACACACAAATGTAAGAGAATGGCAGGGAAGTTGCACTCGCCCCCGCCACCACGAGAGGAAAGTACGACAGGTCCGTGGGTCCCAGAGTTAGGATAGAGTTTGGTATTAGCTTGGTCCCATGGATATAAACATCACTTGACAGACTCAAAGCTAAAAGCAAGGCGGGACAGGTTAAGGGAAGCAGAACTCCACGTGTTGCATGCATGCACTCTCTCACACCCTCTCTTTTCAGGCTTTCTGAAATCCCAGCAAGGTCAGTTCAAGAGGTTCTCCCATCCGACATGTAATAGCGATACATTAAACCTAAGACCAGCGCTCCGAAGATGGGGATTAACCATGTTGACCAGAAACTATGAGAAGAAAAAACAAAAGTACACACAACATAAACCAGAAGAAAATGTCAAGTTAATAATTCATTCAAGATGTTCATCACTTATTGCATGTCTGTTTTCATCTAGGGAACTCTCAGGCCCTGTCTCCCCCCAACCCACAGAGCACCCGTAGGGGCCGTGCAGCTCCAGCAGTCCCTGTGCTCACCGCTCTGCCCGGCCCCTCTGAGAGGCCCCTCTGCCTGCAAGGGTGGCTTATAAAATAGCAACTGAATTCCTGAAGTTTCCAGCCTGGCACATACAGAAACCAATTTGGGTTTTTTGTTGTTGGTTGTTGTTTGGAGTTGTTTTTATTTTTTTCTTTTTTTTCCTTAAATAAGTCAGGCTGTAATTTGTGCTGTACAAACAGCCGCGTTGACTCAAGGATGGAAATTGCTACACCTAGCCCACAAGAAATCTTCCTCACTCATAAAAGCAGAGGCCACAGGCTCACCTTCAGCAGCCTCATTAGCAAAAGAGTTCTGCATCAGCGACAAAAGACTAGGGCCCTGTTTGGGTTGTAAGCACTCCTGGATTTTCAACTAAACGGGGCTGGTGACGGTAAAGATCTTCCAAAAAAATGCACATCACTGTGTTGCCACACGCAGTCGCCTGCGGCAACCACCCAAATAATCACTGTAGTGCAAAGGCACCGCAGCCATAGTTGTGTAACATGAACACGTGGGCCAGAGAATTCAAACTGCAAAATACCAGGATGCCTGTTTCTGCCCAGCGTGGAGCAGGGGACTTCTCACCACCGGCTCTGTCTCCACATCCAGCAAGGGAGGTGCACGGCCTGGCAGCTAAATCTGTGCACTGCAGTTTGGCAATTGTCTTATTGGCTCACTGGAAGGACAGTGTAGTAATATCCTCAGAGTTCCCCCCTCGCCCATTAGAGTTAATATGCAGTTCTACAAATGGAGAGGCCTAACCCCTCAATTTCTTACTCTTATTTTAAGAGGATACTATACCTTCCTTGGCCTGAGGATGTCATACTTGGATCCTGAAGGAGGAAAGAAGGAGTTAGCAGGGGAAAAAAAAAAAAAAGAAACATTAAACATGCTAATAAGACTACAAGACAGAACATGTGACTACAAATACGGGGAAAAAATAACCCTCCCCTCCTCTCCCAAACACCCTCTGTCACAAGGACAGATGATTCCGGGGATGTTTGCCCTCGTCCTCACCTCCACATTCTTTCCATCAATCCAAACCCTCCCACCTAGTCCTCCACTTCACACTGGAACTTGCACCCCTCTCTGTTCATCTTATACGCTATGGATGATAACTGGCACTCTGGTATGGACAGCCCTTGCACTACGGTCCCCTCTCCAAACCCCTGCCCACGTCCCCAGTTGCTATCCTGCTGCCTGACCCCCAAAGCAAACCACCACAAGGTTCTTCTCTTCAACTCTTCCCTTGCACGCAACCTGTTTCCAAACTTTTATACTTCTCCTTTAATAAAAGAGAAAACTGAAATACTTTTTCCAGTCAGCTGAAATTCTCACTTAAGCTGTCATCAACTCTACAGCCTCTTCCTCGATGGCTGTTGCCACTCTCCAGTTTAATCAATACCTACCAGCCAGAAGTCACCTGTCCTGCCCATCCTAAACAGAATTATCTCCGTTTCTTGAGAGCCTCAGTGTTTGCTTTTATACCATAATGCATTCAGTGGATGCTAAGCATTGACAATTATCTGTGGGGAGTTACCTCTGAGCTGCGCCACAAGAGTATACATGTACTTTTTTCTTTTTCCATGGTTCCCCCTATTTATTTTTACATTGTTGACTTCTGTCTCTTGATGCTATTTTTAAATTACACTTGGGCCTACTTTTAAAACAGATGCTGTACACTGGGAGAAAGACCTTAGCTGTACGTAACTCACTGGACTTTCTCCTCAGAGGAGAAAAATATTGGAAAAAATATTTAACTCATATCTAAGGGAGCTACTTGGATTATTACTTATTTCTATGCACATTTTAGGCATGTGATTCTGTTTATGAAATGGAGTAGA
The DNA here is from genome assembly GCF_001431845.1 of Calidris pugnax. Classification (NCBI taxonomy): domain Eukaryota; kingdom Metazoa; phylum Chordata; class Aves; order Charadriiformes; family Scolopacidae; genus Calidris; species Calidris pugnax. The sequence goes on along the minus strand of NW_015090842.1, from coordinate 10,346,623 downwards.
ACCAAACAATAAATCTTGAGGTGAATATACGCTTAATCACGCGGTCCTGCTTTATAACCAGGAGTAGGCTTTACCCAGCCTGAGTTTTTCTTATGGCTGACTACAGCAAGCAAACACTCCCAGGGCTTCAATCGTCACTCTCTCTGTTGACAGTTTCCTTCTTGATTCCTGCTACTCTGCAAGTGGCCCTGCTTTGAACAACATCTAATGAAAGCCTTGTTGAAGGCAGAGCTGCGCCGGGTCCAAGCCTTCAAGCCAAGCGAGAAGAGAAGCCAGCTGCAAGGCACATGTTTACCTCTCAGATGGGATTCTATTTATTACCATTTCCCTCTCCCCATCCATTTCAAAGCCATTTTTGCAACACTGTGCCCTGTTCTAATCCAGGCGTACCTGAGTTTTCAGCAACACCAATGATTACTAGGGCAGTTAACAGAGAATTCTTGTTTTACAGCCAACCCCAGGTGGCTGTGTCTGTCTCCTGGCCTGAATGTAACAACACTAACAGTTCAGTGGTCAGGCCACAGCCAGTAACACACACACACACACACACCAAAAAAAAAAAAACACCAGTCTGTGGCTCAAGATGTGGAAATAACATTGCTGATGTCAGGGAAGAGAGGGCACAAAAAACCCACTTCCAATTTCACACTGAGGTGACTGCTGAGCTTCAGAACAACAACAAAAAAAAAGGTATAATTTGCTTGGAAGATTTATTCAATTTATTCATTACTGTAGTTGTGTAAACATAAAGCCACAAGCTCCACAGGGGAAAAAAAAGGTGTGTGACAACTTCTTTGTTCGTTTTGTGAGCATGTCATCGTTTCCACTGCATTAAATTAAACAGAAAAGGAAAACACTAATAGCTTACCTTAGAACCTTCTTTTTTACGATCATGCTGTCAAGGAGAAAAAAAAGAAGAAAAAAAGATAAGCAGTGACTTCAAGAGAAACCTGCAGTCTTTATGAGGGAACTGTTCTGTACACAGTCCTCATCATAGGGGGAATTGCTCAGACTTGATTTTTGAAGGAGTCATTCCTTCAGCACCCAAAGGCACCGTCTTCACAGCAGGCACGAAGCTGCTGTTTGTGCCCTGCCCCTGCGATCTCTCACCCTCCTGAGCTCTGAATTACAAGGCAAGGGGAAGTTACGGTACTACCAGCTAAGGAGGGAACCACTTAGATTAGCTTTTTTAAGTGCCCCTGATTTAATTGCAGCGAGAAATCTGTTCTGAATGGTGGAAAGAGAAGACTAATTTAGTTTTGTTTCCTCAACAGAGATCATCTTCCCTTAGTAGAATGGACAACCCAGAGGCTGCCTAAAAAACTTAACTACTTACTTATTTTGCAAGATACATCTTGGTGTATGTGTTTAGTGGGTTACACAAAGGAGAGTCACACTTTTACAGGGTCCCATCATATGTTTGAAAGAGGCTGTCACAGCCAGCTGGTCCTTACCGGGTGGATCTCCCCTACGTAGTACTGCTTGAGCATCTCCCTGGCATCTGTGGAATGCCCAACATCTTCAAAGCTCTCTGTGGCATCTTTCCCAGCTTGTTCGAGCAAAACTTCTTCTCCACCTGGATGCTGGAAGAGAAGACTTCAGGTGAGCAAAGGGCTAGATGCAAAAATGGTACCAAGAGTGTCCACAGCCTGCCTTCCAACCTCTTCCATTCATCACGGATGCTTCAAACCAATACCATCAATAAAATTATTCAATTGTCCAACCTCTGCTTCAGGAATTCACAGAGAATAATGTGTGCTGCACAGCCTGGAAAATAACTTGCATAATAAAAATCTTTCCAAAGAGGCGAATCCTCAACATACAAAGGGAAGCACAGCTTTGTCCCCCACAGCCAAGCTACCTCTTCTGTGATTCTGTAACAGATTTGGGCAAGAAAATAATACAGAAGAAAGGATATACTCATGTAGCTTTTCATGGGCTTCACTGTATAAATCAGACTCCCTTGCTTGCAGAGGAACCTCTCCTGCATGATTTTCTCAAGAGCTTTCCTGAGGCAACTCAAGTGCTAGTGAAGCACAAGACAACACTGCCTTCAGACACCAGTGGGGAAAAGATACTCAACTTCAGATATTATAAAAAAATAATAGTATTTCTCTGACAACCTCTCTCTGCACGTAGCTGTGCAACGAGGAGTGGAGAAGAACAGAAGTTGCAATAACAAAAAGCACCAAATCCACGGGATGCTCCGTGACACTGGTGTGTCTGTTTGTGGCAGACGGTGACAGACAACTGTGAGACCAAGCGGTATGAACTGACAAAACACCCTGCTGCAATTCTGTTTTCCTTGATGGGTTGGGCTCTTCTCTAGCACTGTCAATAACCATAATTCCAGGAACAGATTGGCAATGGAAGGTGCTAACCACAAAGCCAGCAAAGTACAATCTCTTTACAGTGGGAGTGTGAACAAATAGTTCAGTTTAACCTATCAGCTAATCCAGTTAAACCAATAAAGTGGTCAGCCTTCTGAGTGCACACACAGGGACTAACCCAGTTTCCTTGAGCACCAGGCAACAAGCACTAAATGTGCTAGCTGAGAAGACGAGACTTTTTTACTGCTGCCTGAAATGCCTCTAACAGCTACAAGCCTGGAACTGGAGAAGAGATGTTAGTCCTTTGATCTGAAATTTAGTCCCACACACCTGTTTTTCTCTGTAATGTACTTTTCCTTCCCACAGACACAGAACAGTTGCTATTGCCCCTCTTCCTTGAGCTTCTCTGTTTTTGTTGCCAAAAATCTAAGTATTCCTACTTGGCTATCACACCTCATACCAAACATACTCGATATGGACACAAAAACAGTCCAGTTGTTTACTCCAGTGAGTTGCTGCAGCCCCTTCTGCAATCCTCCTATCAGAGCTCTGTATTCTGAATAAATCCCTTTATTGTCCAGGTATGTAACAAAGCTCCACGTTGATTTTCTCAGCAGCCACGAAGGGCAAAGTCTGCAGTCCCAGGACACAGCTTGGTTAGCAGTCAGTTATTAGGTTGCCTTAGCTGTAAAACCAAGCGAGCCTCCACTCTGCTCATTCCCTCAGTGCCTGGCTACAGGTTCTGCTGCCATTTCTCCCACACCAACCCTCATGCTCACTTGATCTCAGAGGGAGTCAGATCAGGGACTACTCTAGCAGAAAACCCACCCTCCAAGAAAGAAAAGGAAGGAATTATCTGTTGAGGTAGCTCACTACAGAGTTGGATGCATGTCTCTTCACTCAAGGGAGACAATGGAAACATAGGCTGCAGCAAGACCACCCTTTAGATCATTTCTGCACCCCTTAGATCACACTCTCAGGCTTGGCTGCAGTGGTAGGATGCTGTGTATTACCTATGCATATTACTCAGAACTGTCCAATTTTCAGCTATTTACCAAGTATGCCTGCAAAGATCCACAGAAACTAGGAGGTGAAAAGCTGGCCATTTACTTTTAGCCTTGTAGAAGAACTCCTTAGGGATGTCTCACCAGAAGTCTCATTTGAGATGGAAAAATATCAGAACTGCATTTTAAGAGACAACCTTGATTTCCTAATCATCCACCCTAAAAGGGCAGACAAAAACCTGCAGCGGATATTGGTTTTCAGTGGCATCCAGTCTTTGCACATACAAGAGACAAGAAGAACAGTAAAGTTTACTCCTCTTTACATCTTTGTAAAGCCTTTCTATACACTTGCTAAGCCCACAAGTATGAAAAAGAATTATTTATTCATGCACATCTGTCCTTCACTATAATCACCCAAGCCAGAAGAAAGAAAACTTAAAAACATTTTGGCATATCATATTTCTGAAAGGACTCCCTAGTCTAGACAACCACAACTGCAGCCAGACAATTCTTACCTTGTCATACCCAAGCAAACCTAAAACCAGACTATTTATACAGCAAGTCATTTCCTCTGCCACAAAACTTCCCAAAGCTACATCTCCTGCAGGAAAACATGAAAACTGAAAGTGTTGCGAACTGTGAAAAAAAAAACAACAAACCAACCAAAACCTACTTCCAGAGGAAATAATGGCTGAAAAATGTCAGTTTCTGAAAAGAAACAGACAAAAGTAAACAAGAACAAGAGAGGTGGGCCCAAGTGCCAGTCCTCAGAACAACAGAAACAGATCTGGAAGAGTATTCCTGTGCAATAATAAGCTGGTACTACACTAGCCAGAAAAAAAAAGGACAAGCAGCCACCCAGACAAATGGCATCCATCAGCCACACATCCTTCAGAGCTTGTTTTAAGACACGGAAGAGGTTTCTCTGAAAACATCTAACTTGCTGGAGCAAGTCAGCATGAGCGAAAGCAGATCTCTGACATTCCTCCTTCTCCCTCACAGAGTTCTGGTTTCAGATACACCAGAGGACGCAGGAATTAAACGCAGAAAGACAAAGAAAGGTATTCAGTATTGGTTTCTTACTGCTGGTGCAGTAAGGAGGTAAGAATCTAAAACCTTGCTGCCTCTTTGATGTGACCAACCATCTGATACTTCCCTCCTCTTCACTTTCATCTCAGCGATAATGTTCTTAACTACCAGCTCTTCCAAGCACAAACCCTACCTTAGCCTTGTACTTGCCTGGAAAGAGTCAAACCTCTGTTAGAGCCACATAATTTTACAGCAGAGCTCTCAGTAGTAGAATATTTTCTTCTTTTCAAATGTAGTTTGAAGAACATTGTACTTGAAACTAACTGACCAATCTGGCATACAGTTGTCACAACCCAGGCTCATTCCACTTGGAAACTGGTTCAAATAGATTTCTAGCCACACTCGGCTATCAGAAGCAGCAACGGATGCCGAGACACAAAGCTGTGGTGGCTGCTGTGTCCTGTGGACTCAGGCGACAGACAAAAGGGTACCTTGAAGAGATATTATCTCCAAACTCTTCTAGCCCTGCGTCAAAACGGAGATAAACCACGTCCCTCTATCATAAGAAAGCTTGTGAAAATGTCTATTACAGATTGCACACAAGTTAAAAGCCACAGATTTTCATACCACTGTGGTGAGGGCCTAACTGTGAGCAGTACCAGACCCCAGAGAGTATGTCGGGGAGATACCTCTGTCTTCCTCTGCTTCCTCACTCATCGTTCACACCTACCTGAGCAGCTGGCCCTTCTTACTCTGGCCACAGTCTACACCTGCTTCTCTAGACTACTGCAATCAGGAGTTATAACATGTATTCTGTTGCTCCAGTTACCTAGATTTGGGAGAAAAATAGCCTTATGGCTATTTACACTATATATATTATACACTATTATAGTGTATCTCAGATTTCAAATAATCACACTCTGAAGCACAAGAGACTGCAGTCTCTCAGAAACACCTGACATATCAGTTTCTGTCTTTGCACGTCTCCTGCATTTTGTTCATGTTCTTTTAATTCAGTAAATTTTGCTAGGTGATAAATGTCTTGTTACTCCTATTACACAGTAAATAAAGTAAATTTAAGTTTAAACCAACCCATGCTTCAAACGACAGGCAGACTTTGGGCTGGCTAACTGATGGCTGACCCGCTGTACCGAGTTTGCGGAAATCACAAAGCAAAATTTGTCAGTCTTTTAGCAGTGAGGCTTCTTTGAGATTACGCAATCCCTCCAAGTTAATGCTGCAGTGGAATCCAGCAATCCTGTTCAAATAATCTGGGACCAAAGGCCACAAAAGGCAACAATTAGACACTGCTTCAGCAACTACACAAGATCGAGGGGAAACTGAAACCCCGATAGCCGCAGTTCCAGCAACTCAGAGCTCTAAAGCAGAACAATTTATCAGACAACTGTAATTTTTTAACAAGACAAACACTCCTGGTTCCAATCAGCTACACATTGTTCCCCTGTCACTTGAGTGATTACAGAGGGGTTACAGATATAAAGTGCATTTTTGCCAATAAATTAGGCCTTGATCTACATTTACAAGTTTCACTACGTCAGCGAGGGGTGCACATAGCAGAGTGTTGTGTCAGCCACGCTGGCACAGTTAAAACAGTAGCCCTATTCTTCTTCCTTTCCCTAGTCCAACCAGATCTTTCTCATGTCAGAAAAACACAAATGGGAAAAAGGGCTTGGGAAGGGCAATGTCAAATATCATCTCAAGGTAACAGTCAGGGCAGTGCTAACCCTGGCTTGCCGGAGGGAGTGAAGCGTTCTTCTGGGCTCATTTATAATACTGAAGGGGACCACATCCCAGATGCTATCTTACACAGAGAATGCCAAGATGAAGACTGTGATCACCACTCAGTGTCCATGCTCTGAAACACAGCGTCATTCACACTGGGGTAAAGATCTTGAAAACATTTTTCTAACTCTTTAATTCTGAAAAGCGGTAAGCAGCAACATGGAGGCAAGTGTAAGACAAAGCACGCAGTTTCTGCAAGCACTGTCCCAACCTCCAGCTAGTTTTGGCTCTTCCTAAACCCACAACACTTTGTTATTTAGAAACCAGCAGTGAACTTCTTTTCTACATTTTTTCCAGGTCTTCCCCTGAATCTACTTAACCTTCTTACATCCAGAACAACCTTTGGCAAGGAGTTCCACTGGTCTACTCCCTGTTGCGTGAAGAAACACCACTTGTTTGTGTTGAACCTGACTCCAGCCAGCTTCTTTGATGTCCCCTGGTTCTTGTACTAGACTTCGAGATGCAAACATGAAAGATTTCAGAAACTAGTGAAGTGACAAGTGTTCTTCAAAATACACCCGCCACCTTGCCCATTTCATTTGATCAGCAGAGGTACCTGGGCCCACAGTTTCTATTCCACTGCGCTCTCTCAGGAACTTGACAGATGCCAGATGACAGGTTTGGCCTAGTGCCGGGGAGCCCAAACACTGGAGGGGGTTGTGCATGTCAAAGGAGGCAGTCAGCTGCTCAAAAAATCCTCACGTACCAGCTGGAAAACTCCTGGTCTTGTGAACTGACCCTGGAACGGGAATCCAAGTACCTTAATTCCACTTGTAGCTCCACCATTTAAGAGCTTCTTGAGTTAGAGCGACACTCAATACGATTGTCTTCTCCTTCCCACCCCGAGTATAAGCTCTTTACAGGACAGTTTGCATCTTGCTGTAAATGCACATGACTAAGCATGCAACCAGTCCCTCACCTCAGCCAGACCTGCAGGCGCTCCTGGAAAACAAATGGCTGAGCATCAGCTGATAATTCTGATAATTTCTTTAGTGTCCCACGTACTTTTCTTTCCAGCATACTGGGTGCCTAGAGTCTCTCTCAAGTATCAAAGACCCAAAACCACCAGCTGCTCAGCAGGCAGCTTTTCAGATCCTGCACCTGACACAGCAGCATCTGCAAACAGTGCTGGAGAACCAGCAGAAGACAATGGTGAGCAAAAGAGCAAGCAGCCAGGACCCATTTATGGTCCTGTGAAAGGAAGATTTTTTTTATTACAAATGCTATATACAGTGTAGAACTGGCTACGGCAAACATCAGCTCAAGCCACCGTGGTAAAAGACACTCCCTGATTTGTTCACTGAAATACCTTAGAGGCTCTCTTAATGCAAATGTCAGGGGGAAGACTCAAAGCAAAGGGCAAGTCAAATCTGAATGAAGTGTTATGATGCTGGATCCAATGAATGAAACAGATTGTGTCCAACTTTATAAATAAATACTAAAAGCTACACAGAAAGCTACTACCTCCAGCTGTCAGGCCACTGTGGAAAAGCTGCCAGATTATCATTCTCTCCTCCAATCTGATAAGCCTCTACACTTCACCAAGGTAGCTCTGTCATTTTATGTTATGACTACATAGCAGACATGCTTTAATCGTATACGCCTGGAGGAAAATCAGGGTTTAATTTAGACAAGCAAAACCAGCAAGCAGCAACATGTGCGTTTCCAGTGAAGTGCTCTTCTTTTAGAGCTCATTCAGACTAACTTTCATACATTACCCTGTAGATGCTACAAAGGGTTTGGTTGTGGTTTTTTTTAAGGCAAGATAAAAGTCCTTTGAAATTTTGTTACCATTTCTTCCCACTCTATTTTCAGCTCCAAACACTAATGATACCCCTCTCAACCTTCTCAAAAGTTGAAGTCAAAAGCATTAAGTCTAGAAGCAATTTTTTATCCACACATCCAAGAGAACTGGAGAATACACAACAGAGATGGCGCCCCTTTCTTAATCACTCGTGCATGGTCACCTCTGGGAAGGCAGTTGTGTGGCAGATGCTCACCTACTGAATCACCATGACTTCCTCCTTTAAGTTCTGGGGTGACCCTGGAGACGTCACATTAAAACTACTGCTAGCCTGACACTGTTTGCCCTACAGGACCAGAAGTGAAGTAATGTGACTTGAGGAGAGTCACACCTCCCACGTAAGGCGTGCCTGGACAGATTTCCTAAGAAAACATAAGTTGACTTCAGCGAGTAGAAGCACAGCTCCTGCACTTCAGCTGGTTTTTGCCAACACGACCTGCCATCGCTCTCTGTTTTCTCACAGGTGTCTTTGAGCAGGGGCAAGACCTGTCACGAGCAGACAAACCGCACCGGCGGGTCCCCTAGGGCCCCTCCTCGGGGCTTGTGGACCCCTCCTTTGGGGCGGGGGGGCACCAAAGCCCCACAACCTGGGGCCACAGAGCTGCCTCAGGACCCCCCTCCCCGGGCCTACTCATCCCCCCTTCCCCTTGCAGCCTCCCCCAGGATCTCTGCCCGCCATGCCACCCCTCCACCC
>NW_015090842.1:10316587-10336956 GCF_001431845.1 Calidris pugnax | reverse complement strand
TGCCACCCCTCCACCCTTCTCCCTCCCAGGCCCTCCCCTTCCCTCGCAGCCCCACACGCCCTCCCCACTCCCCTCAGCCCCACAGAGGCCCTCTCCTCCCTCCCTCAGCCCCGTCCTTTCCCCCGCCGGCCCCTGGAGGGACCTCGCCCCGCCCGGCCTCACCTCCTCCAGGAAGCGGGTGACATCGTAAACGCGCCCGTGGATGACCAGCCAGGCCTCGCGGCTGGAATTCCGCTTCCCCACCTCCTCTAGCGTGAAGACGGGCCCGGCTTCCTCCCCCTCCGCCCTGTGGTCCCCGGCCTCCGTGCGCTGCCCGGGCTCCATGCTGGCCGCCGGCACCTTCGCGGAACGAGGGGCTTGGCCCGCGGCAGCCGCCGTAGCGATGGCGCCCTCCCCTTTACAGCTAACAGCGCGCGGCGGCCCCTGTCCGTGTCCGCCAGCCAATGAGGAGCGAGTTTTACCGGCGGTGGGGCGACGGCTGGCGCTGGCTGCAGCCAATGGGAGGGCGCGGCGCCGGGCGTGGACCAATAGGGAGCGGCCAGAGCAACAGGGCGGGAAGGCGCCGGGCCGGGCCTGGTCTGGCCTCGCCTCGCCTCGCCTCAGGTGGGTGTTGCGGCCTGGCTCTCCCCGCTCCTCCCGTCTCCCTCCGACAGCCCCCGGCACCCCCCGGCACCCCCCGGCCCCGACTCCTCTCGGGACGCGGCTGTTAGGGAGCAGCCGGGGCGTCGGCCGCTCTGCCACCCACCCCGGGTCTCCAGAGAGCGAGGTGTCTGTCAGCAGTCTGCCCACCGGGGTGTCTGTCCCTGGCCTCTGGTAACTCTCCCTTGTTGAGCGGGTGAAGGGAAATACTTCTGTGGAAACCGGCATCTCCTGGGAAGTGCCTTTTCCCGGCAGGGACCATCTGGGCTCGCCTGTGGTCGGAGCCATAGCTGCCCTCCCAGAGCTGGTGTCTGTGACAGGCCGCCTCGGGATTGTCTCTGTTGGTTGGAAGGACTGCGTGGCGCTGGGGAATGAGCAGTGGCAGCCGTCCGTAGGGGGTGAGGGTGTGGGGACAGCGGGTCACAGGTAGCAGCGGTTTCATCAGGAGAGTGTGCAGGATAGGATGTATGCTGGCTGGAGTCACTTGTCAGGGTCCGTTAGGTGAGCTGTAGTGTGCCTTTGATGGGGCTTCCAATTCCACTGCCAACCAGAACAGCTTTCTGCCTGTATATAAAATAAATGGCTGTCTCACAGATCTTTAAATCTCACAGCTGTAATGTCTTCAGAGTGATGCATTTGCATCAGTTTCTAAAGGAAAGTGCAGATCTGATGTGAGTCACTTTGTAAATTCTCTCTCCCCTGCCAGCCACATTGAACAGGTATAGGGACAGAGGGACTGGAAGTTCAGGGACCTGAATAATTTGTAAAAACCTGATGGTTTTCAATCATGAACTTGCATTTGTGGCTGTGGAATTTATTTTCTTATACTTGCAGTGCAGGTATAATATTTGACAGTGAACTGTTTGTTTTAAGGTAACTGCTGCGGAGGAAGAAATGCCCTATGTTTTAAGAACTATTTAAGTACTGTACCACCACTGGCTAAAGATTAAAAGTATATGCAAAGGGAATTTGAGCAGGTTAACATCCGTGCCGTTTGCTACAGTTGGGATTTTAAAAGGAGCTCAAGTGAAGTAGGTGCCCGTACCTGGCTTGTTGCTAAGCTGGGATCTCTGCTGGAATGAGATATACCTAATGGTATTGTCTGGGAGACTTATCAGCTCAAAGATGTTACGGTAACTAACCGTGCTATCTGTCCACATCCACTTCAGTACAAAGACAGGTTAGCTCCTTGAAGATCCTAGGCTGTATGCCAAACAAGTCTTCCAGATCACTGGTAAGAAGGAAGGGTATTTTTTATTACTGGAGAGAAAGAAGTTGCTCCAGTGGTACCTGCCAACCATAGTCTCTAATCCAATTACAGTTGTAACGCACAACCTTTACAAATGGCTGAAATTCTGGGCTGAAACCTGGCACAGCAGCTGTTTTTCATACGGTGGCTTATCCTGGCCTTGTTCTGCTGGTTTTATACAAGGAACTGGGGATGGAGATGCAATCAAAGAAGTAGTAAGGAAATAAAGCCACTGTACTAAGTAAAGAATAAATTGCAGGGAGAGAAGGCATTCAAGTCAGATCGGTCTAATGTGTGTAGGATTCAAATCCATCTCCTGCTGTCAGTGTGCTCTCTGTCTTAGGAAGTAAGCTATAAATCTGGATATACCACAGCAATAGTTGAACTTTACTGAGTGTTTCACATCCTTTGGTACCTTTTGGTGGTGACTTTTCCTCATGCAGGCTGTTGTTCCCTGGTGCCTTAAGAGGCTCGGTTCTCATAGCTGCATCAAAGAGTGTTTGTCTTCGTAAGTGCATCATTTACTGCCTTGTGTTTCCCAGCGAGTTTGTTGTCTTTTGTCAGGATTCTTACTCCTACTCTGCTGGCAGAGCAAACTGGGGTTTCTGCTTCTCTGAAAGCCTGGTAGGTAGCACAGCGTGTGGTTGCACGCACTGCCTTTGCTGTATTGCTCTGGTGAACTGTAGGCTTTTTTGTGGGCACCTTCTAAATTAAACTCTGTGTTACTTTATGACATTTATGGAGAGCCGTAAAGCTAGAATATTTCTCTTGGTGCTTTCATCTTTGCCAGCATGCGCACTCAAAGTCCTCCTTTAAATACACACTCATTCCCCACCATTGCCCAATAAAGTCTGCAGTGACTTCTTCCCAGCCAAGTGTCAGAACCAGCGCTCTGTCTGTACGTGCTTGGGCAGCTGCTAAAGTCACACTGTTATTGAAATCCTTGGCCTCCTGAGGAAGCTTTCTTAGCTTTGTTACAGGCTGGAGGGTGCAGACCTCACAGCTTCCTCTCCAGCTATTTCAGAGCAATAGAGATACCTGAATTTGCATTTACAGGTGAAGTATCTTCTCTATTTGGGCAAGTCCATACATTTTCTTCACCAGATATTTGTACATTGTTAAAGTCTTTGTTTCTTGTTCTGAAACTTCTTCACAGTTACCTAATCAATAAATCAATTTCAACATAGCTTAAATGTAGAGCTCATTCTTCTTCTTTTGATCCTTTCTGTGTATCTTTTTGCAGTTGTTAGGGTTGCTTCCCTGATTCTGTGTGTAACCCAAGTATCTGCTCTGACATGGAAGCCTTTCTAGCTCCTTGCACTGATGTCACATACGACCTTGCAGCTCCCTTTCTATGTAAGGTTGCTAAGGGGGAAGCCAGGCAGACTATGTACCGTAAATTAATGTGGGGTTTCATCATTGTGCACCCCTGTAACCACAACATCCTTCTGCCTGCCCTTGACAAGTGCAGTCATGTATCGTTTGACACAAAGAGCTGCTGTAAAGAGCTCTCTGCCCTCTCGCTTTGACCAGGTTACCCATCTCTTGGCATTTCTGCTGGCCCCATCCCTTGGTTGTGTGAAAAAACTGGGTCTCTCTTTCTAGATCCTTCTTAGGGCATTCCTGCCTGTCTGGATTTCAATATGAAGTTCTTAATCTTTGCCTCAAATTGCTTCGCGGTATCGGTTTCTATAACCTACTCGATGCATTTCCAGGTAAGTGCCTTTGTGCTTTCTTCAGCAGCTCTCACGCTTGGAGGGCTTCTCCGTATATTTTGCAGAGCAATCCTCATCCTCCTCCTCAACATTTCCCCTTTCCACAGTGACCCCTATTTCGGTGTTCCCTGTTTTCCTGTGGCTGTCTGCTGCCTTTCTGAGACTGCTTGGCGCCGTGTCTGCGTGTAGCACAGTGGCATCCTGGTCCATGCCCAGGCTTTCTAGGCACCTTAGCAACACAAATAACGAGCATGCTAACGAATGAATTCTATATTTATTTATTGAGCAACAGAATTCAATCGCTGCTCTTCCTTAACATTTCCAAGCCCAAACAGAAGTCAGAAATCTGTCGCCTGTCTGTCTAGAGAGCAAGCCCTTTCGGGCAGGTCCTGTTGTCTTGTTTGGTGCAGCCGTCGCTCCGCAGCAGAGGAGAGAAAGGAGTGTGTGGACACCAGGTGCCCCCGGTGGCTTTCCTGTTTTCTTTTCCACTGTAGCTCATACAGAAAGACAGGCACGAGACTGAGGCAACGTGCAGATCTTGTTCCCTGGAATGTTTTCTTTCATCTGCAATCACTTCATCAAAATCCATAAATCTGCTAGTTAAGACCAAAAAGCACAAACATGACTGTAATTTGTGCCTTCCTGCCCCATGTTTCTCTTGGCGCGTGGAACACCAAACCTTTTCCTGAAAAAATTGATGATGACACCGGGCAAGGACGCAGTGAAAGTGGACAGCGAGGCCACTTGCGTTCCAGGCCCACTGCCTGCTTCCATCAGCCCGGCTTCCTTTTCATTCATCGTAGTAGGTTCAGAGAGTAAAACAATGGTTTGTATTTCTGTATTTACTCTGGAAATTGCGATTTCGGGCTCGTTTCCTGGTGCTGGGTGCTGTTAACGTGGCGTTGGCCCAGGGGGCCGTGAAACCCTGTGCGAAGGGAGCTTTGATTGAGACGCCAAGGCTGCGTGTCACATGCAGCTCCTGGGGAGATTAGCACCTTCTCAGCCGCCCCGTGGTGATTACTGCTCTCTGACATCTGTCACCGTCACCCCGCTACGGCTCCTTCAGCTGCTGCCATCCAAACCCTCCCAGGACCTGGAGAAACCGCGTGAGGTCTGTTCTAACCTGGAGTGGTTCCATCAAACGGGGTGGGAAGTGATCTGCTGAGCAGCAACCCCCCCAGGAGATCTGAAGGGCCATCCAGGGAGATGCTGGTGGGCAGGAGGAGGAGGAGGAGGTGATGGCAGCCCCACAGGGGCAAGGACAGGAGGCAGAGGCAGGAGTCTTGCAGCAGAAGCGGGAGGATGAGGAGGCGGAGCTGGTGAGCCTGGCTTGGACAGGGCAGGTAGCCCCCGAATGGCTTTGTCCAGGCATCTCCGAGAGAACCCTTGCTGTGTTTCCCTTGTGGGGGCTCTCTTTTCTGACTTTTGAGCAGAAATAAATGAAAAAAATCCTCAAAATCCTAAAAGCTGCACTGATCTGGTGGGATCAGCTGAAGGGGCTGGCGCATCTAGCTGGGCTCCAACTGGGGGTCTTAGAAAGGTGCAGAAGGTGCTGAGCTTTTCAGAAAACATGGAGTTTTCAGTCGATCTTAGGCTGTTGCTGGGGCTGTTCGGTCTCTTCTGGGATCAAGGAGAGAACAGTGGAATTCAGGAGTCACGGCCCCGGCCCCTCTTCTTGCACCTCGTGACAGAAAAAGAGTAAAAAAAAAAACCTATTTTGCTCGTGAATATTTCACCTCCTCTCAGCCCAGGAAACAGCCGTTGGTATCGCTCCCTGCATCCTTCCTAGCGTTTCAGGGCAGTGACTTGCTGGTCTTGTGACGGGGTTGTCCCATGTCCCCCTTCACGTGATTCCCGTGGCACCCCTCTTTCTGACGAGCTGTGTTTTTATCTCCCTTTGTTTGCCAACAAAAAAAAAAAACCACACACAAAAAAATTCCCTTCCAGTTTTACTGTTTTCCATTTGACACATGGATTTATTTTTTTTTCCCCTCCTGTGTGTGTCCCCCTGGCCATGGCAGAGGGAAGGGAGTATCCTGGATAACCTCACACCGGAGGAATTTTCACGTGCTTTTCCACCTGAGGTGCGATAGCGGTGCCGGGGATGTGCCCTCCGAGCGGGAGTCAGCCCGGAACGGTGGAGAAACAGCTCCATTACCGGCAGGATCTGGTCGGCCTTTCCCTAAACCATTCCCTTTTGGGCCCGGGATGGCCGGGGCTTCCGGTTCGCGAAGCGAATTCGGAGGAATTTGGGGAAAAATCTCTGCCCCGACACGCTGAAACGTTTTGTAACCTGTCCCTGCGGCGCCCCGGCCGACCGACAGGGGGCGCCAGAGCGGTGCACGTCGGGAACTGTAGACGCGGGAGTGTCTTGGCGCGGTGCATGCTGGGAGTTGTAGGCGCCTGCTCGGTAATACACCGCGCGGGAGTGGCGCTGCGCTTCGGCGTCATCGTCACTTCCGCCCGTGGTTGACGTCAGTTCCTGGCGGGATGGGGAAGCGGGTGAAGGGCGCTCGGCGGGAGGGGATGGCGGCGGCGGGCAGCCTCCCCGAGGAGCCGGTGGTGAACCGTTGCGTCCTGCAGTTCTACTTCTACCAGGCCATGGCGGCCTACCGCGCCGGGCGGTACAGCGACTTCCGACAGCTCCGTGACGTCATGCAGGGTGGGCCGCACCCGGGGGCAGCGGGCGGGCTGGGGGTGAGGGGAGCGGGGACAGGACCGGGTTGGGGATGAGGGGGGCCGGGGCCGGCAGAGGCCGGGCCCGCGCTGGGCGGTGAGGGGGAGAGACGGGGCGGCTACGAGGTGGGGAGCGGGGTCGGGGCCGGGCCGTGCTGTCCCGCTGTAACCTGTCCTTCGTCCCACAGCGCTGCTTGTGCGGCCCCTGGAGAAGGAGCCCGTGGTGGCCAAGATGCTGCGCATAATGCAGTTCCTGTCACAGATTGAGGAAGGCGAGAACCTCGGTGGGTCCCCAACCCTCCCAGCAAGGCCCTAGGGAGAGCCCAGTCTTGTCTTGCAGCCCACTCCCCTAGCTGGAGCGTGCCTTGTTCTGTGGCTGTGTCCCATGTCCCCAGGAGCTGTGTTTCTGTACAGAGTAGAGCTCTGGCATGAAAGTCTTAAGCTGTAGGAGCTTTCCCCTGAGCATGAGGGGCCAGAGACCATGGCTGTTCATGCCTGCATTGCACTGCTGTAGCAAGTGAGAAGCTGCTGCCCTTAGCCAAGAGCAGTGTACTTGAAGCCAAGCTTCAGGGCTTTCCTGCTCTCTGAATTCACCCCTCAGCTTCTGAAATGCTCCCTCTGGTTCAACTGTTGGTAGTCAGGTGGTGCTTCTGTAGCTTTCCATGCCTGTGGGGGGAAACTTGCAGTTCCGGCAGTTGGCGGTCAGCCTGCCATTCTTGTCAGTAGCTCTAGAATTTGCGGTCAAAGTTGAGCAAATCGAGTAACTAGCTGTCTGTAAGGCATTGCTGTGAACACTTTGTAAACCAGCATCTGTGAATTCTTGTAGATTGCACCTTTGATAAAGATTCAGAGCTCACTCCTCTCGAATCAGCAATCGGTGTCCTGGAGCTCATTCAGAAAGAGTTCTCTGTGGCTGAGAAGACAATGGAAACTGTTCAGAAAATGGTGAAGGAAGCTGTAAGAGCTTTTTCTTTTTTGATTAATGCTTTGCTCATCTTTTGTCTTAGAAAGGTTTTGCGTGACAGTGAGAATTGCCTTGCATGTAGGATACCGTGGTTAGTACTGACTTGGCTGCAGACACATATCATCAGTGCATGTACTTCTTCATCCATTAATGCAGAAGTTGTTTCTCTGTGTATGTTGTTACTAAGCTGTTACCTGTGTGCCATCCTTGGTTATTTTACATGCTTTTCCAAAGCTAGTTTGGAGAGTGTAGTCAATTCAATGTCAACAGAGAAAGTGGTGTTTGTTTTCTTCTCTAGGCTGTTATTGTCTGCATCAAAAACAGAGAGTTTGATAAAGCTTCAAAAATTGTAAAGAGGCACTTAGGGAAGGACCCCAAAAGTCAGGTGAGTCTGCACGGGAATGAAAGATGGCTGTTTGAGGCCTGTGTGATGTGTCTTATGGAGTGTTTGGGAGTGGGGATGTTTGGAGGTGATCTGAGATGTCTTACGGGGTGTTGGCAGAAGGGGCAGTGACCCATGTTGCAGACGTAAAATGTTTCCCCGAGAAGCATCCTCCTTAGAGAAATCTGAGGAAGAAGACTTGGTAGGGGTGATGAAAGGGAAAGAGTCCTCCATGAAAGGTGGACTCTCGGTATGCATTTCTAAAGCATGTTGACAGTCACTTTGGAGCTCCCTCTGTTACTCGTGTTCCCTCATATATCTTCATGGGTCTTCCAGGCATCAGCATTCATCCTTTACCTCAAGGCAAACTCAAGCTCGTGTGTAGAACTCATGTGTTCATAGGAAGGGCTGGTTCTGAAAGCAGGAAGAGTCCCAGTTTCTGTAGGCAGTGTAGTGTCTTGGCCACTGGAAGCAAAAAGTCAGAGGTGCTGAAATAAGATGGCTCTCCCATTCCTCTGGCCTTTTCCCAGCCTTTTGTCAGTGTAAATCACTTGTGCCTGGAAAATATAAAATAGGAAGGGCCCAATCCTTGCACAGATCCTAGCTCCTGCAGTTGGCATTTATACCCTTGTACCTATTTAGAGCTTTCTTATCTCTTCTCTAGAAAAAGAGGAATGAGTTGCTGACCGTTATCCGGGAGCAGAATTCCAGTCATCCAATGGTCAAAAACTTCTCTTACAAGCACTTCCAGCAGAACATGTTTCAGTTCCTGAAGACCTATGTGGATGATTCGGAGCCGCTGCTGCTAACGGTACGTGTCTGCCCCGCTTACCTGGCTTCCCGTCCTGCACTCGCCTCTGCCCCAGCGAGGGGCAGCAGGACAACAGCATGAGATGCAGACCTGGGCAGAACTGACACTTAATTTGCTATAAGGCAACGAAATACAGTAATTTGGCTTTCAAGTGCTCACTGTGCCAGTAATGAGTTAGAGCTTAGGCACCTAGTTAACAGTGCGTTAAATCCAAAATACTTTAAATTCAGTCCGTTCCTAAGAGTTTTATACGGTTTGAACGCATTTTTTCAATCCATGTAACAAGTTTTAATTGGCAGACATGAACTCTGCACATGGTGCTGATTGAACTGGAAGTAGCAGCTTAAAATGTCTTTGGGAGGGGATAAAATTGGATGGTAGTCTGGGGAGTTGTCTTTGTAACAGTTAAATTCTTTTTCTCTCTCCAAGATAATGAAAAAGACTTTGGATTCAGAACATGCTGAAGAACCAAAATGTTCATCAGTGACTCCTGAGTCTGCAAATGGGCCAAAGGACCAGGCAGCAGCTCTGGAGCCCTTGGGAAGGACAAATCCCTCTCCAGAGCCAGCAAAAGACCTGGAGGGAGCTCTTAACCCCACAGAAAGCAGGGACGACCCCGCGGCAGCTCCTGAGCCTATGGAAGGTGCTAGTGACTCTGCAGCAGCTCCTGAGCCTATGGAAGGAGCTACTGAGCCAGCAACAGCTCCTGAGCATATGATAGAAGCAGTTAATACCCTGGAAGGGGGTTCAGAGCCTATGGAAATATCTAAAGAACCAGCAGCAGCAGCTCCAGAGCTTCCAGGAGCGTCCTTCAGGGACATGGAAAGGTGGGCAGAGGAGTCTGGCCCTGCGTTGTAGATGAAACGTGGCAACAGTTCTCTTCTGAGGGGTAGTTTGTTCTGTCCAGGCAGCTCCTAACTTCCCCAAATGCCGACCCAAGCAGGTCTGCCCAAGCAAGCTGCAAAGGCTACCAGTGTAAGCCTTCTGTCTGGATCACAGTAAAAATGTTAAGGTGGTCTGTGGTTGGTTTTTTCTTTTTTTATGTGAAGATATGTAATACTTTTGTAAACTAGGGAAGGAGGCCAGTGGCTGCCGAAAGGTTTGCTCTTATGGAGCAGCTTTTGATACCCGTATGGTTCAGCCCTTAAGTCGAGAATAGCAGGGCATCCAGTGGCACGTGGACCATGGGAATGTTCTCTCAAGACCTGGTACGCTTCACTTTTAGAAGGAAGGCAGACTGAAGGGCTGGGAATGCCCTCTTCAATAGATTTTATTACCCTAGGGCCAGTTGAGGGTCCTACCATAGGGGAATAGCCTGTTTTCAGTGAAGTGGAGCCAGCTTGGTGATATCTTTCCAACCTTCTCAGTTCTGTTTATTTTGTAGGCAGCCCTCTGGAACTGTAACTGCGTATGGGATTTCTGTTCTGAGAGAAGCTTTCAAGATCTTGTCGGACTCCCAGGATTCTGATGCACTCTTCACCAAACTGGATGAAACAGACTTTTCTTTACCCAAGCAACTGTCTCCTTCTGTATCCCACAGAACCAAGAGACGGAAAGAAGAGGAGAGTCAAGATTCTCAGATCTCAAACCCTCCTGAAATACCCCATAAGGGCAAACGCTTGTTGACCATAAGCAAACTGGTCATGGAGGAAGACAGCCAGTACAGCGAGTTGAGTGAGAGCCCAGACTCTTCCCAGGAGCCAGTTGTATCTTCTGCTTCCAGACCTGTTCAGAAAGTGCATGACCAGCCTGTATCTACTAAGAGTGCCAAGTATGAAGCCCATCTCTTGCGGTATATTCTAATATGCACCCAATCTCTTAACTTGCAGCTGGCATCGGTAGCATGAACAACAGAAACCTTTATATTTAATTCAAGATTAGTATATTGACCATCCTTGTTTGCTAGCATATGTGGAACTGGGCAAAGTAAATGCTCTGTTGTCTTTACGCTTTGCTGTTTGGTTAATGGAGGGGAGAAAATGATCCAGCTTCCACTGGCAGTGAGTCAGAGGTACTGCAGTTAGCATTGGTAGGTGATTCCAGCATGTGTATCACAGGTTAACACGTGTCTCTCTGCACTTTGGTTAGTGATGCTGAAGCTGGAAAGAGTTCATAGATGCATCTTGTGGAACAGATTAAAATCTCCTTTCCACCTCTTGAGAAATACAACACTGACCTAGTTAAAGTTCTTTTTTCCTGAAACCTGTGTTGGTTAAGAAACTCCAGCTGTAGCTTTGTGACTGTTTCTTCGGTATGTTATTGCTTACCTGGCAGCTGAAATGACAGCAGTGAGAGGTGGGGGCATGTTTTTTTTCCTTTTTTCTATGGGAAATCCTTATAAAACAGCAAAGTAGGCTTACCAGCAGAAATCTAAAATTATCACTGATAAGAGAGTCTTAGCTTTAGAGTATCATGAGTATCTCTTGTGGGCCGCAGCAGGGTGTAAAGCTTCCTGCTTAAATGTCTGGGTTGCTCTTTTTTTTGCTCAGTGAAGTTGCATAGCAGCTAGCAATAATGATGCTTTGGATCCCCAGGAGTGAAGCTGGGAGGATTGAGGAGAGTTTGATGTCGTTAAAAAGATAAATGAAACCCATTTTCCCTTAAGTTCCTGGCTTAAGAGTGTCAAGAACGGAAAGGTTTGGTTTTGAAGGGCAGGTAGCAAACACCCCAGTGCTCTGTGTAGCTTGGCTGCTCTGGAGATGGATTGTCTTTCGCTGAAGCACGGGAGAGTGGCTGCAGGTAGAGATGTGCTGTAGTGTAGCTGGCATTGGTGGAATCTCAGATGCCTTGCTGATGTGTCCTGCTCAGGGTTAACCTAATTGTCGGAGATGATGCTCAGAAGGGATTTCTAACCACCACCCCCCCATGTTGTCCACTTCCTCAAGTGATCTGAAAATTCTAGTTAATAAATTTCCTGGATTTTTTAAAGCAGTTGTGGGCGGTGATGCTTGATCTCTTCTGCTTTTCTCTGGTAGTACATTGTAGCTGACATTGCTGTCCCTAGGATATGTCTGGAGTTTATTTTGAGGGTGCTGGGGAACGTTATGGGGGTGGAATGGTGGTTTGTGAACTCTTCCAGAGCACAATGCTGAGTCTGACTGCACTGGCAAGGGGCTGGATCTGGTGACTGGGGTGTGATGCTTTCCCATCCTGCGCCGGCTGCGTAAAGAGAGGGTTGGTGCTGGATCGGGAAGGAGCCCAGAGTGGGGCTGATGCTGCACGGCTGACACTGGCTTGAGCAATTCTCGAGTTTCGGGGCCACTGCTGTGCAAGCTGGTTTCCAGTTCACCTGGAAAGTGATCTGTCGTCTGTGCTGCTTGTGGGGACGTCTCGTCTTGAAGCCTTTAACTGGCTCATGGTGGCAGTGGTGCTAATGACATCTGTCTGGAAACCTAATCGGGTGCATCTCTGCCAGTAGCTGGTTCTCAAATTTTTATGTGCGAGAAAGAGGGGGTCAACAGTCCAAAGGCAACTAAGAATAGGGAGCAGCTATTTTCCTGTAGTCATAAATGGCTTCAGTTATACTGGGTGTGATAGCCTCGGGTGAACCTTTTGAAGTGTTGGTTGGTTTTTGTTGGTGTTCTTTTGTTTTTTTTAACATTTATTTAATGTTTCACCTGACAACTTTGCTTGAGGATTGGAAGCAGGTGACAGCATTGAGGCACTTGATCTCATGGAGAGGCCTCTGTAGCTTGGTTGACCTCAGCAGTGTTAGTAGTGAAACAGTAGGAATTAAGTGCTTCTTGGGAAGACTAAAGGCTTCTCCTCCACACTGTTGGCAAGTCTGTGCCAGACAGGAAGGCCTGGGAATTCCAGCTCTGTGTGTGTGCTTGCTGTGAGTGCTTAATTGTGTAGTTAATACACAGTTGCTTGTTTTTGCAAATGCTGGCTAGAAAATACAATACACCACTTGTATTTGAGTATATTGCACACAATACCTTCAGACAGGGGCTCCAGAGGATTCATCCCCCCTCAGAGGGGAGTGGAGGAGGTGGCAGTGTGTTTATGTATTGCTTTCTGGGTGCATTTCTCTGCACTGTGTGCTCACCACAGGCTTGCCTGCTGTGGCCCTGTGCCTTCTCCCCCTAAAATATTCTCCCGAGCCAGCAGCCAAAGTAAACGCTTGCCTGCTTTCAGGTCCTTCCAAAGAAGGTGGAACAGCTCATTTGGTGAAGAAGCAAAAGACAGTTGGAGTGATGAGGATGAGCTCTTCTCAGATGCAGGTAAGAACAGAGTCGCTATTGCGAGCGTTAATTGATGATGATCCTGGCCTTGGGGCTCATTCACGAGTGTCCTGCCACCTTCTGTGTGACTGAATTTTGAACGCAGAAATCCTAAAAGCCCAAGAAAATAAGTGGTTGTCCAACTCTGAGATATTCATTCTTTGTACCTCTGACCTGAAATGCATCCTAAAAACTCCTGTTCCAGTGTCCCATGAGCTAATAATGCTTAGCTTACAGGATAGAAATATTGGAAATACAGCTCTTGCTCCGTTCCCACTTTAGCACCATGAAATACAGATTAAGTTTACCCTTTCAGCCAGATCAGTTTTCTAGTCCACTTCCCTTTGCAGCTCGATGCACAGCTTAGCTGGTGAAAAGAAGCGGACAATGGATGTCTGATTCCAGCCCCAACATACAGCATAGCTGCATCCTGGATGGATGCCCCTGGTCTTGATGTATTGGCTAGTTTAAAACAAAACAGATCTTACTGGAAAGCTTTCACATGAAGCAACTGGGGCTTGAAACGGAGTGGCCGTCCTTGCTATAGCTGCAGAAAAGGGAGGGATAAAGGAATTTGGTTTCATTGTCTGTCATGGGATGTTCTCGTTGTAGACTGTCTCCATAGCTCAGCAGTTGAGCCCAAGGCAGTCCCTCGAGGAGGTGAGTACCTCCTGAGTTATGGTGAAATGTCATCCTCTTGCCTTGTTTTTCAGCATCGTTTGGGAGAAACAGCCACAACTCTACAGTCTTCGGTTCCAAGAAACAGGTAATGTAGAGCCCTTAAATTGTTTCAGTAAGGCCTGAAATGAGGACATGTCCATATAGAAGAGCAAGCTATTGGACGGTTTGCAATATCTTGGTGAAAATTGTGGCTCAGACCACTTCCTCAGCAGCCTGCAGTTCACTGCAGTGGGGTGAGCTGCTGCTGTGCTTTTAAGTGAACCACTGGAGGCTGGTTTGGAAAGTGGTGCTTCCTGAGTCCAGTGCTCACAATATCCAGGCTTGATCTGAGTTGTGCAGGTCTTTGCATTCACAGAGCCGGCTGGAGTTCCTCTGTTAAAACAGCCCCGTTTGGTAGTTGGCTAAAGCTGTGTGCCTCCCACACGCCAGGCACTGGGTGTGTGCATGGCATCCCTTTTCCTTGATGCACGTGGTTCAGAGCTAGGTTTGCTGAGTTCTCCATGCACTGGAGAAGTTCAGCATCTTGTTTGGGTGAGGGACACGTGTGTGGCAGCTGTCACCTGGGAAGAGGTCCCAAGTTTGGTGCTACTAAGAACGCTCACCCTTGTTTGTAGGAAGAGAGCTGCTGGTTCTTGTGCTGCTGTACGCCAGGTAGCACTACTAGAACTACTCCTGGGCTTGTGCTGGAGCTGAGTTCTCTTGTAAAAGTTATGAGAGCACATCTTCAGTGAAATGATTGAGTGTGGTGTGTGCTATTGACAGAACATCTCTGCCTTTCCCCTGTGTTACTAGTGCAGGTGATAAGGGGAAGCTAACATGCTGGGAAGGAGTTACAGGGCTTCTCTGCCAAGTGCAGCTCCTCCCTGGAACCGCACTCTGTACTCACAGAGCACTGATTACCTGCTCTTTTGTAGAAATGGACAATACAGGAGAGCGAGTGGATCAAAGAGGGCGTGAAGAAGTTTGGAGAAGGGAGATGGAAGGCCATTTGCCAGAAATACCCCTTCCAGAACCGCACGCCAGTGATGATCAAGGATCGTTGGCGGACCATGAAAAAGCTGGGAATCCTCTGAAGTCAGGAGCCATGAGACCTTCAGCGCAAAAAACCTTCTTATTTGTCTTTTGAAAGATGGACCAGAGCAATAGTAGTGGGGAGGCTGCTGTGCTCGTTCCTGGTGTGTGTTGGGGCTGGCGTGGTGAGCTCCTCTGGCTCATGGTACGCAAGACTTCTGCAGCAGATGGAACCACATCTGACAAGAACCGAGGAGCTTTGTGTCTCAAGTTGTAGCTGCAAGGCTTAGGTCTTCTGCAGTTGCCAGAAGCTGCACAGCCTGATTGCACGTGCTTGGAAACGGCTTGCATCGGGACTTCTTTTTCCACCTGACAACTGCAGTGTTCGTAGAATGAATCCCAACCTGATGGGCTACTGAAATGACAGTTTTCTCTGTTCGGAGGCTATGGTAGGATAATCCCATCTGTGGCTATTTTAATGTGTTTTAATTTTCTAAACTATGAATCTCTTGTTTCATCTGTTTATTCTCAGTCCCTTGTGGGAGAGAAGCAGCATGTAGTCCCAGAGCTTCTGGGGAGAAGAAGAGATTTAGGCAAGATGATCTGCTTAGATTTGTTATTTTTTTGCCCCCATTTGTTTTTTCTGCTTTATACATGGCAAGTCTGCAACTGGCAATTTCTCCCTTCCAGCTTTGAGTCTTTAAAAACTTTAGTTTTTTTTGTTTCAGTACTTAAATATTGGTTGCTCCCATGTTAAAAAGTTCAAGTGCTTACTCATTTTGGTTATGTCTTACTGGCACCTCTCTCTCCTGGTCACATCTCCTTCCTATGTGTGATCCCTGCAAGTGTACAAGCTCCAAGGGGAGTCCTTGCCTTCAGGTGCCAAAGCTGGAGTCCATGTCTGAGCAGTCTTCTATAAAATAAAGTTCCTGTCTTCTTGGGTATCCCGAGTTGTAAGTGTGACCTTGTAGCTCACAGGTGGAAATGGGGCAGTTTGGGGTGCTGCCTGCTCACTGCCCCACTGGGGCACACATCACCCCAGGAATGTGGGGCTCCCCATCTGCCTCCTGGGCTGGCTAGGGCTGGGGGTGTTGTGTTGGCAGCTGTTTGGGGTGCATCAGTGATGCCCTGAAGGTATGAGTAGCTGATGCATGAAGCAGAAGCTTCTGGACTAATTTCTGTTGAAGTCAAGGGCAGGGGAGGTATGGGGGCATTTTCTAAAAGCAACCTTTCCTGGCTGTGTTCCCACAGAGAAGCTGGGGAGAAGTCTGTTTGGTAGCACCTGCTTCCCCTCTGTCCTTCAGCAGCAGCTGCTGGAATGAGCTGCCTTCGTCACCTGGCTGTGGCTGTGTCTTTCCCTCCCCTTCTGCTTGTAAAACTCTCACTCTGGGGTGGGAGCAGGGGAAGGTGTCACAGACCAAGGCTTTGCTCTAAGAAAACTGGACGTTTCTTGGAGTAAAATGCTTGTCCTGCTTAGTTTGCTCATTCAGAAGACACAGACTGGCACTGTTGGCCAGCGAGGGGAGCGGGGCTGGCTGGGAACCAGCTCTGTGCAGCCAGAGAGGTGCTGCTGGTGACTGTGGTGCTTCTTCACAGCAGCCCTGGCCCCTGCAGAAGGTCTTGGCTGGGTGAGCTCTAACGTGGGCGAGTCAGACCAGCTCCTGCTCTGCTCGAGATCACCTTGAGGAGCAGAGCCTGTGCCGTGCTCCTCCTGACACCAGTGCTGCTGCGGAGCAGTTAATGATTACCTTTTCCACCTCAAGTCCCCGTTCCTGCCCTGCCCCGGCAGGAGGGAGCGCTGGAGGCTGGAGAGCAGGATGCTGCTGCTGGTGCTCCTGGCGCTGTTGCTGGGCCCTGCCGGCTGCCCCAAGACAGAGCCCCTGAGCGGGTCTGGCCAGGAGCCCCTCTTCCGTGGGGCGGATCGCTACGACTTTGCCATCGTCATCCCCGCTGGCGCTGTGGAGTGCTTCTGGCAGTTTGCACACCAGAGCGGCAACTTCTTCTTCAGCTACGAGGTGAGTGCTGCGGGACGCGTCCCAGGAACCTGTCGGCACGGTGTAGCTGCTGATGGGGTTGGGAAACAGCAGTGCTGCTGGAGCCTGCTGCCTCCTCTGAGGGTGCAGCAGGTCCTGTGGTGGGTGATCCTCCATTGCCTTAGTCCTGCAACCAGGCTTATGTGTAGAGGAAGACCCTGTGGGATGAAGGCCATGTGCCGGCTGAACTCCAGACCCGCTGCCCCTGGGGTGGAGATAGTTTGCCTTGTGAGGGAAAGGCCTTTCGTCAAGACAGGGAATGGTTGCAGTCACTTGAATACTTCATTTCAGGGACTGTGCTTTCTTGGGCATCATCTATCCTGTTTATTGTTATAAATACTTGTTTTAAAAATTTAAAGCAGCACGGAGATCTCTGGACATGGTGCCCAAGCATCTGGAGCTCGCTCACAGGGAGCTGGGGGTGTCCCAGCGCTGCGGGGAGCTCTTCACTGGGCTGGCTGGAGGCTCTGCTCTGAGCCACAGCTGGAAGGCACACCGAAGGTTTCGGGCACAGCCATATCTGCTTGTCCCTACGCTCCGTCCCCTTCCCACAGGGGAAACTGCAGCCTTTTATCTCCTGTTTACATTAGGCTGGTTGAAGGAGAGCCGGGGCATGGCCATGCCCGGCGCTGGCAGCTTCCCTCTGGCTCTACACGCGGCAGAGCAGACCCACAGAATATGGCATGGCCTTGGAGCTTACCACAGCTCCATTTCCCAACGCTCCAGTGGCTGGCAGAACCTGATCCAGGCAGCAAGAAGCCAGGATGGGCCTGTGGGGTGGGAGACATGGGGTCTGTGAACACCTTCAGCACTGTGAACGGGTGTTGGGAACTGCAGGGTTCATTACACGAGGCTGCAGGTTGTGGGAGTTTATTCACACATAGATGGCAGCTTTCTGGAGGCTATTTCTGGCCTCAGCTCATAGTAATGAAGGGGCCAGCTCCTCACAGGACCCCAGACCAACCCTCAGTAGAGGTCCCTGCCCTGTGCACGAGGGCTCCTGTGGGCTCCCATCTGTTTACTGGGTGCAGAGCCAGGCTCATGAATCCCTCTTGGGTGTTTCCTGTCTCCAGGTCCAGCGGGCGACAGGCATCGCCAACAGCAGGAACATCCTGGCCACGGCCAGTGACCCCAAGGGCTTCCAGCTTGGTATTTCCCAGGACGTGCGAGGACAGATCAACTTCCTCACCAAGGAGACAGGTCACCACTGCCCCCATCCCTGCACAGCCCACCCCCAGGCAGGAGGCTGGGGGCTGCCAGGTCTCAGCCAGCAGCTCTGAGCATGCCCAGATGGCCAGTGCTTCCCAGAGCATTGATCAGTCTGATCACTCCTTCCTCCCAAATTGGGAGGATGAGGGTCAAGTGCTGGGGACGGGTCTGCCTGGCAGCAGCTCTCCTACTCGGGAAACAATAATACCTATTTCTCTCTGCAGGTTTCTACCAGCTGTGCCTGGACAACCAGCAAAGCCACTTTGGCTTCATGCAGGTGTATCTCAACTTTGGTGTCTACTATGAAGGCTTCGACACAGAAAACAAGCAGCCAGAAGAGAAGAAAGAGCTGAACAACACCCTGGAGGCAATTGAGGTGAGTGTCAACTTGACCGCAGGGTGCTCTGATACAGTGGGGACAGGCATGTCCTCCTAAGGGAACCAAGAAGGGTGTTTGAGCTGCAGCTTATCAGCCCAGTGGGACGTGCCCAGAGCAGCTCTGCCAGCCCCAAGCTCTGCTGTGGCCCCACTGCTGAGCACCCGCCTCTCCTGCAGGTCAGCATCCAGAAGCTGCAGCTCCAGACCTTCCACATGTGGCGGTTCTACAACTTTGCCCGGATGCGGAAAGGGTCTGACTCCTTCCTCTTGGAGTCCAACTACAACTACGTCAACTGGTGGTCAATGGCTCAGAGCTGCATCATTGTCCTCTCTGGGGTCCTGCAGCTCTACTTCTTGAAGCGTCTTTTCAATGTGGAAACCTCCAGCAGGCAGAAGTGCTAGCACCACCCAAAATTGTGGGCAGGACCACAGCCCAGCCTGCTGCTTCCTGCAGTGCTTGGGAACAGAGCTGCCACTCTGCCCCTCTGCAGAGCTGGAGAGAAGGCCAGATCCTGCTTCCAGGAGGAGGATGGAGAGTTCATCCTTCTGCTCCTGCCTCTAGCTCTAGCCTTGCCTTGGCTGAAATCACCCTGACAAAAGAAAAGTGTGACGCAGTCGCTGGAGCTTTGTGTGCTGGGTTGGTTTGTTACAGCTCTGCCCATCTTTGGTGTCCCAGTGTGCCTTTTCTACCAGCCACTCAATAAAGGAACCCCTGGCACACGCTCAGTAGAGTGACTGCAGCCTGCTGTCCTTCCATCTTCTGCAAGTCCAGGTGAAGCAAATCCTCCTTTGCAGGCAGCTGCCTGCCCCATCCATCCCTCCCTCCCTGCAGTTCAGCTGCCAACCTCCCACACCTCACCCCTGGTGTTCCAGAGCCTCCCCTGGCCTCGTCTGCCCAATGAAACATGGTGCTTCTCCCCTCTGGAGTCACACCCTCGTGTGTTGCACTGTCTGAGGCACCAACCCAGGCAGGTAGGGGCCCACAGCCCACCCCCTCCTTCCTCCCTCCCTCCCCGAGACTCCGCACCAGACAACAGGCACTCTGGGAGAAGCAACAGGCTTTATGTGATGGCAGGGGCAAGGCTGGTGCAGGGGGAGCTTCTCCTCACACTGGCAGCAGCCTCTTTGCCCCCCTCCCAGGGATTCAGAGCTGCATCCTGGTGGCTCCCACCACCTCTGCTCTGCTCAGGGTGGGTTCCCCGGGGCTCCCTGTGCTGCTGCTGCACCAATGGTGCAGGACAAGGTCCATTCTAGTCAGAAATGCTTGAGGTCCCTTAGGTCAGCGTGTCCTCGTTCCGCACGTACTCCCCAACATCAGCCTGGTGGAATACCACGATGGCCATAGGGTCAACCTTTCGGCACTCCTGCGTGGACTTGGCAGCCACCCCAAAGCCCTAGAGGGGATGAAGCAGAGATGAGAGAGAGTTTTCTCCACACCCCAGCCCTGGAAAGCGCAGGGGCTGTGCCGGCCACTCACCAGGGGTACATCGGCCATGGAGTACACCACCACTCCCTGGTACTGCGCCGTGTTCTCCGTGATGCGGCCCAGGCCCGACTTCAGGACGTGGTTGCCATAGAGGAAGGACTGCTCGGAGCCGGGTTTCACCCACACCTTGTACTGCAAGAGAGACCCAGAGCGGTGAGGGGCTGGATAGAGAGCCTGGTGTGGAGCAGGGGGGCAGCTGGAGGGGGGGGTTCCATGTCCCACCTTGGCGTAGGGCGCCAGGAAGTCCAGGGCCGTGACGCTGAGCCGAAACTTCTGTGTCTTGGTGAACTTCCCGAAGCAGGTGCCCAGCGACACCAGGTTGTCCCGGGGGATGCTGGTCGCCACCTTCAGCAGCTTCTCACTGCGGGGAGTGGGCAAAGCTGCAGCGGCTCCCGGGCCCGCAGCCCCCGGGAGCCTCCCCCCGTCACCTCCCGCCCCCCTCCCCCGCTCACCTCAGGTAGTAGACGCGGTCGCGGTGCAAGCGGAAGCAGTAGGTGCCATCGGGCCGGTCCACCAGCAGCTGGATGTTCTCACCGATGCTGCGGGGACAGACGCGGTGAGCCCGGCCCGGCCCCGCGCCCCTCTCCCGGCCCCAAACCGCCACACGGCCCTCCCGGTCCCCGTCCCATCCCCTCCCCGCGCCCGGTTCCTCCCGTTTGCCCCGCTCCCTCACTATCGGCCCAGCTTCTCGAACACGGCCCGCGTCTCCGCCTCCGTCAGCGGCCGCATCGCCCCGCACCGCACACGCGGGGACCGCGCCGGAAGCGGAAGCGGCCGCGGGGCGGAAGTGACGCGGCGGCCCCTCGGTGAACGGGTGGTGGCCATGGCGGCGGAGGAGGTCCGGCTGCTGGCCTGGCTGCGCGGCCCGGCGGCGGCGGGGCCCGGCGGCCCCGAGCTCTCCGCCTACGTGGC
>NW_015090842.1:10313287-10316577 GCF_001431845.1 Calidris pugnax | reverse complement strand
GGCAGCCTGCTGGACCGCCTGCCCGCCCTCCAGGACGCCTGCCGGTGCGGGGACGGGGGCTGGGGCAGCGGGGGCACCCCGGGGTGGGGAAGGCACGGGTGGAAGTGGAGGGACTTGGGGGGGAGCAGAAAGGAGCGGGGACGGGGGGAGGCTGGGACGGGGGCTGGGGGTGCGGGAGCAGCCCTGCGGGGAGGGGAGACCGGTGAAGACTGGGCTGGGGAGGGCGAGGGGGGTCCTGGTGCTGGGCCCAGTAAGAATTAGGATCTGCTGGGACTGGGGGGGTAGGGGCAGCACTGGGAGGGGTCCCTGAGTGGTGCTGGGGAAAAGCCAGTATGGGTGGGAGGTGCAGTCACTGTGGGGGGAAACTTCTGCTGATCCCACCCTGATCCCACAGGAACTTCATGCGGGATGCTGAGGAGATCGCCTGCAGCCGGCGCATGAACAGCCTGACGCTGAACCGGCACACGGAGATCCTGGAGATCCTCGAGATCCCCCAGCTCATGGACACCTGCGTCCGCAACGGCTACTACGAGGAGGCGCTGGAGCTCGCTGCCTACGTGCGCCGGCTGGAGAGGAAGCACAGCAGCATCCCCGTGATCCAGGTAGGCCCCGCTCTGCCACTGCCCTGCCGCCATCCCGTGCCCGGCCCCTGCAGCTGAGGCCTCTTTCCCACCCCAGGGCATCGTGGACGAGGTGCGCCAGTCCACCCAGCTGATGCTGAACCAGCTCATCCAGCAGCTCCGCACCAACATCCAGCTGCCAGCCTGCCTGCGGGTCATTGGCTACCTGCGGCGCATGGATGTCTTCACAGAGGCTGAGCTGCGCATCAAGTTCCTGCAGGCGCGGGATGCCTGGCTGCGCTCCATCCAGGCCTCCATCCCCGATGATGACCCCTACTTCCACATCACCAAGACCATCGAGGCCTGCCGCGTCCACCTCTTCGACATCATCACTCAGTATCGCGCCATCTTCTCTGACGAGGAGCCGCTCCTGCCCCCCGAGGGGCAGGCCCTCAACGAGGGGGCCATCTTCCATGGCTGGGTGCTGCAGAAGGTCTCCGAGTTCCTGCGGACGCTGGAGCGCGATCTCCAGCGCGGGGTGGGCGGCCGCCTGGACTCGCTGCTGGGGCAGTGCATGTACTTCGGCCTCTCCTTCAGCAGGGTGGGGGCCGATTTTCGTGGGCAGCTGGCCCCCCTCTTCCAGCGCGTGGCTGCCGCTGCTTTCAGGAAGGCGGTGGAGGAGACGGTGGACAAGTTTCGGGAGGAGATGAATTCCTACACGCTCATTTCTGCCCCGGCCGTCCTGGGGGGCAGCGCTGGGGTGCCAGTGCCCACAGCCCAGCCAGGGACGCTGCAGCCACCCATGGTGCTGCTGGACTTCCCACCCCTCGCCTGCTTCCTCAACGGCCTCCTGGTCGCCTTCAATGACCTGCGGCTCTGCTGCCCCATCGCCCTGGCCCAGGATGTCACCACGTGCCTGGAGGACGCTCTTGGCGAGGTGAGGCACCAGGGGATGGAGCTGTGCCTTGTCCCAGGAGAACATGGGGACAGACTCACCCTGCTCTGAGTATTCATAGGATAGAGTGATGGAGGTTCAAAAAGACCCTTAAGATCATCGAGTCCAAGGGTTAACACTGCTAAATTACCACTGAACCATGTTGCCAAGCCCCACATCTACATGTCTTCTAAATACCTCCAGGGACGGTGCCTCAACCACTTCCTTGGGCAGCCTGTTCCAATGCCTGATAACCCTTTCAGTGAAGAATTTTTTCCTAATATCCAATCTAAACCTGCCCTGGCACAACTTGGGGCTGTTTCTTCTTGTTGTATTGCTTGTTACTTGGGAGACCAACTCCCCCCTGGCTGCACCCTCCTTTCAGGGAGTTGTAGAGAGCGGGAAGGTCTCCCCTCAGCTGCCTGTTTTCCAGGCTGAACAACCCCAGTTCCCTCAGATGCTCCTCATGAGGCTCGTGCTCCAGACCCCTCACCAGCCTCATTGCCCTTCTCTGGGCTCAATCCAGCACCTCAATGTCTTCCCTTTAGTGAGGGGCCCAAAACTGAACATAGTGTTTGAGGTGGGGCCTCACCAGTGCCGAGTACAGGGGGAGAGTCCCTGCCCCAGTCCTGCTGGCCACACTATTCCTGATACAGGCCAGGATGCTTTTTGCCTTCTTGGCCACCTGGGCACCCTGGTGGCTTGTATTCAGCTGATCCTTTTCCATCAGGCAGCTCTCCAGCTGCTGATTCCCCTTGTCCCTGCAGTTGAGGGGGGGTTGTCTGCAGAGATAGTTAATGACTCTCCGGGAAATTAACAACTCTGCCTTTCCCTCCAGGTGACCAAAACCATCCTGGCCTTTCACCGTGCAGAGGAGGCGGCTTTCAGCGGGCGGGAGCAGGAGCTCTTTGCCCAGTTCTGCACAGCCTTCCTGGAGGACCTGCTGCCCTACCTCAACCGCTGCCTCCAGGTCCTCTTCCCCCCGGCACAGATCGTGCAGGCCCTGGGTGAGACCCCAAAACTCGCATCTCGTGGGGAAGGGAGCTGTGGGTGGGGGCAGAGCACCTGTGGTTTCCTCCCCATGAGATATACTGGGTCCTGTCTTGCTCTTGCCACCTCTGGGGGGGTTGCCTGAGGGCCCCCCCCCAACCCGAGCCCCTTCTCCTTGTCTGGCAGGTGTCCCCCCCACCCAGCTGCAGCGCTTTGGCCACCTGGGCTGCATCGACGTGGGTGCCCTCAGGGAGCCGCTGGCCTTCCTCCTGCCAGCGCCGGGTGAGGAGGAGGAGCCGGCCCGGGAGAGCACCCCACGCCCCGAGGGGGAAGAGGAGGCCGTGCCTGGAGAGAACGGGACAGCGGGACAGCAGGAGAGCCCCCCGGGGGGGGATCCGCTGCCGGACATCCCAGCGGCCACGGGGTAGAGGGGCTGCGGGGTGGCCGGGCTGTGTCACCCCTGTCCCCCTGGGAGTGAAGCGGTCCCTGCCTGCCTTCCCCCTGCCCGAAGGCCCTCCCGCCTGCACCGGGCAGCCCCTTCCCCCGCCTCCCGCCTGCACCGGGCAGCCCCTTCCCCTGCCTCCCGCCTGCACCGGCCGCTGCGCCTCCTCCCAGCCGCCAGGGGTCGCTCTGGCGTCCCGGAATGTCCCCCGGCGGCCACCGTAGCTTCGCGGCCTCCATGGCGGCGGCGGCGCTGGCGGCGGGGCGGCGGCTGGCGGTGGGACGGGCCCGGCCGGACCCCCCGTCCCGCCGGTGCGGGGACTCCTCGGGCTGGGGCGAGCGGGAGCGCTCCCACTGGCGGGGCC
>NW_015090842.1:10308028-10312967 GCF_001431845.1 Calidris pugnax | reverse complement strand
CCCCCCCCCACCCCCTTCCCGGGGGGTTCTTCTGCCCCGGGTGGGATCTCGCACCTCCTTTTCCTTTCTCCCCCCGTTACCACCCAGCCCCCCCTCCCCTGGTGTGTGTGTCCCCCCATCCCGACCACCGCTCTCCCGGGCAGCAGGGGTGGACGAGCACGGGGCACCGGTGAGCTGGGAGGCGACGGGCTGGGCCGCCCGCATCATCCAGCACGAGATGGACCACCTGGACGGGATCCTCTACATCGACCGCATGGACACCCGCACCTTCACCAACGTCGGCTGGATGGAGCTCCTGGACTGATGCCCCCACCACCTGGGTGAGCGGGCAGCCCCGGCCCCTCGTTATCTCCGGCGCGGGGCCGTGTCAGAGCCCCGGGTGGGTGCCCAGGCCCTGGGGCTCCTCGGGCACAGCGCTGGGTGCCTGCCCTTACCCTGGCGAAAGAAGCAGCGCGGAGCCACGGCCCCAGGAGGGCTCCCACTCAGCTTTATTGCAGCCAATACAGACTGTGAGGACTCAGCGTGGCTCCCGGTTCTTCCTGCCCCTTGCACCTTAAATTATTTTATGGGTCTAGGAACAAGACCTGCTGCCAGGGCTACACTGGGAGAAGGTTGGGGTGTGTGTGAGGGAAGGATCCCCCTCTCCAGGGCTTGTCTGGGAGCAGTGCCAGGCAAGTGGAGACAGAGGGAGGTGCCACAGTGGAGATGGTGGAGGGCAGCAACCAGGGCACAGTGGGGGGCATCAGGGTGGGGCATGGGGACAGCAGGGCTGTGCCTGGCCGGGCGACATGGGGTGCTGGCTGTGGGGCTGGGGCAGGGTAGTGTTGCTGTCAGGAGCCCTCAGGGCTCATCCCTGGGCTGAGGGCTCCTCCAAGCACTGTGTGCTTGGGGGGGGCAAAGCCCCAAGCAGCCCCACTCCTTCCTGCCAGAGACACAAATCCCTATCCAGGGTGACTGGAGAACGGGGAGCCCCACAACCCACCTGGGGACAGGCAGCAGCTCTGGGGGGCTCCTGCCTGCAAGTGGTGGCAGCGCCACAGGCAGAGCTGGAGATTTTGGCCCTGGGGTGGTGAGTTACATAGAAGGGGGGGGCTGGGCTGGGTACCCCCATGTGGTCAGAGCCTCAGGGAGGGGCTGGGCACCAGCTGAAGCTTTTAGATTGTTTTTTATTTTCATATAAACAAGACAGAACCCAAAGCAGCATTAATTTAAAAAATAAAAAAGAGCAGGAAGAAGAGTGGGGCACGGCCAGGGGGAGCACCCGGCTGCCCAGACCACACTCGAGCCCCCCCCCAACACACCAGGTAGTGTCAGCCCCCCCCCGGGCCGTGCTCCCCGCGCCCTGCTGGGTGCTGCAGTGCGATGGGGTGGGTAGTGAGCGGAAGATGAACCTGTTTGGCACGGCCGGCGTGGTGTGGGGGCTCGGCAGGGCACTGCTGGCACGGCTGCCCCAGCCCCACGCCCCCCACCTCCACCCCTCCCTCCCCTTAACCTTCCTGTCCAAAGTCCTCCGTGAATTTCTTCACCTTCAGGAGATCGTCAGCGTTCACCGTGGGGCGGGTGGTGGCCAGCGAGCGCAGCATGTCCGACTGCAACACAGACATCAAGGGGGGGGGCGAGCTGAGACTGGGCATGGAGGGGTGGGAGTTGCCCAAAAGGTTGCCCAGGTGCCCCCCCTCAGCCCTGGGGTCAGCACTCCGGGAGGGCAAGGTGGGAGGACTCCCCCTTTGGGGTGCAAGGAGCTGTAATCACCCCAGGAATCACAGCCCTGCCCAGCCTGTGGGTGGAGAGAGGTGGCTGCTCTGCAGGAGGGAGAGGGAAGTGGCAGCAGTGCTGCTGTGCCAGGGCCAGCTGCCACCTGGCCCCGCGCCGTGCCTGCCACACTCACCATGCAGACGATGGGCTCCAACAGCTTGTCGCTGGGCACCTCCATCCAGGTCATCTCGGTGGCACCCGGGTCACCGGGTGAGCATGGCGTCAGGAGATCCTCCACGAAGGTGCCAGGGTTGGTGCGGGAGGGACCGCGGGCCTGCGGCACAGCCAGGGGGCACGGTGCTCACGGGTGGGCACCGATACCAGCCAGGATCTCCCCACCTTGGGGACAGACCCCCCTCCCTGTCCAGGAGCAGCCCCAGCTGACCTTCTTGAAGTGCGTGGCCGACTGCACCTTGCGGACGGGCTGCATCAGGGCGTCCCGCACGATGATGCTGATGTCGGCCCCCGAGTAGCCATCTGTTTTCCGGGCCAGCTCCTGGATGTTGGCATCCGTCAGGCTGTGCGGGGTGTTGCCCAGGTGGAGCTTGAACATCTGGGCCCGGGCTGCCTCCTCGGGCAGCGGGATGTAGATGCGCTTCTCGAACCTGAAGGGAGGGCAGGCAGGTGTTGGGGGGTGAGCCCCACGATGCCAGACACCACCCCCCTGCCTGTGCACAGCCCCACAGGTCGGGGAGCCAGTGTGGGGGGAGTTTTGTCCTGCTCACCTTCTCCTGATGGCTGAATCCAGCACCCAGGGGATGTTGGTGGCACCCAGCACCAGGATCCCGTCGCTGCTGTTCCCCACACCTGCCCAAGAAACAGCAGCTGAGAGCAATCCCCAGGGAACTGTGGGGCACAGGCATCGGGCAGCTTCTCCCACACCTCCCCACGCTGGCTCATCCCACCCGGGAAGCCCCCACGCACCTTGCATCTGCACCAGGAACTCTGTCTTGATGCGCCGGGCCGCCTCGCTCTCGTTCTCATTGCGGGAGCCGCACAGCGAGTCCACCTCGTCGATGAAGATGATGGAGGGCTTGTGCTGCCTCGCCAGCTCAAAGAGGTTCTTCACCAGCCTGGCCACGAAGGCAGGGAAGAGGTCCCAGTCAGGGACTCTCCACAGAACCATCACCACCCAGAGCCCCTAACAGCCCTGGGGTGAGGAGTCCCACACACCACTGGCTCCTCTTCCCCTGCCCGCCCCGGCAACTCTGTGCTGGCACCAGAGGCCACAAGAAATGCTGTTCCTGGGTTGTGGAGCCTCAGGAGGGCCTGTGCTCTCCCCTGGGACCCGTTTTCCACATTAACAGGATTCACCAATGCTGGTGGCTCCCCTGCCCTGGCCAAAGCTCTGGCACTGCCAGCCTGGTCAGCAGGGTGGCCAGGAGCCAGCCTGCAGCATCCACGCAACCCCGCTGCCAGCTTACTTCTCGCTCTCTCCCAGCCACTTTGACATCAGGTCTGAGGACGACACGGAGAAGAAGGTGGAGTTGTTGGCCTCGGTGGCCACGGCCTTGGCCAAGTAGGACTTGCCGGTGCCAGGCGGCCCGAAGAGCAGGATCCCTCGCCAGGGTGTGCGCTTCCCTGCGACAGAGGCCAGTGTCACGGCTCCCCCATCCCTGCGCAGCCCAGATCATGTCCCCGCTGCTCGGGGTCACCTCCCTGCCAACGCTCGCCCAAGATGCCACCCCATGGCACCTTCTCTGTGGGCGAGCAGCAGCCACGGCGCTGCCATGACCCTCACCAGTGAACAAGTGTGGGAACTTGATGGGCAGGATCACAGCTTCCTTCAGGGCTTCCTTGGCTCCCTCCAGGCCGGCCACGTCACTCCACCTCACGTTGGGCTTTTCCATCATGATGGCACCTGCAAGGGGATGGCTCCGCTCACATGGGCACCGTGGTCCTGCCGTCTGTGGAGAGCTGGGAGAGCCAGAGCCCCCAGCCCTCCACACACCTCTGCCCCACCAAACCCCCACCAACCCCACTGCTCCTCAGCACGGAGCATGGTTTGGGGGCTACCGGACCCCAGCAATATGTCCCCCCACCCTGCAGCCACCCCTCCACTGACCACGCAACCATGCCCACCGTGCCCACCGCAGCACCTCACCCATCAGCTGCTCCTGCAGTTTCTTCTTCTCGGGGTTCTCACCCTCGCTGTCGCTGTCGCTCCTGGGGAGAGGGGACACGAAAGTCAGGAGCAGGACTGGTCCCGATGTGCCAGCAGGGTCCTGCCAGCTCTGCCACGGGGCAGGAAGGTCCCTTGCGCCCCCGCCACGCACCCCTTGTTGTCATTCTGGGACTCTTTGACTGGTTTCTTGCCCTGCTTGTCCTTGCTGCGCAGGTATTCCTTCAGCTTCTCTGCCCGGTCCAGGTACTGCATGCACTTGGCTCGGATGCTCTCCTTCGCCTTGTCGCTGTGAGCTTCATCTGCAGGGACACCCCCACACCCCAGGCATCACCCGTGGCCCCGTGCCACGGCCACCAACCCCTCTGGAGCCCCTCTGGAGCCCCCTGGGCTGTAGTGGGGGGGTGTGGGGGAGAACACACACACACACAGAGACACACACACAGAGACACACACCCCCCCGTCCCCATCTCACATTTGATGGCATGGAGGAAGTACTCCACGGCGTGCTGGTACAGCCGCAGCGCCTCCTCATAGTTCTTGGCCTTGTCCTCCTCGGTGGCTTTGGTGACCAGGTCGATGGCTTTCTGGCGGGGGAGGGAGAGCGGAGAGGCCTGAGCCCGGGAACGGCACCGGGGGCCAGAGCAGGACCAGGCTCTTCCCCACCCCCCGAGGGGGCCGGGCCGGGCCCGCTCGCACCGAGGCGGCCCGCGGGGACCCTTCCGCAGCGCCCGGCAGGACGAGGCCCTCCTTCCTCCCCACCGCCCCCCCCCCGGCCGGGCACCGGGCAGGATGAGTCGGCCCCAACGCGGCCTGGTACGGGGCAGGGTGAGGCCTTGCCCCGGTCGGCACCGGGAGAGGCCTTTCCTCGTCCGTCACCGCACCGGGGCGGAGGGTGAGCCCGTTCCCCGCTCGGCACCGCACCGGGACGGGGTGAGGCCTTCCCCCGGCGGGCCCCGCATCGGCACCGGGGCCGGGTGAGGCCTCCCCGCGGGCCGGGAGGAAGGCCCCGCCAGGGCCCGGGGAAAAGGCGCAGGCCGAGGCCCGTTTCCGGCAGCCACC
>NW_015090842.1:10307544-10307827 GCF_001431845.1 Calidris pugnax | reverse complement strand
CCCCCCCCCCCCCCCCCCCGGCCGGGCACCGGGCAGGATGAGTCGGCCCCAACGCGGCCTGGTACCGGGGCAGGGTGAGGCCTTGCCCCGGTCGGCACCGGGAGAGGCCTTTCCTCGTCCGTCACCGCACCGGGGCGGAGGGTGAGCCCGTTCCCCGCTCGGCACCGCACCGGGACGGGGTGAGGCCTTCCCCCGGCGGGCCCCGCATCGGCACCGGGGCCGGGTGAGGCCTCCCCGCGGGCCGGGAGGAAGGCCCCGCCAGGGCCCGGGGAAAAGGCGCAGG
>NW_015090842.1:10303333-10306751 GCF_001431845.1 Calidris pugnax | reverse complement strand
GGGGGCTGAACCCTTGCCTGCACCCCAGGGGGTGCTGCAGGGTTGAGCCTCCCCCCCCATGGTTTCGGGGCAGCCTCTTTTGTACCCGTGAGTGCCCCAAGTAAGACAAATGTGTGTCCCACCCTGAGCGGGGCAAGGGGACCCCTTGCTGCAGCAATAGCAGGGGGGGCCTCATGGGGTCCCACGCAAGGACAACATGACCCCCCCACTTTGGAGGAGCCCCAAGGCAAGGGAGGGTGCTGGCTCCCCCCAGCGTGGGTGTGGGGGATGCCTGGGGTCCCCCAATGCCGGAGGAGGGTCAGGCTCGCCCCAATCCAAGGCACAGATGGTGAGATCAGTGATGGCTTCAGGCCTGGGGGGGGATTAAAGCTGGTATCTGTGCCCTGCCCCCACCCTGGCACCTGGGGGGCCAGGACCACCGGTGTGGAGCAGGAGAGGCTCACCCCCTCCCAGGGCAGCCATCCTGCCACATCCACAGTGGCTCTCAGGGCAGCGAGTCCAAGCCCTGGCAAGGCACTGGTGGGGCAGGACGGGGGATTTGGGGGGGTCCCTCCGCTTTGCCCAGCTGGTTTGTGATGGGGGGAGGCAGGTGGGGGCCAGGGCCACCTATGCCAGCAGCCCCATGCGGGTGACTTTGGCCGAGAGGAAGGTGTGCAGGACGAAGACGATGGGCTTAGGGCAGGAGTGCAGGTCCAGAGCCTGGGGGGGAAGAGAAGGAGAGCAGCATCAGCCTCCGCCACCAGCACAACAAACCCCATAGGGGACACTGGGGGTCTCGCAGCAGGGCTGGGGTGTGAGCCCAGCTGCCCCCTCCCTCACCAGCTCCCCCTCGGGGCCCCCGAAGTCCAGGTAGAGGGTCCTGATGCCGTCATCCGCCGACATCTTCAGCCTCTCGTAGGGGTAGCGGAAGAGGACGCTGCCGCCCGGCTCCTCCCGGCAGATGGTGAAGCCGCCCTCGTAGTGGATGCAGAGCTGCACCTCCTGCCCGCCCAGCGTGCAGCCTGCGGGCACGGGCAGGGCTCAGCCCCCCCTGCCCGTCCTGCTGCCTGCGAGCCCCCCCGGAGAGGAGGTCCCTGCCAGGCCACCCAGGTCCCACTGCACCCTCACCCTGCCAGCGCCCCAGGAGGGAAGAGGGGACCCCTGGGGACACCCCCTCCCCACAGCACTCACCCACAGACACCTCCTTGATGAGCTCGGCGGCGGCATGGCAGCCCTGGACAAGGACCCGTGTCCAGGAGGAGAGGTCCCGGTGGGTCTCCACGCGGAAGACGTGCATCTCCACGCCCTGGCGAGAGCCCGTCCGCGTGGCAAAGGTGAGCTCTGAGCCCAGGGCGGGCGAGCGGCGGCCCGAGCCCGAGTGGACCAGCCTGGAGAAGGAGGAAACGGATGGAGGGGGGGATCAGGGGCATGATGGCAGTGCCAGCCACCGCCCCATGCACATCAGCAGTTCAGGATCTCCCCTCCCTGCAGTGCCAGTGGAGCTGGATGCAGCCGAGGGGAGACAGTCCCTGGAGGAAACCAGCAGATGGATCCAGTGCCCTCCCAGCCCACCTGGTAGCCACCAGCGGGTAGCTATGGCACGGGGACGCCCAGGCGTCCCTGGTCCAGGGCATGCCATCGTACAGCAGCAGGTCCTTCTCTGTCACCGCCATGAGGACTGGCCGCCACTGCTGTCGCCCTCCGTCCAGTCGTGCCTGGAAGAGACGGTGAGGGGCACCAGGGGTGGAAGCTGCCCACTGCTTCCCAGGCACCCCACTCCCTGCATCCGTGGCTGGACTGACCCCAAGCCAGCGGCTCCCCATTGCCAGGCTCTCAGCAGCACCCACGTAAAGCCATACACGGTGGCCATCCCAGAAAGCCACGCCATGAGCAGCCTCCAGAGCCCCCCTTTCCTGGGGCCGAGCTGCAGCTCTTGGGCAGTGAATTTGTGGAAGAGCAAGGGGGTGATGAGCATCTCCAACTGGGAAATTTGGGGTCTTTTTAGTCTTGAGAAGACTTAGGGGGGATCTACTGAATGCATACAAATACTTAAAGGGAGGGTGTCAGGAGGACAGAGCTTTTTTCAGTGGTGCCCAGTGACAGGACAAGAGGTAACGGGCACAAACTTGAGTATAAGAAGTTCCACCTAAACTGTGAGTGGCAGAGCCCTGGAACACGCTGCCCAGAGAGGTGGTGGAGTCTCCTTCTCTGGAGACATTCAGAACCCGCCTGGACAAGTTCCTGGGCAACCTGCTCTGGGTGGACCTGCTTTGGTGGGGGGCTGGACTAGATGATCTCCAGAGGTCCCTTCCAACCCCATGTGATTCTGTGATTCTATGATTGAAATCCCAGCAGGAGAGGGGGCTGAGGGCACAGGAAGCACTGCCTTCACCAGGGCACAACAGGGTGGTAGAGCCCGGTGGCCAGGCTGGTGGCAGGGCTCTCCAGCAGCCACCACAGCCCCCATTGGCGCTGCTGTCCCCAGGGATGGTGGCCCTTTTGGCACAGCCCTGGTGGCACATACCTGCTCGGCCAGCCAGGCGATGTGCTTCACCTCCCTGCCGCCGGCCGCGGCGCCGCCGGTGCCCAGCATGGCATTGAGCTCGGCCAGCACCTGGGGGAGCAGGGCGGTGATGTTGGCGTGCAGGGCCGTGAACCAGGAGTGGGCCGTGGCCGTGTCCTTGCAGCGCAGGATCAGGGTGTTCCTGCTGTCCGGCGAGTGCAGCTCGATCAGCCTGCGAGGGGGACACGGCGCTGGGTGGGACGGGACCAGCATCATCCTGCCCGTGCCCAGCCTGGCAAACTGGCCCCACTGGTTTGGGGCTCTGGCCGTGCCAAGGAGCCTCCAAGCACAGTCCGGTGCCAGTCCTGCCGGCAGAGAAAGCCGGGGGGATTTCCAGGGCCCCCCTTTCCATAGGCAGGGGAGGCTGCCAGCCACCCCAGGGGGGGCACGGCACAGCCTTGGCCCTGGAGAACCCCCCCAAACTTTCCTTTTACAGCTCAGTGGGGGAAGAGGGAGGTCATGGCCACAGCAAGGGGCAGCCCCCAGCCCTGTGCCGGGGGTTCTGTGGGGAGCCCACGTGCCAGCAATCACGGGTCTTGGGGGGGGGGATGACACACATGGGCAGCCCCTGCCCTCACCTGTTCTCCAGGTCGGGCATGCTGAGGTTCCTGGCGGCGAAGCACATCTTCAGGGGGATCACCTTGCGGTCACGGGGGCCTTGGTGCTGTGGGGAGCCCGAGTCCTCGCTGCCACTCAGGCTGGGTGACTGCGGGGTGGCCCCCTCCCACGGCAGGTCCGACACCAGCGAGGGCTTCTTGATGTAGGGGGTCACCTCCCGCATGAACTTCACTGGGGACGGAGAGCAGGGCGGGGACAGAGAGCAGGGGAGGAGACACATTAGGACCAGGCAGGGGTCCTGTACCCCTATGCCACAGC
>NW_015090842.1:10257666-10303323 GCF_001431845.1 Calidris pugnax | reverse complement strand
GGGGGGTGTGTGTCTTCTCCCCACCTTGGCATGCATGGGGGGGTTGTAGGACCTCCCCAAGCCGCACCAGGGAGCTGAGCTTGTCCCCCAGCATGGTGCCACATGCAGTGGACAAGCAGTGGGGAAGGTGGCACCCTGCCTTCACACCCTAGGGGGGCATGGCAGCCCCGGAGAGCCCTGCAGACCAGGGTACGGCCCAGAGGGTCCCACCCTGCCCAGAGACGGAGGTGTCCCGAGCAGGAGACAGTCTCTGACAGCTCATCCCCGTTGCCGGCGCGGGCGTAGGAAAGGGAAGGCGGCACAGCACAATGGGGCCGGGCAGGAGGTCAGCCTGCAGCCCATCCTGACCCACCCCGGCCGCTGCGCTGCGGGGAGGATGGCACCGGCCAAGTTTCCAGCACCGCAGGCGAAGCCGACGGGTGAGCTGACCCCAGGGCTCCGCCGCTCATGCCTGCCAGCAGCCTCCCCCCCGCTGCACAGGACGAGGAAGAGGAGGGTTTGCAGCCAGGACATCCCGGCTCCACGCTCCTCTCCAGGCCAGGCAGGAAGGAAGGAGGCACCAGCTCCTGTTCCCCTTGGGATCGTCCCTCCCTGAGCGCACCACCCAGCCCGGCCAAAGTGGAGCCCCGGCGAGGGGCCAGCACCCCGAACCCCATCCCAGCTCTGGATGGGGCCAGCAGGAGCTGGTGGTGCTACCGCAGGGTCCCCAGCGCCCGCATCAGCCACCCCGCTCGGGGGGGAAAGCCAACGCCTTCAAAGATGTCAGGGAATGTCAGCGGAGCCGCCTGCCAGAGCTGGGATGAGGCCGCGCGGGACGACGTGCTGGGCCAGGCAGGAAAGCTGCGAGCGAGTGCCAACAGCAGCCGGGGACGCGGCGCCTGACGCCGGCGCTGGACCCTCGCCCGATGTGTGTCCCACCCCCCCGGACACGGCTCCCCAGCACGCACGCCATGAGAGGGTGGGCTGCCTGCCCCGAGCCCCAAAGGAGGGGACGTGCTGGGAACAGCAACGTCCACACCCCCCCACACACACACCCCCCCCCGGGGGTGCAGCAGGGAGTCGAAAACAAACAAAATAAAGCAAATAAAGCCGTCATCCGCCCCACAGTGATTTTTCAGGGAAAGAGAACACCCCGCTGCAGCCAGGCCAGCAGGCTTTGCTGGAGTGGGAGCGATGGTGGCGGTGGGGGCCCTGGGTCCCTGCTCTGGGACGGTCGTGCTGAGCCTGGACCCCATGGGCAAGCGCCTGCCCACGGCCCTGAGCTTCCCCACAGCAAATCCCACCCCCCCCCACGGGTGTGGGGGCTGACAGCAGCCCGTGGGGATGGGGAGCCCGGCCCCCCCCTGCCCTCCGGCTGGATTTGCTGATCCGAGCGGCGCGGCTGGGTGGGGATGTGCTGCCTTGTCCTTGCGCGGGCAGCAAACGAGTTAATATTAGCCTCCCCCGCCGCGCTGATCCCAGGATTACCGCCCTCCCCGCGCACCCCTAATCCCGCCGCCCGGCCGGGCAGGACAGGGCCGTGCTGCAGGGGCAGCAGCAGAGGCAGCAGCTCCCGCCCCGGGGCCGCTTGGCAGATGTTTGCCAGATGTGGGAGCTGCCTCCGGCAGCGGGCCCGGCAGCTCAGCACCCTCCAGCCAGCCCCCCAGTCCACGGTGCCAGGGCGAACCTCCACCGGGGCATGGCCACCACCTGCCTGAAGGCCAGGCTTGTCAAGAGCCCCTGGAGCAGGGAGAGCGAGAGGCCGAGCCACGGGGGCCTGGGCGCCGTGCTGGGGCGCTGCCGGAGGAGCGTGGGCTCGGTGGGGCCATGGCCATGCTGGTGGACCTCAGCAGGAGCTGGGACAGCTTGGTGTCATGGAAATCACACCCCAGCAGCGAGCGGATTCACAGGACCGTGCCTGCCGGTGGGGACAGTGACAGATCCAGCTCCCTGAAGCTACAGGATACTCAGGAGCATGGGGAGCCCCATGCTGGTGGGCACAAAACCGGCACCAGGGTGGTGGCACCTGCAACCAACTCTTCTGCTTCTGGTGAGCTGGTGGCCGGTGCACGGCCGCCCCGGCGCAGCTGCCGCCGCCCTGCCTATTGCGCTCACCACAGAGGAAACCCCGCCGCCGCCTGCACCCCTCGCCCGACCTGCCGCAGGAAGGCGGCTGCTCCGGCTGCACGGCAATGCTGGGTGAGCACCGGCCTTGCCAACTACCTGCACGGTGCCCGGACGGCATCGGTCCGTCCTCAGGGCCAGAGCCCCCTCCTGCCACCGGCACCCGGTGTAGGGGGGAAACACCACAGAGGTTCCCCCACATTTGCGGGTGGGTCGGCTCTTGCAACCAGCCTTCCTCTTTGCTGGCCGCTGGGCCTGCCCGTGTGCCGGCTGGCCGGCAGCTCTGCCCACAGCTCCCCCCCCCAGAGGCGGAAGGGCTCCCTTCCCCCCGTGCGCCGGAGCCTGCCGTGCACCCCAGGCACCCCGGAAGGAAGACACCCAACACGGGTCCCTGTGGTCAAACCCGGTGCCCAGGGCAAGGGCTGCCACTCCCACCGGGGTACCGGTGCAGGGCTGGTGATCCCACGCTCCACCACTGGCCCTGGCACCAGCCCACAAGCCCTGCCTGCCGGGGCAGTCACACCTCCAGGGGCTGGAGAGGAGGGATGGGGTGGGACAGTGGTGGCAGAGGTCTTTCCCAGCACCAGATGCCAGCTTGCCACCGGACCACCCCCCTGAGGCCGTAGGGCAGCTGTAGCCATGGGATGAAGAGACTCACAGCCCTGGTGGGAAGGGGCGGCTGCCGCAACGCCTGTGCCTGTGGCGGAAGCGAGGGACAAACAGGCCACGGGGCTGGAGCTCCTGTGGGACAGGATCAAACGGCCGGGCGGCGTGAGACAGGGGAAGGATGCGGCGGGGAGATGGCAACACCGGCATGAGGGAGCCATGGGGACTCTCGCTGCCCCCAACAGCAGACCCCGACCAGACGGGTGTTTAAAAGCCAAGCCCAACCCTGCGGGTCCACCTTGGCCCCCATAGAACCCCCGAGACGCACAGAGCCCCTCCGGGCTGGGTGCTGCCTTGCCAGGGAGCCCACGCACCCACCCACCCTCATGTCAGGAGTAGGTGGGCGAGTGGGAGCACCTGCCACCAGCTTCAGCCCACCCCAGCCACATCCATGGACAGATGGCCTCTCTAGGACACTGGGACGGCGTGGGTGACACCACAGACCTACATGGACCACCCTGACCCACGGCACAAGGGGCTCATGTCCTCCTGGGACATGGCACCCCACGGCACCAGCCCCGTGCCGCACGCCTGGGGCATGGCACCCCATGGCACCAGCCCCGTGCCGCACGCCAGCGGGCCAGGCGGGTCCTGCCCGAGCTTGTCGGGCTGCTGGGAAACAGGTCGGGCAGGAGCCGGCAGCTCCGCCACCTGTGCCACAGGCACCGAACCCACGGGACATGGGCAGACCCCAAACCCACCTCCCAAGGAGCCATAGCCCTCCCTGGGGACTCAGGGGGCACAAGAACCCACCCGTCTTAGGGGCTCCCTGTCCCCAGAGGTGCCACGGGTGACACCCTGTCCTGGGGAGCACAACGTATCTGGGGGACCCCAGGTGTGTCCCGGGGGTGCACAGTCAGCAGAGATGGCCAGTCCTTGTCCCCAGCTGGGATGGGTCCCCATCCCACCACAAGCAGGAGGACCCCGGCTGGGGAAGGGACACCCCTGTCCCCGTC
The DNA here is from genome assembly GCF_001431845.1 of Calidris pugnax. Lineage (NCBI taxonomy): Eukaryota > Metazoa > Chordata > Aves > Charadriiformes > Scolopacidae > Calidris > Calidris pugnax. The sequence continues at coordinate 10,299,598 of NW_015090842.1, read as the reverse complement.
GCAGGTCGGGACTCAGCACCGGGGCTGGGGGTTTTGGGTAGGGGACACACGTACCGTGACCGGGGTGGGGTGGGGGGAGTGGGGTCCCGCAACTGGAAAAGGGACCCACGAGGGATTCTGGGACCCCGGTGACAGAGGCAGGGAACTGTGGCGGGACTCGGTAACGGGGCGAGGGTCACCCGGGAGAGGAAGGAGAGAAGCTCAAGGGGCCGGTACCGTGGGCGGGGCGGGGTTGGGTTGGGTTAGCCGTACCTTCGAGGATGACCTCCCTCCCGGCTCGCTTGAGCGCCTGGACGGCTTGATCGTGGGTGGCATCCCGGAGATCGACGCCGTTAACGGCGAGGATGGCGTCGCCCAGACGGAGCGCCCCGCTCCGTTCCGCCGCCAGCCCCGGGAAGATCCGTGAGATGAGCACCGGCATACGATTCTCCCGACCTCCCTTGATGCTGATCCCGAGCCCTCCCGCCTCCGCTTTCACCACCCGCACCCTCCGCACGCAACCGGGCGCCGCCGCCTCCGCGTTGCCGTTAACCACGCCGTTAAGCGCCGCCGCCGCTTCGCCGCCTCCCGGTTCCGCCGTCAGGCTCAGCGCCTCCCCGCTCAGCTCCGCCGCCACCCGCACCCAACGTTCCCGCAGCAGCAGCTCCAGCAGCCCCGTTTTGCAAGCCCGGGTCCACACGGCCATGCCGCCGCTGCCGCCGCCGCTTGGCGCCGCGCACCGGGGGGAAGGGGGCGTGGCCTGGGGGGCGAGGGGGTGTGGCCAGAAGGCCACGCCCCCCGCCCGCATGGCGCGCTGCGATAGGCTGAGCGCTACGAGAGAGGCGGGGCTGGGACGCCCCTCCCCTCCCTCCGGCGCGGCCAATCGCTGCAGCGGCGGCTCAGCCGCCGCTGCAGCGATTGGCCGCGCCGGAGGGAGGGGCGATGAAGACACGCCCCCATCAATTTCCCGCCCCCGCGCTTCTTACCCCGCCCCGCTCTCCATTTCCCGGGCTCCGCTCCCCGGTTTGGACTCTTATTTTCAGGGCAGCGAGCCAGCAGCTGTTCCAAAAACCCTCATTTTCCCCCCGAGCCCCTTCCTCTGGGATGGGGGATGTGTCCTCTGGGGAAAGGAAAGCGTAGGGAGCCCCCGAATCCAACTCCCTGTCGTCGTCTGTCCCCTCTACTGCCAGGCTTCAGGAATAACTTGCCTTCAGGAGTAACTCCCAGGCCACAGGGAGAGCCCCAGTGGCCACCAAGCAACCCAGCTGCTGGCCAGCACAAGGAGAGAGAGAAGGCAAGACCAGGACCCGATGCTGCCCAGCAGAGCGGCCAGAAAGATGGCCCAGGAGATCTGGGGTGCTGCCTCGTCTCCTTTTGACCAGCACAGCACGGGAGTCCTCCAAGGTGGCTCCATCCTCATGCCCGGGGGCCAGCACCAACCTGACCTGCTGCTCCAACACCACGGAGCCCCCGCTCCCGCAGGGCAAGGATGAGCCCCGAGCCTGCATCTGTAGAGAACAGTGGGGTTTATTCCTACTCCCTTCCCTGGGAATGCAACACACACAGTTCCTCGCGGCTGGAAGCAGCTCATCCTGCCTTCAAGTGCCAAATTTCTTCTTTTGGATGGGCAGCGGCAGCTGGGTCTTGAAGTCCATGATGGGCCGCTCCACCATCACGAGGCAGTTCTCGTCCAGCAGATCAGCAAAGAGCAGGGGCTGTGGGACAGGGAGGGGGCAGGAGATCAGAGCGGGGTGCTGGCCCCCCTCTGCCTCGGCTTGCTGGGCTCGGCCATGCAGAGCTGCCCCACAGCTGGAGCCCATGAGATTGCAGCAAGTGGCTGCACCGTGACAGGGACTGAGATTGAGCTCTGCTCTGCCACTTGGGTGCCCGGCACTGGTACAGCACTAGGAGTCACTGGGCACAAGAGCAGGAGAGGCCACGGGCGCAAGGAACCCCCAGATCCCCCCTCCTCAACAACAGCACACCCGCGGTGACGCTTTCACCCACCTGGAACTTCTTGCAGATCTTGAAGGCGTGGAGCTGCCGCTGCCTGGCGGTCTCCGGGAGCTGCTTCAGGGTGCTCTGGTTCATCAGGAGGGCACTGTTGTCTGGCAAGGGCTGTGAGGAGAGCACAGAGCAGATGTGAGTACCACCATCACCTCAACCTTCCCTCTGCTCCTTCCCTCCATTCCCGGTGGGGACGGGGACAGCTGGACTGGGCAGGGGAGATGCCCTGCACACAAACCCAGCCCTCCCGAGCAGGCACACAGGCTCACCAGGGACTTGTCGAGGACGCAAAACATGTAGATGTCGTGGAGCAGGATGTGTGAGGGGTTCTTGGGGTTGAAGGTGATGTGGGTGATGGGCGAGTCTCTCTCCAGCCAGTCCTTGTGTAGCCCCTGGTTCTGCACCGTGCGGCTCCAGGCCGTGTACTGCTTCTCGGGGATGCTGAACTCAAACAGCTGGAGAGGGGAGGCAGAACGGCTCGTGAGGTCTCGTCCTCCCCAGCATCGCCCTGAGCTGCAAGCTCTCCAGCCAGAAAGCCCCGAGGCCAAGGAGAGAGCCACGGGGAAGGGACGAGAGCCATGAGGGCTGCAACTGGGAGATCTCCTACCTGCTGGTCCGAGTAGGAGATAACGAGGTTGTTGGTGACGGGGTGGATGGCGAGGGCTGTCACCGCGCAGTCGTACGTGGGCACCGTGCAGTGATGCTGCAAGGCAGGAGGACAGCACACTGACGGGAGCAACCAGGGCCCGCTCCCACCTCCCCTTCCCACACGCCCACCCCCAGCCCTGCTCCAGAGATGCAGCCATCGCTTGCGGGGAGGGGTCCCCACGCACCAAGCCCTCCCTCACGCAGCCTCCCCCTCCCCAAGCCAGGAGGGCAGTGGGGTTCATCCCCGCAGCGCCCTCCAGCACCTGCCCCTACCTTGAAGCATTTCAGGTTGTAGATGTGGATTGCCCAGTCCCCGCTGACTGCGGCCAACCAGTGCCCGTCTGCGCTCACTGCCAGCAGGTAAACGGCCTCGGGGCACCCTGTGGAGACACCCTCCCTGGCTGTAATGGGTGCTCAGGCCTGCAAAGAGCCCTGGATCCACCCCCAAGGGATGTCCAGACCCACAACTCCCCTGCCCATCTGGGTACCCCAAACTCCCCAACCTGTGTCAGGCCACGAGGGTGGCACCAACACAGGGCAGAGGCTGCCAGAGCCTCACATACCCCAGGAGAGGAGAGGGGGGACACGCTTGGCCCTGTACACCCCTCTGCACCCACAGTGGGGATGGGACACGGAACCCAGGGACCCCCAGCACCCCCCCAGCTCCCCCCCAGCCCAAACCTGATGGCGGCCGAAACGTGTGCAGGTGTTTGCAGCCCCCCGGCTCCAGCAGCTGCAGGACGTGGACAGAGCCTCGAGCAGAGGCGACGAAGAGGCGGCTGGAGTCAGCGGAGAACTGGAGCTGATAGGCCGGTAGCAGCAGCTTGGGCACTTTGGGGACCTACAAGGGAGTAAAAGCAGCGCTGGCGGCCACCTACCACTGCCACCCTTGAGCTCCCCTTGAGCAACCCTGGCCATGCCAGCCCCCCAGAATCCTACAGCCACCCGCCAGCCTCCCTGGCAGTGGGGCAGCCTGTTGCCCTCCTCACCTTCTTGACACTGACGCTGTCGCCCTCGTACCGCACTTGGTAGAGGTGGAAGCGGGAGGCTGTGGAGTAGGCGACCCAGCTGCCACAGGGCGAGACGCAGCTGCAGTAGATGTGCTCCGGACCCTGGAAACACAGAGGGGCCGAGTGGGGTCTGTGAGATCCCCTGGCAGCCTGGCACACACGGCACAGCTGTCAGAGGGAGAGCAGAGGCTGCCAAGCCCCATCCAGCAGCGGGGCAGGCACCAAGGCGGACCCTGGCTCAGTCTTACCTTGCTTTTGAGCTGCACGAGGTGCTCAGGCATGCGGCACAAGGGAAGGACCTCGCCATCCTTTCCTGGGATGACAAGAAACCATATGGCACATCAGCGACAGTGGCAAAACCACCCAGGTCCTGTCGAGCAGCAGGAGATCCCAAGGGAGCAGTGCCCAAAGGAGAGCTCAGACCTTCCCCAACCTCCCCCAAGGCTGAACTTCTCAGGACCTGGCCCAGTTCTGCTGGAAGCACAAGGACAGCCTCACAAGAGCTGTGTGGCCCATGCCCAGGTACACACCATTCTGGGAAACGGCCACCCTCTGGCCACCACGCCAGCACAGGGCTGTAGGGAGGAAGGGGCCTGGGCTAAACGATCCCTCTGCTGCCCAAGCACAAGACAGTTCATGCCCAAAATCCTTCAGGCAGCGTGAGCTCTGCCACAAGGCTTGTATCAGAGCTGAGCCTCGCAACTCACCAGTCTTGTTGGTGGAACCAAGTCTCCAGAGCTCCAGGTGCTGGGAGAACTGGAAGAGAAGGAGCCTGGCTTTCCTGGCACAGGAGACAAGGCGTCGCTGCGTGCAGAAATGGGCAGACTGTCATGAACCCGCAGCCTGGCAGAAAGGGCTAGACCAAAGCCGAAATGCCCTGGGGTGCTAGAGACTCCAGGGCGGGGAAGGGGAAGGACTGGGTCCCGTGGGATAGGAGCGTGGAGATGGGAGGCCCAGCAGGACCAGCAAGACGAGCTTGCCAACTTCTACCCTCTCGCCCGCTCCAGACTCGCCAGGGCCAGGGAGGGGTCCCAACGGGGCAAGGAGGGCCAGCTTTCTCCCACAGGAAGAGCCAGCCCCTGCCATCCTGCCTCGCCAGGCGTGAGACCTCCCCCTCAGAGTGGCACTCACGTGGGGGAAGGTGAATTTGCGGAGCGCTGCCTCGTAGCCCTTCTTCTGTACCTTCTCCATCAGTGGGCGGATCACCAGCTGGGCATCCAGGCCTGGAAGCCAAGCAGAGGTCAACTGAACCAGTACTGGGGGGAGAGACCCAAGCCCTCCTCGTGACCATGGCCAGTCCTACCCCCAGAGATGAGAGCCGTCGAGCTGTGCGCCACGGCTCGCACGTCATGGGTGTGATGCTGGAAGGGCTTTGTCCGCACCCAGCGCTTCTCCAGGCTGCCCATCTTCACCGGCAGCAGCTGAAACTGGTAGGTGGCCCCCGTTGAGGTGCCCACGACGATGCTGTCCTCCTTCTGGTGAGAGAAATGGGGTTTCTCAACCCGAGGTTTCCCAAAGACCCCAGGATTTTTGGGTGCAGACCAGGAAGAACAAGAGGGCAGCACCAGGAGGCAGGCAGGGACCAGCACCCCCTCTCCCAGCCCAGTGAGCCAGGCAGCTCCCACTCGAGCACCTCCAGCCCAGCACACAGGAGCCCAGACAGGCCCCAGCAACTTTGGGGGGGTACTCAGGGGGGCTCACCTACCTCTGACACAGACAGCGAGAGGACGGCTGAGGTGCTGACAGTGTGGGACTCCTGCAGTGTCCCTCGTTCCCAATCCCAGAACTGCACCCTCCCAAAGGAGTCCGAGGTGACAACGGTGCCGCTCGAGAGGAAGGCGATGCTCCACACGATGCACTCGCGCTGCACCTTGTGCACGTGGTAGTTCACCATGACCCTCTGGACAGTCTGGCCTGAGATGACAGTCAGGGGTGTCAAAGGGACAACACCCCCTCCCCAGAGCACGGGGTGGGGTGGTACTGATGGTCCCCCCGGGGCAGGGAACAGGCTGGGCTCACCCCTCAGGGTGGGAATTACCTGAACTGACGTCAAACACGCGGAGGATATCGATGGAGCCGGCTGCTATGTGAGTGTCCGACGGGTGCCAGGAGAGGCACAGGATGCGGCCTGAGGGGAAAGAAGATCCAGGTGTGACCCTGTGGACTTGCAGCCCCTCTGTCATCAAGGCCAGGGCAGCAGGACAGACAGGAGGGACAGCAGGACGATGCCACTGCAGCACCGACTCACCTTTCCGCCTGTCCAGGTTCCGCTCAAACTGGATCCCCCCCGGCACGACTTGGAAGAGCTTAACGGAGCCGTCCTCGCAGCCGATCTGTGGGGAGGCTGGACTCAGCCTCGGTGGGGCAGGAGAGCCCTTTTCGGGGAGGGTGGGGGAGACACCCCCATCCCAATCCCAGCCCCCGTCCCCTTCCCGGCCGCACTCACCGCCAGCTGTGTGCCGCTGCTGTTGGCCGCCATGCTCCAGATGGGTCCCCCGCCTCCATCGACCGACCGGGCCACGCAGAGCCGGGACAGGTCATACTCGGTGATCTCCCCGCCGAGGCCAGCACCGAAGAGCCGGTCCCCCGCCGTCCAGCACAGCGCTTCCACCGACCGGCTTTCGTGCCCGGGGATCACCTGGGGAGGGATACCTGTTACCCGACGCCCGGCCCGGTACGGCCCCCTATAGCCCGGTACGGCTCGGTATAGCCCGGTACGGCCCAGGCGAGACCCCCTCACCTTCTCCTGGAAGTAGTTGGCGGCGAAGTTGTAGACCTCGACGGCGCCGTCGGTGCGGGCCAGAGCCAAGCGGCGGCCGTCGCGGGGCTGGCAGGCCAGGCAGCGGACGCCGGCCGGCACCAGGCCGAAGAACCGCACCCGGTGCACCTCGAACTCCCCCATCCCGCAACCGGGCCCCGGTCCCGACCCCGCTCCGCCCCGCGCACCACCCCCACGTGCGCCCGGCGCACCCGGAAGCGGAAGTGGTGGCGGGAGGGCAGACACCGGAAGAGGAAGCAGACTCTGCGCGTCGCGGCGGGAGATTCGGAGGCTGCGGGGAGGCGGCTCCGGCTCGGCCGGAGGGTACGGGAGCGGGGCTCGGGGGAGCGGGACGGGGCTCGGCGGGGCGGGAAGGACTATGCCGGGAGTGGGAGACGGGAAGGGCCTGGCCAGCGGCCCGGTTGCCCCGGCCCAGTCCCGCAGCACCGGGGCCGCTGGAGGGCACCAGCGCCCCGCGTAACGGCGGCCCGGGGTGGGGGGGAGGGGGGGGGGCTGCATGGTCCGGGGGAGGGGTGTCTGGGCATGGGAGTCTGTGGGACGTGGGGACAGCACTAAGGACCGAGAGAGAATACCGGGGAAAGCCTCGGGCCCGGGGGGCTGGAGGCTCTTTGGGGGCTCCCGGTGCAGCACGGCCTGTCCTCCCCGCCTTCTCTCCCCCGGACGCTGACCGTGTCTCTGCCGGTACTTTGCAGGGCCCGGAGCATGGTGCAGATCGTCGTCTCCAGGTGAGGCCCCAGCAGGCTGTGCAGCCCCAGAGGGACTGATCCTGCCCCCGGCAGCGCCCGGGCCCCAGGCAGGGTTTGAGCCGCTGGGTGAAGCTGCCTCTCTTTCCCACAGGGAGGGTGCTGGAGGCCTGGCGGAGTGGGTGCTGGTGGAGCTGCAGGGCGAGGTTGAGCCCCGGCAGAGCGCTGGACTAGCGGGGAGCCTCCTGGGGGACCTGCACTACACCCGGGAGGTGAGGCAGCCCACCGCCACCTTACAGCCCTGGCAGCCAGGGGCCCTCCCGCCATCACCCTCCCCTTCTGCTTCTCTCTCCAGGGGGTCCCCGTGCTCATCGTGGGCCACCACATCCTCTACGGGAAGGTGGTGCAGCTGGAGAAGCCCTTTGCTGTCCTGGTGAAGAAGGGAGCTGGCGAGCCTGACCCCGCAGGAACACACACCCACTACACCGTCACCGCCCTCATCAAAACCAAGCTCCTCTTCAAAACCCGCCCCAAGCCCATCATCACCAATGTGCCCAAGAAAGTCTGAGGACTTGAGCCAGCAGGTGTGAGCTCTGTGCTGCAGCCAGGGCTCAGGGAGATGCAGGGTCAGCCATGGCCTTGTCCCTACCTCTGGCCAGCTCAGGATGATGGGTCCAGTGTCCCGGCACCCAGAGCCCTTCCTGGCTTGCTCTGGGGCACAAACCTAGCTGCTATCCTGGGTGAGATGGGTCCTGGTGGGTGGTGACCTCCTCTGAGCTTGGACAGGGCTGTCCTATCCCAGGGGCTGCTCTCAGTGTCCAGTCTCATCAGTTCCCGGTGAGCTGCCAGCTTTCCCTGTCCTCCTGCCTATGGTGGGGACCCATGGTGGTGCTAGCACATGGACTGTTCTCCCTGCCACTATATGTCCCCCTCTAAAAGCACCCCTGGGCTCCCCCCCCAAGGTGTCACAGCAGACCAGGGCCACCAGCCTCTTCTCCACATACTGCTTTTTTCTGTGTGCAAGTCTTTATTTTGACAAATCCGTCAGGATATAAAAACAGACTTTTCCAAAATATGAAAAAAAACCCGCAGGTTAAAAAATAAATAGATTTACAAACAATTAGCAATAAGTATGAATACCAAAGAGCTACAAAAGTCTTCTAAAAAACCTCGTATTAAATTAAACAAAGCAATCTAAATGCTCAGTTGTAGAAAGGTTCTTAAGCCCTGAAAAAAAAAAGAGGGCCCAGGGGAGACGACTGGGTGAATTCCCTAGGGAGGGGAAAGGTTGGGAACCGGCTCTTCCCCGCCCTCCTCTGCATGCCCGAGCCCAAAAACCAGTGTCTCCCCGCTGTCTAGACAGACGCCGAGGAAGGCAGCGGGGTGGGTAGGATGGGGCCAAGCCATGGCCCCGTTTTCCCCTGTTTCTACGTGCCGGGGTCCCCCCCTTTGGCTCTTTGGCAAAGCTGAAGGGAGGTGCTGCCCTCCCGGGGCAGCCGGCCCCCCCTGAAAGGGGCTGGAGGGAGCCACGGGGGGGCTCCCCGTGGGTACGTGCCCGCACATACGACAGTGGTGGTGGGGCAGAGGCAGAGCAGCACCAGCCAGCGGTGCCAGCACAGCGCCGGACGGAGACGGTGCCTCGTGGGGCCATTTTGCCCATAGCACCGTGGAGGGGGACCGTGAAGTCCCCAAAGAAAGCACCGAAGTGGGGTAGGGGGGAGGATCCAGCCATGGCCATGGGGTGGGGGGAGCCTGGCCAGCAGCGCTCCGCACAGCACAGCCCGCCAGGATGCTCAGTTTAAAGCACAGAAAGGGGGGGACGGGGACGCTGCCGTCACCCTCACAGCACCAAGGCTGTCCCCGAGCCCGGTGACGGGCAGCCCCGGCTCAGCCTCTCCCCAGCCAGCAGCCTGCTTTGTACAGAAAAAAAAAAATAAAATAAAAAGAAAATAATTAGGAAAAAAAAAACCCCAACAGCAAAAAGAGCAAGACTTGATCAGAAAACGCCACGGCGGGCGCGCTCAGCGCTGCCCAGCACCCAACGGCTCAGTGCCGGCTGCACCGGGGCTGGTGGCAGGCAAGGAGGGGACCGGTAGCTGTCACCCCCCGTCCCCGGGGCCACCCCGCAGTCAGACCTCGGCGAAGGCCAGCCCGCACTGCTCCTGCCGCTTGCCGCAGCGGCGGGCGACGATGGCCAGGTAGAGGGTGAGCAGGGCCACCCAGTAGCAGGCGTAGAGGATGGCACCCGAGACGAGGAAGGCCACCTCGGTCTCGCTGAAGAGGTCCTGGCTGTAGGCGGTGTAGGCCAGCCCGCCCAGCAGCACAGCCACCCACACCGACACCGGCAGCAGCCCCACGAAGTTAACCACGATGGTCCGGCGCCCCGACGTGCCCCAGCCCGACTTGTTGATGGTGGCGATGGCGAACATCTTGGCGGGCAGCAGGCTGGACATGTAGAGGAGGGCGTAGAGGGACATGAAGATCATCTCGGCGTTGCCCCGCAGGAAGCAGGCGTAGGTGGCCTTGATGATGCCCACCAGCTGCACCGTCAGCAGGAAGAGGAGGATGTTCCAGATGCGGCCCCGGTAGAAGAGCTGGATGACGGTGGCGATGAGGAAGAAGGGGAAGAAGCCGGTCACCACCGACTCGTAGGTCATCCAGAGGTGGTGCTTGTGGAACCACAGAGCGTTGTAGAGCCACTCGCGGAAGTAGGACTTGCTCCAGCGGGTCTGCTGGTTGAGCCAGCGCAGGTAGCGGGTGGGAGTCTCCGTCAGGCACTTGGAGCGAGCCGTGTACTTGGTCTGGTAGCCCAGGCTGAGCACGCGGTTGGTGAGGTGCCGGTCATCCCCGAAGCTGCATTTGCTGCCCAGGAAGGTTTGGTGGTACCAGTCCTCGAGGAACTGCTGCAGCAGGGCGTTGCGGTACATGCCCAGGGGCCCGCTGATGCACTGCACGCAGCCGAAGTAGGACTGGCAGGCGCGCTCCACGTTGAAGGCCATCCAGTACCGCACGCTGCTCAGGAAGGAGATCCACGAGTCGTACTTGTTCAGGATCTGGGGAAGGGATGGATGTCAGCTCTGGCACCACTGCAACCCCCTCCCCCTCCCCAACCCCCAGCACTCTTGCCACCCTGGAGTGCCTTCCATCATGGCCATGGTACCTGGACATCGCCGCCAACGCCACCGACACGGGGGTCAGCCTCCAGGATGCGGAGCATCTCAGCAGTGCAGGCGGGGTCCAGCACCGTGTCTGAGTCACACACCTGGGGGGCAGAGGGAACGTCGAGCCCCGCTCCTGCCGCCCACGCGCGCCCGGCAGACAGCCCAGCCCGCAGCCGGGCAAGCCCGAGCCACGGCCGGCGAGACGAGGCAGAGCTCCGGAGACCGGCAGGCGGTGGCAGGGAGCGGAGCGCCCCGCAGTGCCCGGCCACTGCTGCCCCAGGCCACCCAGCCCCACCACATGCTCCAGCCGCTGGCACCACGGTGGGACCTGCCCTGACCACCACCCCTCGCCCACATGTGGGAGCCTGGCACCCCGCACCGTGCCACACTGTCCCATGAGGTGACACCAGCCTGGGGCAGGGGATGCACCAAGGAGGTGATGCGAAGCCCTCAGGGGCAGCGGTGCAGGCAGGGCCACCCCGGTGGGGCTTCACCCCCTCAACCCCAGTGCTGGTGGCTTGCCATGTGCACCAGGCTCCATGTGCTGCCATGGGCTCATGGAGCTGCTCCTCTTCCTCCTCCCGCAGCCCCTCTGCCCGGCCATGTGTGCAGGGTGCTCACTGCCTGCATCCCCCTCCCACCCACACTCCCCCAGCCCATGCATCCACCTGGATGTAGTCCACGGAGTCTCCGAGCGCCCGGAAGGCTGTGTACATCACCTCCCGCTTCCCGCCCCACTTCTGGAGGATGCAGGAGTAGGTGGTGCCCCGCACCAGCGCCTGGACGCGGGCCAGCCCTTCCCGCAGCCCGGCCTCTGTCTCCCCCTCGCCCAAGGCGTGGAAGTTGCTCCTCCAGATGTAGCTGCCCGAATGCTCTGAGCCCATCACGTCGTGGAAGATGTCCAGCATGTAGGTGTCATCGGGGCCGTTCCCGTCCACCACCATCACTACTTTGAGGTCAGGGAAGGCGATGCGCTTGACGGAGCGTAGGCACTTCTTCAGGTAGTCGGGATCCTCCTGGTAGGCAGCGATGCAGAGGGCCACCGAGCGCCCCAGCCGCACCGGCCGCCCCTCGTCCCGCATGCGCCGGTGCTCCAGGAAGGCGAAGAGGCTCTGGATGAAGAGGTGCAGCCCCAGGATGGCCCCGTAGAGCCCAAAGGAGAGGTAGTGCTTCTCCGTGTGGATGAACTGGTACCCCGTGACGTAGGCGGCGAGGATGCCCCCCAGCACCGCCAGGGCGAAGAGGCTGGTCCCGACAACGCGCAGGGCCGTTGAGAGGCTCACTGGCATCTAGGGGGGGACCAGGCAGTGTCAAGGGGACAGCCCACACCAGGACTCACTGCCTGGCTCCCCAGAAGGTGAAAGCAGGGGGACCCCACTTGTCTGCTGCCGAATTGCCACCCTGTCCCTCACTGGTCACCGGTTTGGGGGCGAGACCTTCCCAGCGCATCCATGGGGTCAGGAGAGGTGTGGGGGTCCCGAGCATCCCACTGTGTGTGGTGCCTGCACCCACTGCCCACCCTCATCCAGCCGAGCAGGGACACAGCTGCTCCCGGGGCCCCGGTGGTGGCCAGGCACGGGGCCGGGCTGGAGGACAGGGAAGGGCACGGGGACATCGGGGACCCAGACCCAGAGTGTGGGCAGGGGAGAGGCCCTGCCAGGGCACAGCCACCCAGAACCCCCCGACCTCCTGCGGCAGGGCCCCCCAGAAGCGGGGGCGGCAGCTCCCAGACCCCCACCCTCCTGCAGGATGGGGGACCCGGGGACAGGCGGTGCAGGCAGCATGGGCAGGCAGCGCAGGCAGCGGGCACCAGCTCCCGCCCGGCAGCAGCGGGGACTGCAGAGCGGCACAGCGGGGCACGGCCGCGGGGCGGGGGGTGCGGGGGTGCAGGCAGGGCACCGCAAGCGAGGGGGTGCAGGCAGGGGGGCACGGGCAGGTGAGGGGGTGCAGGCAGGTAAGGAGGGGGGGGTGTTGCATGAACACGTGAGGGGGTGCAGAGCTACGGGCAGAACCAACCCCTGGGACCCCCGTGCCACCGGCAGGATCTCTAACCCAAAGCCCTCCTCAAACAACTCCCTATAGATCAGGGGCTCAGGGACTTGTCTCAACAAATTTGACCACCTTTCTGGCTGCTGCTGGAAAATCCGCACTCTGTCAGGGTCTTTCTTGCTGCTGCTGCTGCCGGAATCATGATCATGAGGGCTTTTTTGTCTTTTAGTAGTTTATTTTCTTAGGTTTTTAGGATTACTCTTTTACCTGCCCTCAGTCTGTGTTTTCCATTCCTTTAGAGCCCTCCCTGGAGACTTCAGCCTGCAGGAATCTCTCACCCATCATGGAGGTCACCACGCTGGCACTCAGCAGTCACCCTCAGCTGCGGGTTCCTCTCTTCCTGCTTTTCCTGATACTCCACCCCATGACCACAGCTGCAAACATCACCACTGTTGTGCTGGTGGTGGCTGAGCACCGCCCGCAGCCCGCGGGGGCCCCGCCCGGCACCGGCACCGGCGGCACCACCGCTACCGGCACCGGCACGCGACCCGCGGGGACCCCCCGCTCGGTACCGGCAGCACCTGGCACCGTCCCCAGCCCCGCACTGCGGGAGCGATGAGCGGCACCGGCAGCGGCATCACGCTGCACCGGCACCGGCAGCGGCATCACCCGGCGCGGTAGAAGGCGCCGCGGGCACCGGCACAGCGCCGCACCGGGGACCGGCCACGGCTCTTCATCCAGAACAGCCCTGGGCCACCCGGGGACACCTCGGAGTCACCCCCTGCCACCTCCCGGGACCACCCCTCTGTCCCCCCGCCCCACTCTCAGGGTCCCTCTCATGATGCCCACGTGTAACGTGTCACCTCCCCGTGCTACCGTGTGTCCCCCCACCGTGGCTATGAGCCACCTGGGGATGCCCAGGGCCTGCCCTGCCGTGTCACGTCGTCCCCACGGCTGGTGGGTGCCAGGGCAGAACCAGGGCCACCCTGGGGACAGCGACTCTGTGCTGATCACACACAATGTCCCCGTGCTGAGCTGATAGCAGGGAACAAACAGCCCCGGAAAGGGACCACACTGAGTCCAGAGGAGCTGCAGCCTCAGCTTTAGGCTCAAATCCCACACTTTTGGGTTCCTAACCCTGATACGAGCCATCATCTCCTGCTGGGCTGGGAGCCGGGTGCCAGGGGATGCCAGGATCAAGCCTGGACTCTCCCAGCCCCAGGAGCCGGGAAAGAGGCAGGAGGACCCCAAGCCAGGTGGATCCCCCTCAGCTGAAACCCCCAGCACCGTGGTGATGCCAACTGGAAACTCCCCACCATAGGTGTTGGAGCAGCACGCAGAGCTGGTGCCAGGGGACCGATGAGCCTGGGGACAGCAGGGACACGCTGGGACCCACAGCACGACCGGCGGTGCTCCCACATGGCCCAGCTGAGCCCTGGTGGGGCACAGAGGGCCCTGGTAGGGTCACAGCTGGCATGGTCACGCCTGTGCCACCACTGCTGTGCTGCCGGGGGCACACAGGGTCACCACAGCTGAGGGTGCCCACCTGAAGAAAGCAGGGGAGGGGACAGGGAGCAAGGGCAGTGTGTCCCCACCCTGCAGCCCTCCCCAGTGCCCCTCAGAGGGGGACCCAGCCCCAGAGTTGCCCCACGGCTCCTTACCTTCCGGTGTGCTGGCCGCTTGCTGGGCGTCTCTCCCCGCTGCCGGCCAGTGACTGGCCCCAGGAGCACCGCCCGAGGTGGAAACCAAACTCTCTCCTCCAGCACAGCCATCTCCTTGTTCCCCACAGCAGGACAGCCAGCCAGCGCCCGGCCAGCGGCATCAAAAGAGACTTTTCATTCAAAAACCATCCTCCGATGCTTGCGGCAGGCCCCGGGGAGGCACAGCCGGTACGGCAGCATCCTGGTGCGTGCCCGTGTCCCGGCACCGGCACCGGCGTGGTCTGGCGGCAGCGAGAGCGAGGAGGAGCGCTCGGCCGCCGCTGCTCTCCGGCGAGGACAATGCGCTCCCCGCTGTCCCTGCACACCCGGCCAAGCGGCACGGCACGGCACGGTGAGGTGCAGGCCTGGTGCAGGCGGCTTTGCTGGGGGTGGAGACACAGCCTGGCACCCTCAGCCTCGCAGGGAAGGGGGGTGCTGGGCCCCCCACACCATCCAGCACTGCACGGTGCAGCCGGGACACACGTACCCACAGCTGCCCACAGCTGGGAAAGGGATGCCCAGTGCGAGGGGGTTGCCCAGCGAGGGGGGCTCCAAGCTGGGTCCCCAAGGTGTCCCTCTGGTGTGACCCCAGCCCTGCTCCCCACTCCCGGAGGGTACACAGCAGATCCCAGTGTAGGAGTGGGGTCCGTGGTGCTGCAGCACCCATGGGGGCTGTCCTGGCCAGAGGTAGAGAGGTGACCCCAATGCTGGGATGTCCTCAAGCACGCAGCAGCGAGCGCTGGTCCCAGCAGGTGCCCTGCAGGATCCTTCAGCCCCTGGTCATGCTCCTGGGATGCACGGCAGCCCTGGCATGGAGGGGGCTCCTGGTGCCTTGGTGAAAGGGCCCCATCCTCAGACCCTGCGGTGAGGGTGACCCTGGGAATGGGTGCAGGGTGAGCAGTGTTGTCCTTCTACTGGCACTGTGGAGGAGGATGGGTCCCCAGTGCAGCCCCACAACATTGGCAGTACAGGGGCTTGGCAATGCCATCTCCATTTCCCTCTGCCCTCCTAGGAAAATCACTAGGATTTGGCTAAAATCACAACATTTAGAAGCTGGTTCAGCTGTTGTCATCCCGTGCCCACGGCTGGCAGCCAGAAAGATTCCCTCCCTGTCCATGGGCACCCAGCAGTGAGTGTGCAGGTGTGCAAGAGCTGCTGGCCAGCTTGGCAGTCCCAGGACCCTCCAGCACCCCCAGGACCCCCCCAGCAGCCCCATGGTGTGAGTGTGGTGCCAAGGGAGGGCCAGGCAGGGCCATGCAGCAGCAGCCAGCTGCCTGCCAGCCCCTGGGGTGCATGGCTGCCCACAGTGGGGGGGTCAGACAGCAGATACTCCCTTCCCTCCCATTGACCCTCAGGGCATACGTGGCACCCAATGCTCTTTGGCCACAGGGGAGCCCAAGGCACCAGCTCCCCCAGCCCAGGGACATCCCTGGGGGATGATGCCCACCCTCCCAGGGTGCTCCCAGGGGCTCGCCAGGGCCTGCATCGCTGTTGCCACCCTAACCCTGCAAGGGTGAGCACAGCCCAGCCACGGGCCAGGCCATGGCCAGGATGGCACTCAGGGGCTTTGTGTGGCTCCCAGAGGTGTCACAGACACAGGGGTGAACATGTCTCTGTTTAATGCCCCACTCCATCCAAACGAGCCCTCACTGCCCTGGCCACCTGCCCTCCCTGGCCTTTTCTGGGCAATTCCAAGGCGATTTCCTCCCGGGCTGGCACCCGCTGGCAGTGTCCTGTGGGCACAGAAAATCCTTCCCCTTGGGGAGCCACTTGGTCCAGATGCTGGGCCAGGAAGAGTTTGTTTCTGTGGCCTTGGCCCTGCTATGGCAGCACCACTATCTTCTTCTCCAGCGTCTGCGGGGGGAAGAGGACCCTCCTCATCACCGTGTCCAGCTCCTCCAGTGCCAGCTGGGCGTGCAGCACTGTTGCACCATCGGGCTCAGCCACCACCACGTGCTTCAACAGGCGGTAGAGGTCCCGCAGGACGTCCTGCAGCACCTGGGCAGAGCGGGCAGGAGAATCGTCAGCACCCGCCGGCACCTTGCCTGTACCCGCAACAACCCGAAACGCAACCCTCGGCGTGCCCCGGCAGGCACGGTGCTGCCCCTTCCACCGACGCTGCCAGCGGGTGCCAGGACACGGCGGCACCACCACCACCACCACCACCCTGCCCCAGGCGTGAGCCCCAGCCCTCCGTGACTCAGTTTCCTCACACACCAGCAGCGCCGTCCGGCACAGCAGCGCGTTGCGGCATCCCTCCGGCACAGGGTGACAAGGAGAAGCTGAGATCCCTGCTGCTGGGATTACTGTGGGGAACCGGCCGTTTCCTCCACGGGAGCTGAGTCCCAACATGCTCATTGCTGGGAAGCCGGAAGGGAGGCCACGGCCCATGGAAAAACCGGGCATTTCCAAGTCAAATCAGCGACGAACAACTCCCACGGCTCCCAAGTGTTGGCACTGCCCCGCAGCAAGGCACTGCGCTGTGGCATGGCCAAGCAGCTCAGAGAGATGCCCCAACAGCTCTGCTCCATGAAGGATCCGGCGCTGAAGGAGCCCTTTGGTGGGGGAGGGACAAGCTGGAGGTCCCAGTCCCATGGGACCTTCCCTGGGCCACCCCTGAGGATCACCGTCCTGGTTCTGGGGGATGTGCAGGAGCCTGGTGGAGGCTGCCCCTGCCCAAAGGACAAGTGGGGAGGTGACCCACCTCGGTGGCCTTCTCGCTGAGCCCCCGCAGCAGCAGCACCACCACATGCACGGCGGCTCTTCGCACCTCGGCCTCGGGGTCTGTCTTGGCTATGGCTGTCAAGCAGGAGGTCACCTGTGGGGACAGGGCAGGGGGGCCATCAGCAGGGTCAGGAGGAGGTGGAAGGACTCGACAGAGCAGCCAGCCATGGCCCCCATCTTTGGGGACTCCCCTGGTGTGGTGGGGATGTCTCTCAGTGGCCTGGGGCTGGAGGATGAAGATGGGATCCCTGCACACAGCGTGGGGCAGCCCCACATTCCCCTGCCGGCACCCAACTGGGGGGGGATCGGCTTTTTGTGGGGCGTGGGACACTGAGCAGCCCTCCCTCCCGCAGGGGCCAAACGCCACGCAGACGCCTTGGAAAGCTTTATAAAAAGCAGGCAGAGTCGAAGGAACCTAATTAAACCCACGGCAGTGACAGCCGGGAGAATTAGCAGAGCTAGCGTGTTCCTGAAATAGCTGCGTGTGGTGCATTGGCATCTCATCAAACGCTGCCGGTACTGACGCCGAGCGGCTGCGAGCGGGAACCGGGGAGGAAGCCCGAGCGCTGCATCCATGATGTCTCCTGGCCACCCTCTTGCTCTGGGAGGCACTGGGGGCTGAAGCTCTGGCTCCTGTGGTGGCACGGACCCACCAGCTTGAGGGGTCCCAGACCATGATGCCAGCAGCTCCGAGAAAGCCCTTCTCAAATCTCCAAGGAGAAGACTCCCCAAGAGCCAGCTCACCCCATCAGGATCTCCTGCAGATCTGGCAGCCACATCTTGCTGGGAGCCCCCAGCCCAGGCAAAGGATGAGCACCCCTGCTCACCACCAGCTGCACATCAGCTGCATCATGATAACGGGTAGGGTAATGAGGTCTCATTAAGTAGGAGGAGGTGCCATTGGCAAGTATTAGCTGTGCCCCCAGGTATCCTCCTGTAGTAGATTTCCATGGGTGGAGCAGGCCCCGCTGCATTTCCTTGGGCTATTGCTTCCCTGCACAAGTGACATCTTCAGCTGATTATAAAGCTTTTAGCCCTAAAAATCAGGCCTAGAATTTCCTGAGCGTTTGCTTCAGGTCCAGTGACGTTTACACTCCGCAATATCGGCAAATATCACTCCTCCTTTACGGACCCCCCCCCCAGGCTGTTGTGTCCCCATCAGTGAGCACTCAGCAGCCCTGCCAACTGCTAATGAACCGCCCTCATTAACAAGCCCCCACCACGCTCCCCAGGTGCAGATCCGGGGAAGGGGTCGGTGGTGCTGGGATGGAGCCGATACCTCCTGGACGATGGAGCCCAGCTGAAAGCCGAGGCGCTGGCAGAGCTCGCCCAGGTTGGAGAGGCTGCTGGCCCGCAGCGTGCTGTCGGGGTCCCGTGCGCCCCTCAAGAAGGCCTGGATCAGTGGCTCCCGGTGCTTGAACACCATGTCCCCTGTGAGAGAGAACAGAGTAGCACGTCACGGGCAAGGGAAAACCCACGGTGACCTCCTGCTAAAGCCCTGGTGCTGTCGGGAGCAGCCAGATTGGGCCCCCCCTTGGCTTTGCAGCACCACTGAACAGCTGGGTGCAACATCTGGAGCACGGCTCCCCAGCATAAGGACTGGTACAGACAGAGCCTCGGTGGGGACTCATCGTGACGTCAGGGACAAGGATGCTGTGGGGCAGCCCCCCCGGAGTGCTGGCAAACCCCCGACAGACAGCACACACCCCACAGCACAGACCTTTGTCGGGGGCCGTTCAGTGCATCCCACCTTCCCCGCTCAGAGGTGACCGCAGACAAAGCACACAGAAAGGCAGCGCCAAGCCCAAATTCTCACCTAATTCAGCCGCACAACCCCCCTCCCCAATTAGCACAGGCAGGAGCTGCGGATGTGTGAGCCGCCTAATTAGAGGTCGGCGCGCTGAGCCCGTGACCGGCATGCACAATCACCCAGCACAGGAGGTGCCCCGGGATGGTGGCCACACGTCCCACGGTGTGGACACAGCTCCCAGCGGGCAGGGGCTGCTCCGGGATGTGCCGGGATGCTCCCGGATGCAGGGACATGAATAAGCCCCGTGGGCAGCACTGGGACCCCCATCACCCTGCACATGGGGGGCTCGGGGCTGCTGCTGCTGTGAGGAGGGGCTGGGGACAGGCCAGCCCCTGCCCTGCTGGCATGCCGACAGCCTGGCACCGGCTGTGTGCAAGGAGGGAAATACTGCATGCGATGGCCAAGAGCTGGGCAGCAGGTAGCCGGGTCCTTCTGTAGGACCATCCTGTCGTAGCTTCACTGTTCCTACATGGCCATCCCTGTTAACGATGGAGCACGTGCTTGGAAGGGCAGGGATGGATCCTCCATGGCACAGGGCAGGAGAGCTTGAGGCAGCACCATGATGCCAAGGATGGCCGTGCATCCGGGGGGAGTGCAGCCTGCTCTGTGCTTGCACCGTCAGGAATTGGGATTACGGCAGTGCTGGGTGGTCTGAGCATCCCCTCTGAAGCTGAGGGCACACTGGCCTCATGCTGGACGGCCACACAGAGAGAGCACAGAGCATCTCCCCGTCTACAGTGAGCAAGGCACGTGCTCCCTGGTGGAGAAGGAAAAAGGTCTGCTGTGGTGCACCCAGAGCAGATTTATGGGTTTACAGGGAAAGCTTAACAGGGTCGGTGCAAGGTCCCAGTGAACACTCATGCCCCACGTTGCTGGGGACAGAGGAATGGCACCGCACACTTGGACGCTGCCCATCTGCTGGGCAGTAAGTGCCCGCTGCAAAATGCCCCCCCGGGTAGGAAAAAAGCAGCTCCAGTGGGATGGTGGGCAGGGACAGGAATGGGGATGGGGCCAGGGATAGGGATAGAGCAGGAGGGAGGCACAGCAGTCCCCAGGCAGCAGCAGGAGGAGCTCCAAAGCGCGGCTGCACAGAGGAGAGCGTTTCTGGAAGCGCCGGATAAATCCTCACGCTTGAATCCTGAAGCTTTGCAACAAAAACAACTTTGTGCGATTTGTTCTATAAATACGCAGGCGAGCCGGGACGCGCCGGAGTTGCTGCCTGCGGCGGAGGCACCGCGGGGAGAGGGGGGAGCAGCGGTGGGGGCCGTGCCCACCGTCCCGCTGCCGGCTGTGCCGGGGGCAGCCGCCGAGGGAAACCCAGCACAGCATGGCTGCAGCGCCGGGCAAGGCAAGGGATGGACACACGGACATCGCCCAGGGGTGTTCAGAGACCTCTGCTGCCGCTCACACTGCTCGCTGGAGCTCCACGGGGAGGTGATGGGATTGCTGGCCCATAGGATGCCCCATCCCCATCCCGGCAGCAGGGCAGAGGAGCGGTGCTTGCCCTGGTGGGATGCCCACAGCTGGCAGAGCTCAGGGATGCCACCACGGCCAGGGGACTCCGCTGCGGTGGCTGTGCCCTGGAGGAAAGCTCCAGCAGGCCAGGCAACCTCTGCCACAGCCAACTCGGGGAACAAAGTGCCCAGTCAGTGACTAGGACCCCCAGTGGGGACACTGGCTGCCACCCTCCCCAGCTGTGGAGGGCTGCGGCCACACGCTCTTGCTGGCCTGGCCTCTGCCGGGGAGAAAGAGGAGGCGTTTTAGGACGTGTCCCAACAGCGGCTGCCGGAAAGACCTCATCCAGCTTCTACCCCTCAGCCCTGCGTGTCCGGGCACTTCCCGGCAGCCTCTGAGCCCAGCACTGCCGGCCGAGGGGACGGTGGGCTGCCGGCAGGATCCACCACCCTGCTCCTGCCCACTGGCAAACCCCAGCTGGCCACTCTTTTGCTTCCAGCGCCCTATGGTAGGGCTGTAGGAGCTGGTTCTCACCTCTGGACAAGAAGCCCATGATGGTTTTGCCCCCCAGACCTGGTTGCATGGCAGAGAGCGGTAAGGGACCCAATGGTGTCATGGCTGCTGGCCGTGGCCAGCATTGCTGTGCCCACGGACGTGGCTGTAGACTCACCCAGCACCCGGGTGACACGCATCAGCACCTCGCCCAGCTTCATCCTGGTGACAGCGGCCACGGTGTCCTCCGTGCCCCGCACTGGGCACCCGTACCGTGCCAGCAGGACAGGCAGGATCTGCTCCGGGTACTCACTGGAGAGCAGGGCAATGCCTGGGGGGAGAGCGAGAGGAAAGCGTGGGTCAGGGCCAGGCTGGAGGATGGCACGTGCCACCACCCTCGGCAGAGGGACCACTCCGATGTCCTCAGTGCAGTCATCACCCACCAGACCCCCTGCACCACCCTGGCAACACAGCCCATCCCACAGCCCCTCCACACAAAGCCACAGCACCAGGGCAGCCCAGTGCTGGGTCCGGCTGGGTGCCAAGCTGAAAAATAAATAATTTAGCAGTTGGCAGCAGGTGCCCACTAATTGCTGCTGGTTAATGTTCCTTGACCGAGCGTTGACTCGACATGCCGGCCGTCGGATGCTGCGGGGCTTGCCCCAGGCTGGCCCAGCATCGGGGCAGCGGGTACCACAGGTGACACTCGGGCACAGTGTCTGATTGCTGGTCCCAAATCCCTGCCATCGGGCACACGCTGCTGGTGTGTCCTTGTCCCTGCTGGGGCTCCACGGACACTCTGGGATTGCCTGGCCCCGGCTGGGAGCCAGAGCCCGGGCAGTGGGCGCCTTTCCGATGGGGAAAGGCAGCTGCTCTCCAGGGAAAGGGCGAGTGGCAGAGGCTGCCCCAGTAGTGCCAAGCGCTGAGTCAGGCCAAGCCCTCCAGGAGCAGCTGCCTTCACCTCCAACCCCGTTCCCCGGTTATCGGAGGATGCCCGGCGTGGGTTACCCTCCACAAGCCCAGGCATGTCTGGTGGGGCAGCAATCTCTCCTCTGGCATCACCTCCCCAGAGCCCAGCTCTGGGATACCCAGCGGTGACACGACAGCCAGCTCTGGTCCCAGCACGGTGGGCAAGCCCTTCTGCGGTGGTGGGGAGCCCGAGCTGGGTGGCAGGGAGCCCCCCTGGCACAGTGGCCAGCCCCGTGCATGGCACGCCGCAGGTGCCAGTGCCAGCGCGGCGCGGGCTGGGTGAGTCACCACCGCAAGGAACCGCGTCAGGGTTAATCACAGCCGCAGCCGGGCTGCGAAACACGGAGGCAGCTGCGCAGGGTGTATTAATCACCCGGGGACGGTTGAAGCGTTTGTGTTTCACCTGCGGGGCAAGGACAAACCCATCCCACTCAAGACCGTACAGGCAGAGGGAAGCACAGTGATAAGCTCCTTTTCCAGCTAAGGCTGAGGGTTCCCTTCCCAATGCCAGGCGAGGCTCCCGGCGGTGCCGGTATCGCTCCGGGCCATGGGAACGGCACCTCCCTTCCAAGTAACCCGGCACACCGCGACCAGCTGGCACAGCCGTTCCACAGGACACTCACGTCATGCCATCTGTGGAGGCACCTGCCTGCAAACCCCAACTGGCTGCCTGGTGGGCACGGGGCTGCCCTGAGCCTGTCGGAGCAAGTGTGGACTCCAGGGTTTCCTGGGAAGAGGCATCAGCAGTGGCAGCACTCAGTGACCCCAGCACAGGCAGGAGGGCAGCGAGCAGAGCTCTTCTCCTGCCAACCTGCTGCTCCTCACCTCCTGCCTGCACAGCTGGGACCAGCGCTGGGGCTGGTTGTGTGCCCGCTCCTGCTCTCCCCACTCAGGGGGGGCAACAATTCACAAGGCCATGAGAGGCAATGGATCTGGGAACCAACGCAGAGAAAGCTGCTATGGTTCAACTTCCATGCATCTGGTTGGCACCAGTCGGTAGTGACCACCTTGGCCGGAACAGAGGGACATGGCAGAGCCCCGGTGGGTCCCCATGGCCCTGGTTCCTCTGCCAGCCTCAGCTGAACACACCATTGAGCCAAAATGTCACTCAGGTGCAGGGCTGGGGTGCCAGGGCCATGCCCCCCAGTGTGCTGAAACCACAGCCCCAGGCCAGTGGCATGGACCTGGCATGGGGATGGTGACTGGCTCCCAGGTGTCCTTCCAGGGGATGCCCCGAGGGTGAACCTGCCCCAGGCTCCACTGAGGAGGCACTTGTGGTCTGTGCAGCTCAGCAGTTCAGTCAGAGGGTAAATGAGCTAATTACCCACTGAGTAAGCACAATGGGGAGCTGAAGCCTGCCGGCTTCGGGAACACAGCACAGAACCTGCCTGTGGCTCCAGGCTCCACCAAACAGCACGAAGACACGGTCCAGGGGGGCAGGAGACGCTGAGCAGCTCTGCGTCTGCCCGAAGGCCCCCCAAGCAAAAACCCTTCTATGAAGCACCAGCACTTGCCCCAGATGGGCATCGCTCACCTTGGATGGCGGAGAGGTAGACGAAGGCGTCCTCATGCTGCATGTTCTCCAGGAACACCTGCGAGGAGGGGGAAGCACCATTGGCACCGGCCCTGCACCCAGTCCCTCTTGCCTGGCACCTTCAGCTGATGGTGACGGCAAGGTCAGAGGGCTCCAATCATAGGGACTGTCCCCAGCCTACCGGCACGCTCAGCCCCAGCTCCACACCACAACACAGAACAGGGACCATGTCAGGAGCCTGGTACCTGGAGGAGTTTCTCCTGAAGCCGAAGTGCCTCTGGATCCTTCTGCGTGATCAGGCTGGCGAGGCAGCGCAGGGCGGCAGCTCGGCTGGGGGGCTGGGGGTCGTAGGCTGATACCAGGAGCTCCTGGAGCCCAGCTGGAGCTGGGCTGTCGGCACACGGGGATGGAGAGGGACCCACAGTGCCAGGCTCATGGCTCACACTCTGTTCTTCACTCCTCTCCCTGGGAGCCGAGAGGCCATGTCGTGGTGGTGCCCGGCCACCCCCTGGGCTTGGGGCTCCACCGGGGGTGCCGGCAGGGCTCTGCGCTCCCATCCCTGGCTTCTTCCCCAGCACGCTGTCGGCAGCGGCACCCACCGTCTCGGGGGAGAAGGCGCCGTGGGTGCAGATGGCGATGCGCAGGTCTGCGGCCAGCTCCTGGGTGAGGGGCTCGGGGTAGGTGCGGGAGAGTTCCTCCAGCAACGGCACCAGCCGCTTCAGCACGGCAAAGTCACTGGATTGCAGCTGTGTGGGGGAGAGAAGCAGCACTGGCACAGAGGTAACGGGAGGTTCACTCCTCGGGATGCTCCTGGCAAGGCAGGTCCGTAGCTCAGGGGTGCATGAGCCACTGAAGGCACTTCGTAGCCCCACGGCAGCACCAAGCTGGCTGCTCTGTCTCCACCCCACAAACACCACCCAACTCCAGGCACCATGAGCTGCTCCTGTGACCCCAGTGCTGGTCCTAGCCATGACCACACCAGCCCGAGGTGCTTGGGGAGAAGGTGGGAAGGGTGAGAGCCCAAAGGAGAGCTGTGCCCGTGCGGGACCCTCACGCTCAGCATGGGGCCTGAGCTGGGGACATCCCTCCCACCATCCTGCCAGGGCCACCTGGGGTTTGCCTTTGGTCCTGCTTTCGGTCCTGCCTGGAAGGCAGCTCCAGGCAAGGCAGCTGTGACATGTCCCAGGGCTGCAGCGCCCGAGGGGGAGAAGTTCCTGCCCTAACCTGGATTTAACTGCTAATCCCAGAAGCAAAATCTGCAAGACCTGAAAAGTGATGCTTTAGCAGACATTTTCGGGAGCTTGTGGATGTCTCTGTAAAAATCCCTTGGCCACTGAAACCCAAACAGTTTTGCAGCTGCCTCCAAAACCTTTTGTGTTCAATTTGTTAAGTTGTTCCCATTAACGCCCGAGTGGGAGCGGGAGCTCGCCTGGGAGGGGGCCCATTAGAGCTGCGAGACTCTGGTTTTAAGTTTTCTTCAACTAAATAATGCCTCTTTTCCCAGCGTTAGGAATTTAGCAACACGAGACAATAAATTATCTTTTTCCACTAACAGTTGGGTTTTCCTTTGGGCGAGCCCGGGGATGAAGCAACCCCAGCAGCTCGGTGATGTAAGTGCAAGCCAGGCTGATTGCAGCGCGCTAACGAACGTGCGATTGCTCCCCAGTATCAGCAAAGCAGACTCCACATAACGGGGTAACCGGGCAAGGTACCGCTTTTATAGAGGATTTCAGAGAATGATACAGCCCACACTGGGAAGTTCATTGCGCTCCAGAGATGGAGCCTTGGATGTGTTGGGATGCAGAGTTGGTATTTAAAGATGCTGTATGTGACTGCGCTGCTCTGTCAGGACCTTCTCAGAAGCAGATTTTTGATTATAAATTAACTGTGCTCTCAGGGGTGCCCTGCCAGCATTGCACCCTTGGCCGGTGCCCTGGCATTGCTCTG
The DNA here is from genome assembly GCF_001431845.1 of Calidris pugnax. Lineage (NCBI taxonomy): Eukaryota > Metazoa > Chordata > Aves > Charadriiformes > Scolopacidae > Calidris > Calidris pugnax. The sequence goes on along the minus strand of NW_015090842.1, from coordinate 10,274,711 downwards.
AGAAAAAAATAACATATATATATATATATATATATATAGGGGAGATGCTCCATCCCTCTGATATGAAGACAGGCTGAGAGAGCTGGGGTTGTTCAGTCTGGAGAAGAGAAGGCTCCGGGGAGACCTCATAGCAGCCTTCCAGTATCTGAAGGGAGCTACAGGAGAGCTGGGGAGGGACTCTGTGTCAGGGAGTGCAGTGACAGGACAAGGGGTAATGGTTTTAAATTGGAAGAGGGGAGATTTAGATTAGATATTAGGAAGAAATTCTTTCCTGTGAGGGTGGTGGGACACTGGAACAGGTTGTCCAGAGAAGCTGCGAGGCGATGAGAACATCCCTGGAGGGGTTCAAGGCCAGGCTGGATGGGGCTTTGAGCAACCTGGCCTCTGCCCATGGCAGGGGGGTTGGAACTTGATGATCTTTAAGGGCCCTTCCAACTCTAGCCATTCTATGATTCTAAGATATATACATACACATATACACACTCTGGGATTAAAGAAGCACCCCAACCTGGGGAGCACCCAGAGCACTGGCTGCAGTCCCCCTCGGCTGGTGGCAGCAGCAGGACAGTGCCTGGTCACCCCTCTCCCCGTATCCCATGGCCACCGAGCCCCCCGGCTTCGCCCCCTCACCTGGACGGCTCCCCCGAGCATGGCGGCCACGAGCCCCATGGCCATGGCGAGGGTCTGCGTCTCCGCCGCTGCGCCGGGGCCCTGTGCCGGGCTGAGGCAGGCCCGCTGCAATGTGGCTGCCACAAACTCCTCCACCTGCCACAGGAGAGCACAGGAAGAGCAGTTAGGGGGAGGGAGACACCCAGGGGGTCCCTGCTGCCTCCCCAAGGCCAGACTTTTGCTGTCTCTCTTTGCATCTATTTGACTTTTTCTTTTTGAAGTGCAATTTTCTATGAACCCTTTGTTTCCTTCTTGTTGCCACCATCCCGACCTTCCCTCTCAGACCCATCCCAGTTGCCTTCCCAGCTCCCTTGCCCTCAGCCCTGGTGAGCCTGGGGGATGGCTGGGGTGCTGGTGAAGCCCAGCTGGGGATGCACCAGGAATGCAGGAGGGAGTCTGAGCTCCTGAGGTGGCTCTAAGGGTGCTGGAGCCCCAAACCACTGCCCACCCCCTGGGGAGTAGCACAGAGGGGGCCCTTTCCTACCCCTTGTCTGGGCTGAGGTCATTCCCAGCCACCTGCCCTTGCCCAGGATGGCCCCAGCTCCTGTGGCTGCCCCATGGTTCCCCCGTATCAGACACCACCCAGGGGGATGGTGGAGTCTCCTTCTCTGGAAACGTTCAAAACCCGCCTGGACAAGTTCCTGGGCAACCTGCTCTGGGTGGACCTGCTTTGGCAAGGGGTTTGGAGTAGATGATCTCCAGAGGTCCCTTCCAACCCCACATGATTCTGTGATGCTGGAGCCCAGCCATTTACCACGTGTCTCACACTTGGTGATTTTCTCACAATACTTTTTTTCCCCCCAGCCCAAGCCCACAATGATGGTGCCTGGCTGGCACTGGCCTTCTCGACACTTGGCACCAAACCCTTTGATCCCATGGGCTTCCTGCACTTCTAACGGAGCTTGAAATCAGTGAGTTATTTTCTCCAGGTTCTTTGCCAGCTGCAGCAGCACCCGGGCACCCAGCCATGCTGGGAAGGGGCTGGATGGGGGTCGCTACCCCATAACAGGGCTGTTGCAAAATAAGAGGAACTCTTTTGTTCCTATTTTGGAAAACAAAGTAGGAAGGCAACAAGGTACTATTGCACCAAATCCCACACTTCCAGCCTCCAGGGCACAGGCACAGGGTGCAGGCAACGCGTTTCATCATCAGCAGCCGAGCTGATTGCCGCCAGCTTCGTTAAGCACATCCCCACTGCAGCAAGTAGGAAGGCTGGGAGAAAAGGCTTGGGTAACCTTCGGGGCTGATTAGCCCAGAAATGAAATGCCGTCAAACAGCAAGAATAGGGAGTAAAAACAAGTGTCAGAACATCTGCTCTCCCAAAACAGTGACACACAAGCTGAATGGGTTGAAATTATATTTAATACGAAAAATAAGAACATCATACATAAATAATCCGCCAGCAGATAGCTACTGAGAAAAACAAAAAGTTAAAAAAAATTCCTAATCTAGAAGGACAGTAAAAACATCCTAATCTAGAAGGGAAAAAAACACTTGAAAAGTAAAACACTGGGACATGTTTCTGTCTCATGCAGGAGAAGAACATCCTTGGTGTACCAAGGAAATCAAATAAGTATCGTGAAACTCTGTTATGAGAGGTGGAAATGGTAAATATATTGTGCAATTGAGGAGGTTCACAGCTACTGTCACTCCTGGGGTCTGGCTTTGGGAAGAAGATCCCACTTGCTCCAACCCCGTTATGTACACAGCCATGCTCCAGAGAGCCCACAGAAAAAGCAAATGCCCTGGAGGAACCCCGTGCTGCAGAACCTGCTTATAAACAGCTCTGCAACTGCTGTCCCCACCCGAGGGAGCCCTCCCTGAAATACAACCCCCAGGTGGAAGTATAATGCCCTTTTTTTTTTTTTGTCTGGGATTCTTTTTGTGGTGGTTGTTTCCTTTTATCCCAACACTCACGGTTGGACTCAGAAACCTGGCAGAATCCTTCCCCCATGTCCCATCCCGACTTCCTGACCCAGGGAGCGGAGCCGTTCGCGCTGGGAATGGGTGGATGGGAAAGGGTGGGTGGGATGGAGAGGCAGGTTAGGACAAAGCGGTGCCGGCTGCCGCACCCACCGGCTGGGTCCCCTCTGTCACTGCAGAGCACACACAAAGACTCCTTTGTCCCAAGGAGAAAAGTGAGGAAACCTGTGCTGGCAGTGACCCGCTCTGCCCAAGGCAGCCACAGTTAACTGCATAACCAGGTCACTGAGTTACAAAAAAACAAAAAACAAGACAACAAAGCAGGATGAGGAAATTAAAATACATTGATCAGCTGGGGAATACCGCGCTGCCCTCGATGCCCAAACCTTCCCAACCTGGCATGGGGCAGGAAAGCTGATCCCCTTCAGCGCTGCCGCAGCGTGGGCTCAGGGCAGACACAAGGGTCATATTTTAACAACCCTTTTTGGTAGCAGGTTTGAGGAGCCCCATTTGGCCTTTAAATGATATTAAATAAACTTTGCAGCTGCCCATTCATGAAAAAGTGCTGATTGTATGAGCATGGTTATGCCAACCCTGATAACCGGACACACCACTCGGGGTGGGCGTCCCAGCAGCAGAAACCAGAGAAGAGCCACGAGGGGCCTATTCAGGGATAGGGGACAAGTGGGACGTGGTGGCAGTGCCGTGCCATGTTCATCCTGCAGCACCCCGGAGGCAGCTGCCAGGGCATGCCAGAAAAACCAAGCACCACCACCACGGACAGGCAGCAAGAACTCGCTTAAAAGGTCTGCTGGGTACAGGTGTCTTTAAGCTTTGTTAAAGTTGGAATAAATTTTGCTCAAAATAAAGACAAGAAGCTGACAAACCAGAGTTCTGATTAACACACAGACTACCCTCTTGGCTTTTAATACACAACCACGGACACAAATATGAAGATGTCTGCTGGGCTGCTCCCTCCTGTCTCTGCAGCTTACTCTGTCCTTCCTGCTGGCACCGCACAGGACGGTGTCTTGTTGAGACACTTGCAACTGGATCAATAAACTGCTTTTCCTGGGGATGCTCTAGCTTTCTCCAGCTGTCTCTTAGTCACTGTCTCCTTAGATCCCAGCAGCCTGGAGCTTGGTCTGCCACACGCTCCAGGGCTTTGCCATGACCAACCTGAACAATGTCTGTGAAGATGGTGTCCGAGACACTCTCACACAGCGTGGCCACGAGCTGCAGGACCAGCAGCTTCCTCCTCTGCGCAGCATGGTACTGCTCCAGCTCCAGGAGACTCCCTCCAGGCTCTGCAGCTAAGTTTGAAGCCTCCTCATCCTCTGCAGCCACACGAGTCAGTGCCTGCCGGGAAAGAAGCACAGGGAGGCAATGGTTTAATAGAGGCAAATCACCAGGCCAGTGGTCCTGGGCGCAGCAGGTCCTCGCTACCCACACCTCTACTCTGCTGCAAAGGGCTCCTGGTTACCTCCCCCTCTTTCAGCCTTATCTCGTTCCACACACACGCGTTTCAGCGGCCTCTGTCCCCATGGACACCACATGGAGTATCACCTTCTCCTAGGGCCAACATCCTCTGGGCTGTCAGGCTTGCTGGGTCTCTGCTTGCAGCCTTGCTTCTGGCTTGGCTGCTCACAAAGGCACCAGATCCCCCGTCCCCTTTGCAGAGCTCACACTGACTCCTCACACAACCACGACCTTCCACTCAGTACATCAAGGTCTGAGAGCTGCCCACAACTCCTGGATGTCCCATCAGTGTCACAGCAGCGTCCCTACACCCAGGGTGCTGCCACCCCAGCACAACTACAAGACAGGGCTCAACCTGAAGCATGGGCACAGAAAGCACAGCCCAGCCCAGGCTGGAACCACAGGGGCTCGGAGCAGGATCACAGGGAGAAGGTGCCCCTCTAGAGCCAAGGAAGCAACAGGGATTATTCACAGCTTCAAACACACCATTAAACTTCAGACATGCTCCTGTTGTTGAAAGAGTCCAAGGAGAACGAGGGTTAACCCTCCAGGGACCAGGACTGCCGCCCTCTCCCAGGCTCTTCTGCCTGCACAAAGCAGGATCCTCCACCACGTGCCATATCCTGGCTCAGTGCTCCCGAGGTTCTTAAGGGGACACTCGGTCCCTTTTGCTGTCTGCACACAGACCTCTTGGCCCAGTGTTCCCGCAGATGTGCCTCAAACAGAGACTTGCTGGCCCTTACCTTCAGGCACCGGATGAAGAAGTCTCCAGCTAGACCACTCTTCTGGCAGTGAGACAAGAGCTCCACTAAGTTCTCCACACGGCACTGCTCTGAGGAAACCTTCTGGTAGAGGGCCTCATCTTCATCGCTGAAACAGGCCACTGTGTCACCAACATGAACATACCCACACACCCCCCCCAGGGCTGGCTCTAAATGACTCCATGGCACGGCGAAATGCCGCTTCTGCCTTCTCTTGGAAACCTTCCTCCACAGCACCACCAAGCCTGGAGGGCAGCTGAGCCAAACTATTGCTCAGTTCATTTGGTCTACGTGATCACGCACTCAGTTTATTAATTAACCTGCATTCGTTAAAGGAATAACATCAACAGTAACCACAAACGCGAAACACACGTTTGATCCAGCCATGCTATAAAGAACAGGATTAGTGGTGGCTAATTCATGCAGTGGTCATAGCCGTGAAAGTAGGACAGACACCGGCAGAGCCATGGCCGTTAAACAGTAATTTTAAAGTATACCCAGTTTAACCAGTGCAGACCCCGGGGCAGACCTTCTTCTAATTCAGGTCAGGAGGAGATGGAAATGAAACCAAACCAAGCGTATTTGTACAAGGTTTTGTTATGGGCACACACACAGCTCCTGGCACACCCACCCCACAGACACTCCTGGGCAGGAGCTGTGAGCTCTGCCGCCTCGACAGCGCTGCCTTGGGCTCGTACGGCCAACTAACAGCTAGCCCTCCCTGCACCAAATGTCACGCTGCTGAACGGTCCCAGTGTGCGTGGCTGGAGTCTAATGGCTGCAGTTTATTCCCCACATGGCCACGCTCTGCCTCTACTTGTAGAGACCATCTGCAAGAGCAGGAGGGGAGCTCAGTCGCTGGCTCTACCACACTGGCATCGCTAGAGTCCTTGTTGCAATGGTGCCACCTGCGCCCGAGGGATTCCACTCGCTCCATACAGCCGTGATCTGCCATGAGACAGGCACAGGCTGGAGGGCAGCAGTTGAATTTGGGGAGCATTGGGACTGAAGGAACACGTCCCATTCCCAGACACCCCACAAGCAGCACTTGGGACTCAGGGAAAGCACACAGCGAGCGCACGCTGACACTCAGACAGAGCGTGCTGCTTTTCAGGGCTGAAAGTCAGAGCTCTGTGCCATGTATGAGGAACCCAGAGGCTGTGTGGAGCATTGCCTGTCTGAGCAGGGCGTACACAGCCATCTACCTGGGCACCTGGGGGGATGAGACCATGATGGGACAGCACCAGCAGCCCCATGTTCACCTGGGTTCTCTCTGCCAGGCATGCCATGAAAAGCCCTACGTGCTGAATGATGCCTCGGGACTGCTCTCCACACCTGGCACTGCCCCAACAGTGCTCACCTGATGGTCTCCTCCACTGCGATGGTGGCACCACCTTCGCTGCCCACATGGAACCGGCACCGCGGGTGGAGGCCACACACGCTGCTGTTCAACCCTGCAAAACCTTCCAGCACGGCCAGGGACACCTCTCGCTCCGACTTCTCCAAGAACCACAGCAGGATCTCCTGGCACAGGGAGCTGGCAAGACAGAGAAAGCAGTGGTGACTTCGCTGTGCCCACTGCACCCTTCCCTGCACAGCAGCACTGCAACGGGACCACACGCCTCAGGGTGAGGGGAAAGGACAAGAACGCTCTGGAGCAGCTACAGACACTCCTTGGGATGCTCTGGGCTGACAGCTCTGGCAGCTGAAGGCATTCGTGTCAGTTTATAAGGGGATCAGCAGCACATCCTGTCCTTCTGGCATTCCCAGATGGAAGGATCTGGGTGCTCTGAGATTTCAGCCCGGCGAGGAAAGGGAGCACTCTGTCTGAACAGCATGTCTGTACAAGGACAGCCGCTTCCACACAGCCTCAGCCCGGTGCTCCACGCCAACATGACAAAGCACGGAGCTGTCAGCTGTGCCAAGGGAGAGGAGGAAGGAGACAGGGAGCACTGTAAGGTGGCACGGAAAGCCCTGCCAAGGAAAGATGCAGGTTAATGAGGTGCAGTAGCAGCGCTATGCCAGGGGTCTGGAAATCCGAACACTTCCAGGCAGCTGTGGTTTTAGTTAGCCCTGCCAAATTCCTGTGCAAACAGAGAAGCGAGCAGCGACTCTGTTCACCCAGCAGCAGTGTTAACTTGGCTTGTTCTACGAACTTGCCACAGCACTCACTACTCTTTGAAGTGATTAATGACATCTTTAATAATAGCAGAGGCTGTGTCTACACAAACCTTTTAGGGAAAGCCTCCAGTACCCACATGCCAGTATCTCCGAAGCGAAGTGTAAACCCACCAGGAGTGTATTTACTAGGCTGGTCCAAGCTCGGGGCAGCCCAGGAGGAGAAAGGAGAGAGGACAGCCAACACCTGGCCACCACTGTCCCTGCCACCACAACTGACACACGTGATGCTCACCATCATACATCAATCCTGAGGGAGCTGGGCACAGCATGGGGGACAGCTGCCCAGAGGCAGGTCCTGCATTTATCAGGTGAGAGTGATCCCTGGTCAGAAAAAAATGATCTTGTATTTCTAAGAGCCAGCGCTCAAGTTGTTTTATGTAGTTTTTACCCTGTTTCTAAATCCCTGCTACACAAATCCCTCTGACACCCAGCCATGTCCCAGCGTCACCATCTCAGTCCAGAAACAATCACAATTCCTGCTCCCAGATGAGGGGGAGCACTAAGAGTTAACCTGCACTACCAAGGTGCCCACCAGGCACACTTGCCTCTACGCTGAATGTTTTGGCTTTGGGGAAGACAAAAACTAACAGGAGAACTGCTTCCTTGGGCACAGGTCTGCCAGTAAGGTCCTGTACCTTGCCCATGCCTGCAGTTATTGCCTACTTTGAATGAGAGCTCTTCAGGGTGAGAAAATAAATCTCAGCTTCTGTATGTGCCCACACGGAGCACGTCCTTTGGAGGTGGGCAGAACAGAGATGAAACCCCAGAAGAAGTCATGCACAATCCTTTCTTACCGTAAGTATGACACATTCTGCTTGGCGAAGGAATAGAGGGAAAAAACCACTCCCAGGACTGACTGCAAGGATCCCAGCAGCAGGCTCGAGCTGTCATTCCCAACCACATACACCTACAGAGAGAAGGGCACAGGGAGGAGAGTCAAACACCTGCATGGAGCAGGGGGAAGGCAAACAGAAGGACAGAAAGCATGTCTCTGTGCAGAATGGCTGCTGCCAGGGAGAATGGCAAAGGGTTTCCAGCCTCTGTTCCTTTCAATCTGGAGCCTGTTTTCCCTGATTATGCCATATTCTGTATTAAAATAGCCTTCAGTACCACCTTTCTCCTAGCATTTGCTTAACCACATCAGGGCTCCAAGCTACAGGAACAATGCAGCAAGCTATCCAGGAAGTCTGCTGCTTAGGGGTAAGGTCTTGCGTTACACAGAGGTGCAACAGGAACCTTTGAATTAGCAAATCTTTATGGAAATATTGCACCTGGAGCCAAATCTCAAATACAGATCACTCTCTAGCAGGGCAGCTGGGCTGACGTGTGCTGAGCTGAGCAAGTGGGCCGCAGGGGCTTTGAGGGGGCTGTAGGGCCCTGCTCCTCTCCTCCCTCTCAAGCAGCACCTTCCTGAACCACTCCTCCACAAAACCAGCACCCCTGTCCCAGGGAAGCCACTGTCACCAGCTCACTGCACACAGGTCCAACCGTGCTGCCCAGAGGGCACAGGAAAAACACTCAGAATTCTTATGACATTGCATTTCCTTTTGAATCCTTTGAAAGAAATTATTCAAAACTAAAAGCCAGGTAAGATGCTGGGAAGACTCAGGTTAGAAGTACCATGCTCAGGGTTTACTCAGGGTTGTTGCATTCAGGTCCCCATTTTGTCAGGCTCTAACTCCTTCCATAGCTTTCAGTTTTTTAAAAAAGGGGGGAAATAAAGTCTTTTCACAAGTTTTCCAAGCGATTTCCAGCTGTGTCAGCTGGTGAATTACCTGCTCAGAATATGCTGTGCCTTCACACCAGAGCACTCCCCACACCTCCAACCTCTGCAGCTGGAGAGCAATTGCCTGCTCCAGGGCTAGAAGTGGCCTGGGGACAGACCAAAGAGCTTTTGCTTGCTGGAGGCAGTGTGACAACCCAGGTAGGAGGGCTAGGAAGGAGATTGTCCTGATAACATTCTGCCTTGCTGTTATTGATGCAAACCGACCTTTTTTTCCTGTGTTAATCCCTGTGGAGCCATTCTTCCTAACCAGAACCTTTTGTACACAAAGCCTCCCTGATGAAGCCCCAAGGATGGTTTCCCACTCAGCATCAAATGACACTTGATAGGCAAGAAACCCCCCCGCAAATCCTCAGGCTGGAGTCTCCGTCGCTAGTCTGGCTGCTGTCAGGCCTCCAGCGCTCTGCCATTAAAGGAGGGGCCCGCCCCAAACTCCCCCAGCACTCACATTGTGAACGGCAGCCACAGAGCAGCCCTCCAGACTGGTCTCTGCCTGCCAGCTAGTTACAACAGATCATTACCACGCAAAATACTACAACAATCGCAGCATTTAAGAGCTTAGCCTGCCTAAGGGCATGCCAGTAAGCAAGTCACCAGCTTCTTAAAATTGAATTCTTGGGCTGGAGATGTCCTTCTGGGTTGGAACGCGCAGCAGAAAGCTGGGCTACTGTCAGGGCAGGCAGCGAAACCTGCAGCGCAGCACTGGTGATATTAGTGGGAACGGTGGAAAAAATGAGCTGTGAGGGAAGGTTTCGGAAGAACGGCTTCCACAGAACAGCCCTGTTCCTTCATAGGGAGCACAGGAATGGACCTCACCTCTCCCCCAAACACCAGAGCCAAGATCTACACTGCTGAACACCCTGCTTGTTGCTGCAAGGGACCCCCTGCAGGAAGGAGCTCCACAGAAGGTGCACAGAAGGTGCTCCACAGGCCTTTAGAAAGGCCTGCAGTGACAGGACGAGGGGCAATGGCTTCAAGCTGGAGGGGAACAGATTTAGACTGGAGATTAGGAGGGGGTTCTTTACTGTGAGGGTAGTGGAGCACTGGAACAGGTTGCCCAGGGAGGTGGTTGAGGCCCCATCCCTGGAGATATTCAAGGAGAGGCTCGACGAGGCCCTGGGCAACCTGGTCTAGTTGGGGGTGTCCCTGCTGACTGCGGGGAGGTCGGACTAGATGGCCTTTGGAGGTCCCTTCCGGCCTGGGCAGTTCTATGATTCTATGATTCTAAATCTGCACCATCCTGCCCACAAGACACTTCCTCTAACACAGAAGGTGGCCTGCCATTGGCAAAGCCAGAGCACTTCTCTGATGAGACCTCAGTTTGCTTCCATTTTCCTGAACTCTCCCCATCCCTCAGCACCTGATCAGGGCTGGGAGAGCTGCTGAGCTTCAGCTATGCCTCCTGAGCTTCAGCAATGTGTCCTGCTTCGGCAGCTGGGCACACAGACCACCTCCAGGCACTGTCCTGCACCAAGAGCAGCTCTGGAGAGCAGAGCAGCAGATCTGGCTGCTGTCAGGCCTCCAGCGCTCTGCCATTAAAGGAGGGGCCCGCCCCAAACTCCCCCAGCACTCACATTGTGAACGGCAGCCACAGAGCAGCCCTCCAGACTGGTCTCTGCCTGCCAGCTAGTTACAACAGATCATTACCACGCAAAATACTACAACAATCGCAGCATTTAAGAGCTTAGCCTGCCTAAGGGCATGCCAGTAAGCAAGTCACCAGCTTCTTAAAATTGAATTCTTGGGCTGGAGATGTCCTTCTGGGTTGGAACGCGCAGCAGAAAGCTGGGCTACTGTCAGGGCAGGCAGCGAAACCTGCAGCGCAGCACTGGTGATATTAGTGGGAACGGTGGAAAAAATGAGCTGTGAGGGAAGGTTTCGGAAGAACGGCTTCCACAGAACAGCCCTGTTCCTTCATAGGGAGCACAGGAATGGACCTCACCTCTCCCCCAAACACCAGAGCCAAGATCTACACTGCTGAACACCCTGCTTGTTGCTGCAAGGGACCCCCTGCAGGAAGGAGCTCCACAGAAGGTGCACAGAAGGTGCTCCACAGGCCTTTAGAAAGGCCTGCAGTGACAGGACGAGGGGCAATGGCTTCAAGCTGGAGGGGAACAGATTTAGACTGGAGATTAGGAGGGGGTTCTTTACTGTGAGGGTAGTGGAGCACTGGAACAGGTTGCCCAGGGAGGTGGTTGAGGCCCCATCCCTGGAGATATTCAAGGAGAGGCTCGACGAGGCCCTGGGCAACCTGGTCTAGTTGGGGGTGTCCCTGCTGACTGCGGGGAGGTCGGACTAGATGGCCTTTGGAGGTCCCTTCCGGCCTGGGCAGTTCTATGATTCTATGATTCTAAATCTGCACCATCCTGCCCACAAGACACTTCCTCTAACACAGAAGGTGGCCTGCCATTGGCAAAGCCAGAGCACTTCTCTGATGAGACCTCAGTTTGCTTCCATTTTCCTGAACTCTCCCCATCCCTCAGCACCTGATCAGGGCTGGGAGAGCTGCTGAGCTTCAGCTATGCCTCCTGAGCTTCAGCAATGTGTCCTGCTTCGGCAGCTGGGCACACAGACCACCTCCAGGCACTGTCCTGCACCAAGAGCAGCTCTGGAGAGCAGAGCAGCAGAGGAGGTGGCTGGACACCGAGCAGCAGCTGCTGAAGGATTACCCACCCACAGTTTTAAAATTAACTTCACGCACACGGAAATCCTCGTGTCACAGGCTTCATCTCACAATGGTCCCTGCAAAACAGGCCACTCATTTTTCCTCATTTAATACTACCAATGGGGCTAGACAGACTGTAATGCCTTTAACCCTGTGAAAGATATCAGCCAGGGAAGATGAACCACTAGGGACACCTCATGGAGACCAGCTGCAGTGTTCTCCCCAATTTCTGGGACACCTGAGGTGAGCATGCAGCCACTAACAGCACCCCCCTGCAGCTGAGCTGCTGCCCACCCTCCTTTTCCCATACCCATACGCTCTCTGCCTCCTAAGAGCAGGCACCAGGATAACTGCACCAGCTCTCCCACCTTTCCCCGCGGCTCCGTGATGCCTCTGTGCTCACCTTCATTCTCTTTTTCACCCTGGGGACAGCTCAGCAGCCTCAGAGCCACACTGAATCTGCTCACTTCACAGTGCCTGCTGCCTCAGCCTCACTGCCAACCGGCTGCACAACCACCCACCGACGTGCTGGGGGCCCTGCCAAGCTGCCCTGACTGCAGGGCTGAGCAGTCCAGCACTGCCAGCCGCTTGCCGATACCTCGAATGCCCTTTTTTCCAGGTCACTCATTCGGAAGCATTTTGGCCCAACGCAAGAGCTGGCTGCCGCCCATCCATCCCTCCACCAGGGATAAATGCTGCAGAAGCTGTAGAAAGGCTTCCAGCTCCAGCACTCTGGCTCAGGCTGCCCTCTGCAGACCTCAGAGGCAGGGAGAGCAGCTCCCAGCAGGTTCTGCCTCCCACACAGGTAGCACTGGGCTCAGTGTGAGCCACATTATCCATGCTCTACATGGAAGAAACTGAGGCACAGAGGCACTAAGAGCAGGGTGGGCCAGAGACAACCTGACAGGAGAGCTCAGGCAATCTCTGAAGATTCAGCACGTGCAGGATTCCCTGTGATCCTTCCTTCCCTCTGATCTGCTGCACAACTCTGATGTTGGAAGGTGAGCGGCATCACCTCAGACTGGGATTGACAGCCCAAGGCCACACATGCTACCAGGCCAGCGGTACTCCTGACTAGGACCTCCTGCCCACCACGCTGCCTGCTCTACTATTACCTGCTCCACTATCACAACCCAAGTCCTGAAGCTGCTCTGACAGTACACCCAGACCCAACAGTGCTGTAGAAGCTGCACAGTTTAGCAACGCTCAAAGCCTTGCTGCATCTCATGGAGAAAGAGGATATGAAAGCCCCATGGAGACTCTTGGCTACCAGCCCACTGCTCAGACACCAGAAAGACTCTGGGAAAAAACAACCAGTAAGAGTTCACTGCCATCTCGCAGCATGTTTTGGGGTGAGAACGCTTGAAAGGATGGAGGCAGTGCCTCTGATATCTGGCATAAAGCTGCAGTCCCACCAGCGCAGTGCTGCATACAAGGTTATTCTGTGCAGCTCTTGGCCTCACCTCAGCATCATGACTGCAGGAGAGGCCGGTTTTTGACACGGTCTAAGACACACACAGAACTGCTCAGAAAGTCTCAAACCAATTCTCACTTAGAGGAGTTTTCTCGCCTACCCTCAGGCCCAAATCAGACACAATACCTTGAGCACATCTTCCACACAGCTGCCGAGCTCTGCCTCTGTCACCAGCACGGTCCCTGCTGATAAATCTTCCACCGCTAGCTCTGAAACCAAAGGGCAGAAATATCAGCACCCACACATGCTGAGGAGTCTCCAGCAGAAGAGCAATCCCACCATGCCCAGCACCAGAAAGCACTTTGATAGTTCTCTTGCCTTCCCTCTCCTCCATCAAGGCAGCATGGGAACCAGTGAGCCCTCGTTAGTTGCGCTAAATATCACTGCAGTGTTGTAAACTCCGCAAGGTTACAAGCAAATCAAAGCAGACCACAACTTCTCGATGGATTATTCCCCAGGGAGCAGCCCAGTCAGTGTGGGGAACCGATGGCTTCCCTCCGGAAACCCAAAACAAGACTGTCAGGCTGGAGGGATTCCCAAAGAGTAAGTGGCAGAAGCCCCACTACTTGGCTCTTAACGCTGTAGTAATTTGACTCAAGTGCTAGTAAACATGGTGCACGCAGCCACCCAGACACGCTCCCAACTGACAGAGCACGCTCAGCAGCCCAGCTGCCAGCACCTGGGAAAATCCTGATGGAAAGACAAAGATCAGCGAGAACCCAGACCCTTCTCCGATACGGGGCTTGGCAGAGACGAGCCACTACCTGCTGTCTCCGAGCACCGCAGGAGCGGTGCCAACAGGGGCTGGAGCAGGTGCTTCTCTGCCAGCTGAGGGTGCTCTTTCGCCATGGTGAGCAGCGTGGTGGTGGCCACTCGCTGGAACTGCCGCGCTGTCAGTTTGTCCTGGATGTGCAGCAAGTCCAGAACCTGGAAGGAAAGCCCACGATAAAGGAAAAAAGAAAAAAGAAGATCAGCAGCCCCTTAGAAGGGAGGGGCAGGCCGACTCCTTGCAGCCAACGGCAGAGATTGAGGAGCCTCCTGTAAGCTGTTTTGCTGGACATTTGGCACAACATCCCGCATATGGAAGAGCCCATCTCCTTCCCATGCACACGTTAACACGGGATGCATTTCTGGGCTCAAACCAAGAGTCTGCACTGCTCCCAGAGCCAAAGGCTGGAAGCAAGAGTTCCTCAGCAGAGAGCTCACAGCGCACCACTGAACAGCTCGTGTGATCAGGCAACATCATCCAGCATTTCAATCAAATATGGAAAATTCAAGAGGAGGATGGAAACACGTCCCACTGCCAGAGCAGCAGAAAAACGACTCTACGTTGTCCTGGCTCCAGCAGGGCCAAGCTCAAGCAGAAGTGACAGTACTGACATGCTCCAAGCCAGGAGCCAGCTCCAAATGCCCAGCCAGAGCTGGCGTGTGGCAGGAAGAGAGGGACCTACCTGGGGGCACACCAGTTGGTAGTAGTCCTCGACAGAAAGGCACTGCTGTGGGCAGGAAGCCAGGATCTTTGCAACCGTGTCGCATTTTCTCCAGTCCACAGCTGCTGCTTCAGCACCAGCACCACCTGCTCCACCAGCAGAAAGCCAAGATCAGCTCAGATTGACAGCAAACTGCAGCCCCATTTCTAGCTGAAGCCAGATGTTTCTGGCCCAAAACTGGATTTCTAGCTCTTATTACTCGCTTCAAACCAAGCACCTTTCAGGTGACACCTGAATTTAATGACAGAAGGGGGAAAATCACTGTCCAAGACTTTTGATACTGGAAAATGACTGCTACAAGTAGCTGTATGAGCCAAAAGGTGGAGGGTGGCCATGCTTGGAGGGTGTCATCAGGTTAGTATTGGCTGGAGGAGGCTTTGGCACTAAAGACTGTGGGATCGATCTTTTAGAGAGCAACAGTTTCCCTCCCTGGCAGGAAACAGAGAGCAGGGGAGCAAGGCTGCTGAGCCCTGGAGCAGGACAGATCTCACTCCATCTGCAGCTGCTCACAGCCCAGCACTGAGCACAACTCCCACTGGATCAGCACAGCTCCTCGGAACAAACCATCCTCCGTACACACATGAGGTGCAACCCCATGGAGGCAGAGCCAGACCAAATTAACTTGGAGGCTTTCAGTCTGGACCTCAAACATGACAGTGTACCCCAAACTAAAGGCATTGCAGTTGGAAGGCATTCACTGTTTGGGAGTTCCACACAGTCAGAGGCACAATCTGCACGAGTGTTACAGAATCAGCTTGGTCTGACAAAAGCTGTTTCCCATTTCAGTGCTCTGATGGCCTCTCATGGGATGAAATGTCTCAGACACATCATCACAGCCTCTTTTAATCTGCGATGCTGGAAGCCAAGAGCAGCGTCAGAGCACCCTACTCACCGCCTGTTCCCTCCATGATGCCCCGAACCACAGCCTGAACCCCGTTGGGTCTCATTAGCCTCTCGGAGAGCAGCTGACCACAAAGGCGCCGCAGCCACGCCGGAGCCCGCACAAGGGACGGCTTTGTTTCTTCCCCAGGAGAGGGAGAATTCTGAAAGGAAACAAAGGAGCCGACTAAGGAGCGTATTTGCACACTCCTGTGCAAACCCTCACTAACAGGGAAGCAGCCTGCATCCCGACTTGAGACAGGAGCACAGGACAGGGAAACCTTTTTAAATAAATCACTTCTTCATTCAGCGGCACAAAGAGAATTAGGGCTTAATGAGAGAGGCCAACCTTCCCAGGAGCATCCCCTCATGCAGAGCTTCCCTCCTTTAATTAAAGCCTCTCAGGGTCAGGCAACAGCTCCGACTGCCTCATTACCAAAGCAGTACACAGGGGACTCAGGGGACAAGTGGGTTTCAATGCAGGTAGGGGGTTCTCAGCGGTGACCCCTGCCAGGACCCTGCACAGAGCACTGGGCTGCGCAGGTGACACAGCGAGCCCGCAGGCTCCTTGGTCAAACAAAGCAATTTGTTTGAGTACAAACAAAGAGCAGAGCTGCCCACAGGCCGTGAACCAGCAGAGCAAGCAGTTCAAATGGAAGTGCTTGCTCGGACACTCATCTCCCCTTCCCCACTGCCACCAGGCAGCCATTGACACGGCCACGCACAGCAGCTGGTGCCGAGGCAGCACCGCTTTGTCCCCTCGGGTGGGAAGAGGCAGGTTCTGGAGGACAAGGCAATTTGCTTGGCCAGGCACAGTGGATGGAAGGGCCAAGCCCAGGCGCCATGTGCTGCAAGGAGAGTCCTCAAGTTCACCCACGCTCGTGGGCACACACCCACACACAGCAGGGCCTGAGCTGCTGCTGCCCAAGCAACACACACCCAGAAACTTCACCCATGTGTTCGTACATGACTCAAGGACAGGGTTGCTGCACCAAACTGGTTTTTAAAGGTGTAAGAACATTTCCAGGAGAGCAGCAAAGGCACCCTCAGTGCGCTGGCATACACAGTCCCAGCATGGCGGGCGATAAAGACGCTCACAGTGCCCCGCGGGGGCTGGCCTCGCTGCCCATGGGTACCTGCTTGGGCCGGCCCTGCAGGACGAGCAGCTCCCGCACCGCCAGCGGCTGGTAGACACGGTCCAGGACTTGCCGCAGGGTCTCCCGGCACCGCGTTCGCTCCGCTTCCGAAACACCCTGGAAAATAAAAACAAATCCCAGGGTGTCGAGGACAGCTCCGACGCTAAGCCCACCGGTGCCCCTCCAGACCCTCGCCAGGCTCCCCATCCCATCTCTGGCACGGAGATTAATGTACACACCACAGGAGCTGCCATGGGGCTGCGCAAGCCAGAGCCCAGCACAACTGGGGGCTCGGCCATGGAGCACAGAGAGCGGGCTGCTGGCCCTGAGGTGTTTTTGGCCAGGCTGGGTACCCACGCTGGCACAGGGGAGTGGGAGAAGAAGGGACCCACGGACCTGGCTGTGGGCGGCGGGGCCGTGGCCCAGCAGGCAGAGGCCGGCGAGGAGGAGGCCGAGGTGGCGGGCGAGGAGCGGGCCACCCAGCGCCGGGTGCTCGGCCAGCTCGGCCAGGGCGACGGTGGCGGCGTGGAGCCGGGCCCCGCGGGTGGCAGGAGGCACCGGGCACGGCACGGGGGGCCCCGGGCGCTGCCCCACTCCCGGCGGCA
>NW_015090842.1:10248571-10257307 GCF_001431845.1 Calidris pugnax | reverse complement strand
TCAGGCACGGCAGCAGCGCCAGCAGCCCGCAGGCGGTAGCCCACCCCGGCTCGGCCTCGTCCGCCACCCCGGCGGCCAGCGCGGGGGCCCGGGACAGCACGGCATGGCGCAGGCCGCGCAGCGCCGCCCAGCCCGGCGCCCGCCGCAGCCGCTCCTCCAGCACCGCCGCGTTGCTGCGCAGCGTCTCCGGTCGTAGGGCGCTCTCCGGGCCGGGTTCGGCCCCGCCATCCCGCTCACCGGGCCCGGCGGGCGGCCGCAGCAGCAGCTCCAGCGCCTCTACCACCTGCTCCAGCTGCGGGGCCGGCTCCGGCTCCGTAGCACCCGCCATCTTGGGGCCCTCCGTCGAGGGGAGGAGCATGGCTGCGCGCCGCCATCTTGGGGAGGTCGGCGGAGGGGGAGGAGCGACACCGCCCGCCGCCATCTTGGGCGGGGCGGGAGGAGGTGGCGGAGCGGCGCCATGTTGGGGCCTGGCCTGAAGGGGGAGCGGCCGCGGCTGCGGCCGCTCGGTGGTGCCCGGCCGCGGGTGGTGCCTCTTGATCACGGCAATTCGGAACTCGGCTTCTTCCCAGCGGGGAACACAGCTGTCTCCTCCTCGGCCACCGAGGTGGGAGGCCGGCAGTGTAGGCCCCTGTCTCCAAAGGTGTCAACAGCACCCACCCCTCTGGCTGGTAAGGTATTTCAGGAGAGCTCCCGCCCCCAAGGCTCGCCCCTGTGCCTCTGGGTGCCTCGAGCAAAATTTAGCAGCTTCCAGAGAGAAAACAGCAAGTCCGTCTACAAAAGGGAGAGCCCAAACGCATCTCCATATCGTAAAGTGCGAGTGGAGGCGGAGGTGTGCAAGGCAGCCTGCTCTTAGGGTCAGTGGCCAAACCTGCCTTTGGAATAAACAGCTTATGTGCATGTTGCAAAGCACATAAATTAGCAACTTGCCTCTCCAGGACTGTAACGAGGCGGGACGACTGCAAAATCCTTCACCAGCCTCTGAGGCTGCTTGTGCGTTTGAAAGCTTTCAAACGCTGCTGGGCATGTTATTCTTTTGTGTTTCCTCACCAGGCAGGGCCTCTGGAAGGGGTCACAGCCATTTCAGGGCTGGACAAACACCAGTGATCTCTCACTCATGGCCGACGGCCTCGCCTCTGCTGCGCAGGGTGGGGTGTGGGCACTGCACACGCAGCCACCGTGATAAGGTACAAGCCTTGTTTTTCATGCCATGTCCCACTCCTCCTTTCCCCAGGGCCTGGCCAGGCAGACTCAGCACAAGGCAAAGCCGTGACCTGCTGTCGGCTGCAGCCCAGCCTCCTCACGGCCCCTGGAGATGAGAAAAGACAGTGCTCTGCTCCGGATCTGTCCCTGTTGCAAAGAAGAGGCAGCAGCAGCAGCTGTGGCCGTGCCGAGGAGCAGCTCTCTGTGGGGCAGACCTGCCTCTGAGCATGGACACAGCGAAACCAGCAGAGCTGCACACAGAGAAAAGGGCTTTTGATTTTCTTAAAACAATTTATTATTTTAATTTCATATAAAAAAACCCATACAATCAATTACTAGTCAGCCACTGTCGGCTTCCCAGTCCGCCTCAGACCCTCTTCCCATAATAAAAAAAATACAAACCGTGACAACAGCTAAACACAAAGTTCAGAATTTCAATAAAGCCATTTGATTTCCAAAAGCGCCTTTCATTGACTGCACAATAATTAACACCCGGCACAACACAGAAGGAAATCATAATTATCTGGGATACAGAAAAATAGAAATCTGCCTGTAAGTACTCTATCAAATACAATTACCTTACATATAGTACATCTTTGGTCCGTGTTTATCGATCAACTTGCCTGCGCGAGCAGAGGTGCGGTGCTGGGACTGCCCCGCTGCTCCGGTGCCAGGTCAGGAGGTATTTCGGAGAGTGCCAGAGAAACCATTTTTCCCCCTCACAGCAAAGGCAGGGAGGTGGTGGTAGGCTCTCCCCACGGGGGAAGGGGAGCTGATCCTGACCCCTGCAGCCTCAGCTGCAAGATGGGGAACGTACCAAACAGGGGTGTCCATTCGGGGGCCAGCCGAGGGAAACACAAAGGCTCCCCCAAAAAACACCCCCAAGCCCATATGACCCTATGCTTCCCCTGCACTGACCGAGGGGGACGTGGACACCGGGTTGAGGGGGTGTTGGAGGGGTGCTGTTTGTCCACTCAACAGGCAGAGACCGACGCGAGTGCAGTGGGGTGAAATGAGGTGAGCTGCCTGCGCCGGGCGGCTGCCGGCCGGGTTGGGGCCGAGGGGTGTCCTAATCCTCCTCCTCCCCACCACCATAGAGGTCCGCCAGCTTCTTGAAGCGGCTGCCCCACTCATTGAGGTAGTCGTAGTCCTGGTCACCGTCGGAGGCAGAGGAGTTGAGGGAGCTGAGCGAGGTGGCCTCCGAGCCGCTGCCCTCGTAGTCGAACACCAGCAGGGAGTCGTAAGGGGGGGCCGTGGGGTCCGTGTCAGCCGCCTTCAGGTTCTGGGGTGGGGGGGGCAAGAGGGGTCAGCAGCCGTCCCCTGGGGGTTTGGGGACACCACCGGGTGGGTGGCACCCCAATGGTGCCTGCATGGATTGGGGCTCCATCCCCAAAGCACCGCATGAGGTCAGGGCTCACCTCATCGATGAAGTTTCCAATCTCGTCGGGGTTGGCGGGCCGGGGCCGGTACTGGGGGGCAGCCATCAGTGGGGGGGCCACATCATTGCGGATCACCTCCGGGCGAGCGTCCAAGCCCCGGTGCAGCTGGCTCAGGTCATAGTCCTGGTGTTGGGGGGGAACATGAGGAGATGATGTTCAAGGGATGCTGAGGGCATCACTCTGCTGGGACCCGGGGCACCATGGGCACCAGTGACCACAGAGGGGTCTACAGCAACCTTGCGCACCCTGAGCATCCATCATGGCTTGGGGAGCAAGGCCACCACCCGCCACAGAGAGGGTGCCACAGGGACCCTGCAGGCAGGGTCCGGCCTGGCACAGGTGTCCCACCTGGTCCTCCTCACCACCACCCTCCTCGTCGTAGTGGTAGACATTGTCCCGCATGTCATCCTCGGGTGGGAGCAGCGGCTCCTTCACTACCGTCCTCCGCCTGGCGAAGAGCAGCAGCAGCAGCAGCAGGACTGCGAGCAGAGGGCACTGGTGTCAGGGCGGCAGGGCAAGGGTGGCTCCATCCCCATCCCGTCTCCATCCCATGGTACTCACTCAGCAGCGCCAGGATGCCTCCCAGGATGCCCAGGATGGCAGGGACACCCAGGCCACCGGCGACGTACGCTCGCCGCTCGCAGTTTTTGGCTGGCCCTTCGCAGTCGCACACCTGAGCTTTGACTGGCGTCACCTGCGCCTTGCCCTGGCCATCTGTCAGCTTCAGGAAGATGCTGTACTCCCCTGGCTCCAGCTCCTTCGTCAGTTTCAGCACCAGCAGGTCTTGCAACAGAGAGAGGGGTTGGACTCACAGATGGGTCCCGGATCTCCCGTTTGGGGACACCCTTGGCACTGGTGCAGGGCTTTGCCACGTGGCAGTTCCCCTGCCCAGTGCCCATCGTGGGGGCTGGCACCCGTGGCACTCAAGGGAGTGCAGAGAACCAGGGGTGCTGGGATCTGGGCACCACTTGGCATCTCCCCACCGCCTCCACGATGAAGGTGGGTAATCAGGACAGACCAGGTGGCCCCTACCTTGTCCGGTCACCCTGACGGTCCAGTTGGCGCCAGAGCCGTGTTCCAGCGCTGCCAGGAAAGGGTAGGTGTTGGGGGGCAGGTCCTTGTCAACGATGTTCAGTGTCTGCTCCTCAGGCTGCCGGCTGCAGATGTCGAAGATCCGGGGCTCTGGCATGGGCCCGTTGTCATTCACGTCCTGGAGGAGGAGGAGCAGCGTCCCCGTGCCGGTGGCATCCGGTGACCCTGTGGGGCCAGGGGTTAGTAAGGTGCCTGGGGAAGAGGTCCCAGATGCCCCAGCCCAGGGCAGGGAGCAGCAGCACCTTCCCAGAGGGCAAGACAGGGTGCTCCTCACCATTGTCCACAGCCAGGACGATGGCCTTGTAGGTGCTGTTGATGGCGTGCACTGACTCCCGGTCCAGTGGCTGGGTGGCTGTGACGATGCCATTCTCGGGATCGATGGCCAGCCACCCTGCGGGGTCACTGCCCATGCGGTACCTGGGGCAAGCGAGGGGTCAGCAGGGGAGCATGGGGCATGTGGCACAACGGGCACGCCAGCACAGCCCCCCACCACTGGCCCCTACACTCACGTGATTCTCTGCCTCTGATCCCTGTCCGGGTCCTGGGCTGTGTAGGAGGTGACCTGGTGCCCCTGTGGCAGGTCTTCCATCACCTCTACCTTCTTGACTGGGGGCATGAAGACGGGAGGTTCATTCACATCTCCAACTGTCACCAGGACGCTGGCCGTGGAGAGCGGTGGGGACATAGTGAAGGGGATGGCGTTCTCTACTGTCACCACAAGGTTGTACTGGCTCTTGGTCTCGTAATCCAGGCCCTGGGGGTGAGCGGGAGAGAGGAGCCAGGGTAGTGCCAGAGCTGGCAGGGAGGCAGCCAGTACCAGGGTAGCTGTGTGGTAGCAAGACCAACCTTGGCAGTTTTCAGGATGCCATTGTTGTTTTGGGGGTCAGTGATGATGGTGAAGTCACCATTTGGGTCCCCAGATTTGATGCGGTAGACAGCTTGCCAGGCAGGGGAGCCCTGCAAGTCCTTGTCCGTCACCTGCAGCTGGGTCACCACCACCCCCACCTCGTTCTCATTCACCGTCCCCTCGTACTGCAAGAGATGGGATGGGGACAGTCACCCACATGGTCCCGAGCACCCCAAGGTGTGGGGGCTCATGCCACAGTGGCCCAACAAGGGGAGTAGCTTGCAGGAAGTGGCTTGGATACCATGGTGGGGTCGAAGATGGGAGGGTTGTCATTAGCGTCAGTGACTTCCACAATGGCAGTGGCGGTGTTGGTCAGGCCAGTGCCCTCCTGGTCCGCAGCCTGGATGATCAGCGTGTAGTTGGGAGTGGTCTGCAAGACGAAATCACTGTGCTTAGGGTAGGGACAGGGTCTGGCATGTTCCCCTCTTCGAGGGCCATCACCTGCCTGTTCTTCCACCCTTCTACAGCCAGTGTTCACTGTTGGCACAGATCCTTGCTGATGTCCCTGCTGCCCACCCAAAGGGCTAGCAGTTTACCCCCTCCCAGAGCTTGGCAGGGCTGGGGGTCCTTGCACAGATCCCCACAGCTTGGGGCTGCACACTCCCCCAGAGCAGGGGACAGTGACCCAGAGATGGCAAATCCCCGGAATGGGTGGACCCCCGGGGCTCCAGCATCCCTGGCTCCCCACAGCAAGTCCCACTGTGGAGCTGCCACATGGTCCCCCAGGACGTAGCAAGGACCCACCTCCCTGTCCAGCCCTGTGTCGATGACACTGATGATGCCCTTCACTGGGTCGATGGTGAACATCCGTTGTGCACTCTTGGGCTCCTCGCTAAGGATGGAGTAGCCAATGATGCCGTTGTTCATACTAATGGCATCATCTGCATCCGTGGCATTCACGGTCATCACGGATGTGCCTGGGGACAGGGACAAGCAGGGGAGATATTACTCATGGGACAAAACCCTATGGATACCCAGGCACAGCTCTGGCTCAGGGCTCTGCACGGTCCCAGCTGTGGGGCCCCCGGCTCACTGGTCCCCCACATACCCGGCTTCGCGTTCTCCTCGATGTAACCGATGAAGACTTGCTGGGTGAAGACGGGCCGGTTGTCATTCTGGTCTGTCACAGTGATGATGATCTCCATGGGGTCCTCCACAGACTGCCCATTGGCTGACACGGCGTGGGAGAAGAGCTGCGAGGGACACCATCAGCCCACGCACAGTCCCGGGGACTGTCCCCTCCCCACCCCAGCCCCACACTCACGACGTATTTGTCGATCTCCTCCCGGTCCAGTGGCTTCGTCACCTTCAGCCACCCTGTCTCCCGCTCAATGGTGAAGACACCCACGGGGTAGCTGTCTGCCCCCTGCCCTGTGATGCTGTAGAAAACCTTGGTCTCCTTGTCCTTGTTGGATTTGATCTGGAGGCGAGGTGGAAGGAGGGGTTAGAGGGGTCCTGTCACTCTGGGTACTCCCTTGGGTCCCCCACAGGGCCATGTACCTGCACCATCTTCTTGGGGAAGGGCCCCCGATCGTTCTCAGGACAGTTGATGGGGGGGATGACCCAGTCCCTCTTCTGCCGCTGGAGCCTATGGCTGGACTTGGGGAAGGTCAGCACAATGGGCGCCGTGTCCTACAGGGAGAGCAGCTCAGGTTGGTGCCAGCCCCTTTCCGAGCCTTCTGCACACTCTGCCCCGGGGAGAGGGGCTGCACTTTACCTGCTGCTGGTGCTGGCGGCGGTGGTGGTTGTGATGGTGTAACCGTCTGCGCAGGGTCACCCTGGCCGAATGCTTCTTGCCTGTGGCGTCCCAGGTGTGGACAGAGAAGCTGATCTCCTGCCGCTGGAGCTGCAGGGGCCGGGTCGTGGAGACGATGCCATTCCTGCTCACCTTGAAGCGCGTGTCGTCGGAGAGGTAGGCGGCACGCCGGGGCTCACCGCACTCCGCAAAGCTCACTGGGGACAGGGAGAGCGGGTGGGCAGGGGCCCCC
This sequence comes from Calidris pugnax, assembly GCF_001431845.1. NCBI lineage: Eukaryota > Metazoa > Chordata > Aves > Charadriiformes > Scolopacidae > Calidris > Calidris pugnax. The sequence goes on along the minus strand of NW_015090842.1, from coordinate 10,250,681 downwards.
GGCACCAAAAACCCATCGAGGGCAGGGCAGGCACAGGACAGTGTGACATGGGCACACAGCCATAGATGCACGGTGCCACATGTCCTGCTGGCATCCCAGCATGGGCAGGGCGTGCGGCACAACGCATGGTGCATCCCTGCCGTGGCTCTGGTGTGGGACCGGGCACGGCACGACCTGCTGTGCCACAGACTCCCTGCTGACCTGTGGCAATGGGGCAAACGGCCCTCAGCAACAGCAGGTCCCTGCTGTGTGTGGCACATCCCTGTCTATAGCGCCGTGTACGGCACATCCCCGCGCACATCGCATCCCCCCCACACACGGCGCATCCTCGTGCCACAGCGTGTCCCTATGTGTGGCACCTCACTGCCACTATGCCCATGGGCAGAGGGTGCTGCTGCTCTGGCTGCTTTTCAAATAAAAACAAGGGTAGCGCCCGCTCACCTGCGCTGGCACCCAGTCCCCTTGCTGGGGGGGGGGGGGGGGGGGGGGGGGGGCACGGCCCTTTCAGCATACACTCGCTTTGGGAGGGTGAAGGCTGTGCCTCTCTTGAGGGGCCTCCTCTGAGGGGAGCGATGGCTTCCCCCCACTCCTGCACCTCAGCGCCAGCAGGGCCTGCCCGAGCCTGGAGAAGCCCTGTGCTGGCAAGGCTGGACCTGTTCCATGGTGGGCACACTGTGGGAAACCTGGCCTGGGATCTCATCCCAAGTGTCCAACACAGAAGAGACCTTGCTAGTGTCAGTAAAGGGAAAATACTCAGATATTTTAGCACCAGCGTAAGTATCACAGAGCAGGGATCTTTGTTGCAGAGGGCTTTTTTTTGCGGCTTTTTCCAGCAGGTCATCTCTTCTGAAGTTCTAGAGAGCTGCCACTGTTTATTTAGTGTTAGTGTGATATTAGCGCCGTGTATGGTCAAGGATGTTGCAGCTGTCATTGTCTAGGTGGTTTTGTTGTTTTTATACCTCTCCCACTGCTTGAGAGGACACACTAGCAAAGTTACTTGACTTCTTAATAAAGGAAATATTTGCTGTGGTATAAATAATTGTACTCAGACAATTAAATCAATGGTACAGAAATTCCCATTGCGTGTGCAAAGTGCCCTTATAAAGGTTTTCATCAATAAAATATCATATAGCTACTAAATGTCAATGCTAGTTGTACCCGACAAGTGCATATCATGTGGCTGTTTACTGCCATTGATTTTTTTTTTACTCTTTCCTTTCAACTTCAGGAAACTGAGTGTAAAAGCCATAACAAATCCTCAGTATTTGGATAATGTGGGGAATCCAGCCAGTAATGGACTGTACGACTTGGCTTTGGGACCTCCAGACTCCAAAGAAGTGTGTGCCACTTGCATGCAGAACTTCAGCAACTGCCCTGGTCATTTTGGCCATATAGAACTGCCTCTGACTGTCTACAACCCTCTGTTTTTTGATGTATGTATTCTTATTTATTGTCTTGCTGGTGAAATGCGTGGTGGCACTCAAGCTGTCATACACTTTGTAGTCCTTGAAAATAGTAAAGGTGCTCACTGCCTTCTATGTGTAATAACAGCAAATATAGTAGAAAAAGTTTGTTGTGTCATGATAGTTCAATAAAAATAGACTTCTTGGACTTTGCAAAATGTACACTTGCAGCTATTATTTTACTCAGTATTGACAAACAAGAGAGGGGGAATGTTTATCGCTAAACTATATGACTGACTGTAGGCTGTCATGCCTTAATTAAATGGAGGGCGGTGGGGTTGGGGGGGGTTGGGGAAATGGGGGGGTGTCACGTCAGCGCCAGGGGCAACCGGGGCAAAGGCGCTGGCAAGTGGCACGTCGCGGCGGCACACCCGCTGACGTCACCCCAGTTTCACCGTGACTTCAGACTGGGCTGACAGGGGGAGCATACAAGCCCCCTTCGTGTCCCCCCCCGCAAGGGCTGGGGGCCAGCCATCCCATCCCATCCCAGCCCCAGGGATGCCGCAGCCCCCACGCAGGTGTTTGCCTCCCCAGCCCAGGCGCCGCGTGGGGCCTGTCCGGACCTGTTGGGAGGGAAAACACCGCTCTCAATTAATCAGCCTAATTACAGGCTGGCTCGTCAGCCATGGGCTCGCGTTGGGTATGGG
>NW_015090842.1:10246825-10248537 GCF_001431845.1 Calidris pugnax | reverse complement strand
CTTGGGCTGGTAACGTCAGCAAATCAGCTCCTCGGTTCCCTTCTGCAATAAAACCAGGTAGAGAAGCGTGTGAGCCACACAGAAACTTGGGGACCCCCCCGAATTCATGCAACATCCGTGCCTGAATTCCTAGGGCCCCCTCCTTCTGAACATCACCCCCTGGATGCCCGGATCCCCTTCTCCTTGGGAACCCCCAGGAAACTGGGGACACCCACACACACATTTTTCGGACCCTCCCGAGTCGCATGCAGCGGGGGGGGGGGGGGGGGGGGGGCGGGGGCTGGCAGGGCTGATCCACAGGGCACTGCAAGCCTCACGATGCCCCAATGGCTAGAGAGACCCATGGGGACCCCTGAGCCCCCGCACAGAGACCATAGTCACGCATCTGCAGCAGGGACAGCCCAGGCTGAAGGAGGGGGACAACAACCCACAACACCCACGCACAGCAGGCACCCACCACAGACCAGGGTAGACGTCCTGGCGTCACCGGCCTGGCACACTGCTGGGGTGTGGTACAAGCCGGGATTGGCACGCAGGGGCCACCGCCAGCCCGGGGGGAGGCTCTGAGCGGCACCACGGTGGTCAGCAGGCATCACATGAGCCGGGGCCGTGCTGCCGGGAGCTCCCAAACAAACACCCTTTGTCTGGGAGACGGTTTGTTTGAGCCAGCGGCACCCAGGATGGAGTCCCCGCCAGCGCGGCCACCATCGGCCCCGGTGTGACCCGCACCGCGCGGAGTGGCTGCCAGGGCTGTGCCCGGGGTGGGAGGCAGCGCAGGATCCCCGAGCACGAGGCCACTGCCGCCGCTGGATCCGCTGCCCCGTAGGGTTATGTCAGCCTGTGTGCAGCCCAGGAATTTGGCGGTGGCAGCGGGATGGAGGCAGGTGGGGAGCGACAGCCGAGCCCTGGGCTGGGAGCTGCCCCCCTGCCCGCCATGGTGCCCCATGCCCCGGCCCGGCATGACCTGCCAGCGCAGTGCCAGCCCAGCCCGACCCCACGGCAGGACCCCGGGCGAAGGCTGTGGGTTCGGGGAGCCGGTGGGGCCGGCTGGGCAGGAGCGTGCCGGGGCAGGCCGGGCACTGCCGCAGTGGGGAGAGGCACCCCAGCACCCATGGGCACAGCCACAGCGCTCGGTACCTGGGGACCTGGCACCGTGCTGGATGGGTGCAGTGAGTGGGCAGTGCTCAGCCCCCAGCCCCACGCTGGGGGAGGTGCAATGAGTGCTCGGTGCTCAGCGCCCACTCTCCCCCTCCCCACCCAGCCGTGCACAACCTGTTTTTCCAGCTCCTCAGTTGAAGGAACGCAGCCTCCAGCCCTCCCCTCATGGGGCTCGGAGCCAGGGGGCCCCTCTCCTCTCCAGGAGTGGTGGAGCGGGAGGTGAGGAGAGCTGGGAGGGGTCCCTTGGGGGGGATTCCCCCTTTCCCGACCCCCGCCACCACCCATGGGGTGCTGGGACAGCCAGACCCCATTGCATTACCAGGCCGTTGGCCAGGGCAGGGGGATGAGACCCCCCCATTGGGATGGGGACCAGGGCAGCCCCCCCATTTAATATCCCACAGTGTCTCGCCGGGGCTGGGCACGGGCTGACTCACGGGCAGAGCTGGGTGCCACCACCCCAGCGGTGACCGTTCTGCGTGGGTTGTGTAAGTGTGGCCGTGCGGAGGCGGAAGCTGGTGGCGGTGGTGGCGGGGTGGGGTTGGGGGGGGTTGGGG
>NW_015090842.1:10239580-10246689 GCF_001431845.1 Calidris pugnax | reverse complement strand
GGTGGGGTTGGGGGGGGTTGGGGAAATGGGGGGGTGTCACGTCAGCGCCAGGGGCAACCGGGGCAAAGGCGCTGGCAAGTGGCACGTCGCGGCGGCACACCCGCTGACGTCACCCCAGTTTCACCGTGACTTCAGACTGGGCTGACAGGGGGAGCATACAAGCCCCCTTCGTGTCCCCCCCCGCAAGGGCTGGGGGCCAGCCATCCCATCCCATCCCAGCCCCAGGGATGCCGCAGCCCCCACGCAGGTGTTTGCCTCCCCAGCCCAGGCGCCGCGTGGGGCCTGTCCGGACCTGTTGGGAGGGAAAACACCGCTCTCAATTAATCAGCCTAATTACAGGCTGGCTCGTCAGCCATGGCCTGGCTTTGGTGTGGTGTGGGGGTCAGCATCGCCGAGTGCCCACCACGCTCGTCCACCCGCATGGTGGGGCATCGCCAGCCTGGCACACAGCCCATAGGGACAGACAGCGATGACTGTCCCCTTCCCTTCTCCCACACCCCACGTCTGTCTGCGACCCGAAACTGGAAGTGCTGGTGTGGGATGGGGATTTCCAGCAACCAGCCCTGCACAGGAGGGAGGCGCCAAGGACACGGGGCTGCCCGTCACCGTGGTATCGAGCACAGCCCTAATGGACACAGTCTGCTGCAGCTAGCCAGCTTCGTTAATGATCAACCAGAAAGCTAACAAAGAGCAATTCCTGAGGTGTGGGGCAGGGTCCAGCTCCTGGCTTGATACCTGCAGGGGTGAAGCCCTTCCGGAGCTGGGGTGGGTTGGGAGACCCCAATGTGGCACTTGGTGCTCTGCACCCACTCCGGCCACCCCCAGCAAACCGTGGTGCCAGCACCACCATCAGCCATTAACCAGTGCAGATGGCAACAGCGACGGGCCAAGCGCCGCAGCCCCAGGAGCCTGCACCCCGCCACTGCGCAGCCCCCCAGCACCTGGGGACTGGCAGGGGGGTGCGGGGCACCCCAAAGTGGCAGTGGGTTCCCCTCGCCATGGCCATGCAGAGAGGGCTCAGTGCCAGCACCCGCCGCACCACGACGGGACTCTCACACCGGCACGGTGAGACACCACCGAGGCCGTGCTGGGGGCTGTAAAAGGGGTTCAACCCCCACGAACCCCCGGTGCTGGGACCCCACGGGCGGGCAAGGCGCAGGGCAGGACGGGCGCCTGCGCGGCCCCACGCCCCGGCCTGCCGGTCCCAACAGGTCTGTGCCGCCTGAGTCAGCGCCGCCCGCGCCGGCGCACCCCGGGGAGAGGCACCCGCTGCCCCCGCACCACGACGCCGTCCCCCCGCCATGGGGGCACCGGTGCCTGCACTGCACCGACGCTCCGGGACAGCCCCACTGCTGTCCACTGACACATAACCATGGCTCTGGCCACAACCTGCAACAGTGTGCACCGAGCCCGTCCCCACCGCCATGGCACCATCTACACCGCCATGGCACCGTCCCCACTGCCATGGCACCATCTATACCACCATGGCACCATCCCCACCACCACAGTACCATCTACACCGCCATGGCACCGTGTCCCCAATGCCACCCCGGTACCCCATGGGCACAGAGCCACAGCTTTGTCCCCCGTGGCCGACTCCAGTGCCATTCCCCCATCCCGTCCCCACGGCTCCCAGCCTTACCTCGTCCCAGCACCCGTCCCGCCGCCACGCTGTCCCTTGGCGTGGTGAGAGCGAAGGTCTCCTTGGTGAAGCCAGGCTGGCACGGCACTGCCCGCTCGCACACCCGGTGTCCGGCCTGCCCGGAGAGAGGGGTGAGTCCCGGGCTGGGTCCCGCCGCCCCGGGCAGGGTCCCGCCGCCCCGGGCAGGGTCCCAAGGTCCCGGTGTCCCGGGCAAGGTCCCACCGCCCCATCCCTCACCTGGAGCAGGAGAAAGAGGAAGAGACAGAGCGGGTCGGGGCAGCCCCACCGCCGCCCCATAGCTGGCTCCCGGTGCCGGTGCGGTGCCGAAGGAATTGGGGCGCTGCCGCCGCCGCCGCGGAGCTGCAGGTGCGTCCGGTCCCGGTCCCGCCCCGCAGGTGGTGGCTCCCCCCGGGGGAACCGCCCCGTCCCGTCCCGTCCCGTTCTGCCCCGCCCCGACGGGAGGCGGTGCCGCCCCGCCCGTCCCCGGCCCCTGCCCCGGGTAACCCCGGTACCTCGGCCCCAGCCCCCGGGGCTCCGTGGGTACCCGTCCGGGGCCGTGGGAGCTTCGGGGGGTCGGTGGATGGCAGGAGCCGGGGGGCACCTACAGACCCCCCCCGGGATGCTGCAGCCCCCGTCACCTCCAGCCCCCCTCCCCTCATCCCCCTCTGTCACAGCAAAGCTGGGGGTGACCCCACGGCAGGGAGAAGCCCTCAGTGACCCACTGTACCACCCACCACCCCACAGCTCCCAGGGCTCTGGTGAGGGTCAGAGTCCAACCAGGGCTGAGCACGGAGCCGGTAGGAAGCACTCAGGGCTGGGGTCATCCCAGGACCCCGGGGGAGCCCCTGCTGCCAGGGGGTAATGGGCACTGCCCCCAACATGGGCGATGCTGCAGCCATACCTGTGGGTATTACGCAGGGCAGGGTACAGCCTGGTGCTGCAGTGGGCAATGGGGGTGTGGGGAGGGGGGAATAGGGGGGTGGCCGCAATGGGGTTGGGGTCAGCACCAAACCCTGGGGTGGGCAGCAACTCCACAGGGACCTTTCCCAGGGCACAAAGCCACGCAGAGGCTGGAGCATCTAAAAAAACCACATTCTTTATTAAAACTTACACCAGCACCCCCTCACCTCTTCCATAGCATCACACTACCTTTATTTCATACATTTTAAAAGAAAAAAAAAATAATAAAAGGATTAACCAAGAAAAATACAGGAGAGGGAGGTGAGGGGGCTGCCGCCGAGGCGGGGGGCACGGCGGGAGGGGGCAGCCCCAAGGCACAGGCAGCAGTAAGGCATGGAGCAGGGGAGGGACAGCAGGGCCGGGGGGGTGTCCTAATCCTCCTCCTCCTCCCCACCACCATAGAGGTCTGCCAGCTTCTTGAAGCGGCTGCCCCACTCGTTGAGGTAGTCGTAGTCCTGGTCACCGTCGGAGGTGGAGGAGTTAAGGGAGCTGAGCGAGGTGGCCTCCGAGCCACTGCCCTCGTAGTCGAACACCAGCAGGGAGTCGTAAGGGGGGGCCGTGGGGTCCGTGTCGGCCGCCTTCAGGTTCTGGGGTGGGGGGGGCAAGAGGGGTCAGCAGCCGTCCCCTGGGGGTTTGGGGACACCACCGGGTGGGTGGCACCCCAACGGTCCCCGCATGAATGTGGGTGTGGGGCTCACCTCCTCAATAAAGGTGCCGATGTCATCGGGGTTGGCAGGCCGGGGCCGGTACTGGGGGGCTGGCAGGAGGGTGGGAGCCACGTCGTTGCGGAGCAGCACCTCCGGGCGAGCGTCCAAGCCCCGGTGCAGCTGCCGGAGGTCGTAGTCCTGGTGGGGGGAGACACGATGGAGAAGGACAGGGTCAGGACGCACGCATTGGCACCAACACCCCCTGGCCTCCCAGGACACTCACCTGGTCCTCCTCCCCACCGCCCTCTTCCCCGTAGTAAAAGACATTGTCCCGCGTGTCATCCTCGGGCAGCAGCAACGGCTCCTTCGTCACCTTCCTCCTCCTCATGAAGAGCAGCAGCAGCAGCAAGATGACTGGGGGGGGAGCAGTGGCATCAGCAGGGATGTGTGTGTCCCCACTCCCCCTCTGCTCCATGGGGGGGTGCAGCCCCACAGCACCAGGAGCCCCGGGACCCCCCAACTCACGCAGCAAGGCCAGGAGGGCACCCAGGGCGGCGAGGACGAAGGGCAGGCCGGTGGCGGGCTGGGATCTCTGGGGACAGCTCTGCACCGGCCCCTCACAGTCACAGACCCGGGCGGTGATGACAGTGACCTGGGCTTTGCCCGGCCGGTCGAGGAGCCGCAGGTAGACGCTGTACTGCTCCGGCTCCAGCGGTGCCACCAGCCGCAGGGTGACAGTGTCATCTGCACGAGACCGGCACCGCGGGTGACCCCATGGGTGACACCCACTGGTATGGCCACCACACCTCAAGCTGAGCATCCCCTTGGTGTTACCTTCATCGCTGACCTCTACGGCCCAGCTGTCCCCCGAGCCGTGGATGAGCTCGGCGCGGAAGGGGCCGGTGTTGGGGGGCAGGTCCCTGTCGGTGACGGTGAGGACCTGGGGCTGGGGGCTGCGGTTGCAGAGGGTGACATCCCGGGGTTCGGCCTCGGGGCCGTTATCGTTCACGTCCAGCAGGGTGAGGAGCAAGGTGCCGGTGCCCGTGGCGGGTGGCAAGCCTGCGGGGAGGAGCGACGCTGGAGGGGGGGGATTCCCCAAAACCAGGACCCTCAAGGGAACAGGGGTGCCCCGAACAGGGGTGGGGACAGCCAGCCCCCAGCACTGCTCCCTGCCGGAGCCAGCCTGTGGTTCCTGGTGACAGCAGCACGTGTCCCTCACGCGGGACAAGGGAACAAGGGCCCCTTTCATCCCAGCCCTCACCATCGTCCACGGCCAGCAGCACAGCGGTGTAGGTGCTGTTCTTGGTGAAGGGGGACTCGCGGTCCAGGTGGTCCCGCGCCGTCACCAGACCATTTTCGGGATGCACGGCCAGCCAGCCCGCCGGGTCGTGCCCCACCAGGTACCTGGGGGCAGAGGGGAGCTAGTCCCATGGCGGGGGGCATTGGGGATCACCCCCAGACCCCAACCCCAACCCCTCTCTCACTCACTTGATCCTCTGTCCCTGGGCCTTGTCGGGGTCCTGGGCTGTGCAGGAGGCGAGGGTCTGCCCTGGTGGCACGTCCTCTGGCACCCGGGCGAGCTGCACCACTGGGTCGAAGATGGGCGCCTCGTTGACGTCCTCCACGTTGACTGTCACTGTGGCGGTGGCCGTTGGCAGCTTCACGGCGAAGGGGGCCTCATTGGTCACAGCCACGTGGAGCACGAACTGCTTCTTAGCCTCGTAGTCCAGACCCTGGGAGAAGGGAGGGGATGGGCAGCACCCCATCACGGGCAGCGAGGGGAGGGGGCCTGGAGCATCTCTTACGAGGAGAGGCTGAGGGACATGGGTCTTTTTAGTCTTGAGAAGAGAAGACTGAGGGGGGATCTCATCAATGCATACTAATACTTAAAGGAAGGGTGTCAGGAGGACAGGGCTTTTTTCAGTGGTGCCCAGTGACAGGACAAGAGGAAATGAGCACAAACTTGCGTATAAGAAGTTCCACCTAAATGTGAGGAGGAACTTCTCCACTGTGAGAGTCAGTAGAGCACCGGAACAGGGTGCCCAGGGAGGTGGTGGAGTCTCCTTCTCTGGAAACACTCAAAACCCATCTGGACATGGTCCTGTGCAACCTGCTCTGGGTGGACCCGCTTTGGCGGGGGGGGGGTTGGACTAGATGATCTCCAGAGGTCCCTTCCAACCCCGTATGATTCTGTGAGGGGACACATCAGGGGACACGCACCTTGGCAGTGCGGAGGACACCCTCGTTGCTGACGGGGTCAGTGGTGATGGCGAAAGCGCCTCCCTCGTTGCCGCGCAGGATGGAGTAGACGGCTCGCCACGCCGGCGTGCTCGGCTCGTCCAGGTCAGTGGTGGCCAGTCGGGCCACCTCCCGTCCAGCCTCATTCTCCAGCACGGATGCCTCATACTGCAGGTGTGGGGCACCATCAGAGCCACAGCCCAGTGGGCATCAGCCCAGCCCCAGCCTGTGGGGAGAGGGTTCCACAGTGCGGGGGGAGCCCACAATACCATTTTGGGGTCAAACTCGGGGGCGTTGTCATTGACGTCTGCGATCTCGATCACTGCCAGCGCCGTGGTGGTGAGCCCCTCGCCGTCCAGGTCGGCTGCCTGCACGGTCAGTGTGTACTCCCGCACGCGCTGCAGTGAACAGACAGACAGACAGACACCCCGTCAGGCCCCCTGCCCAGGACCGGGGCTGCCCGCCCCGCAGTGCCGCAGAGCCCACCTCCCGGTCGAGGCCGCTGGCGATGACGCTGAGGGTGCCGGTGGCCTTGTTGACGGTGAACATGTGGGGATGGGGCTCCCGCGGCTCCTGGCTGAGGATGGAGTAGGCGATGACGCCGTTGTAGGAATCCACCGCATCGTCCGCGTCTGTGGCGGTCACCTGCATCACGGAGGTGCCTGGGAACAGGGATATCCCGGTCAGTGAGGTGGTGGTGGGACCAGGGCACCCACATCCCCCATGGGAATGGTCCCAGAGCCCTTGCTAAGGGATGTGGCCGGCAGAGCTTCCCTGTGGCACAGGGTCCTACCCGGCAAAGCTCCCTCTGGCACGGAACCCCTGAAGACCTCCTGTGTGAACTGGGGCTTGTTGTCGTTCTGGTCCGTCACCGTGACTATGATCTCCATCGGCTCCTCCACCGGTTTGCCGTTCTCGGACACGGCGTGGGAGAAGAGCTGTGGGGCAGAGGGGTGAGCAGGGGGAGCAGCTCAGCACGCTGGCACCCCACAGCACCACCCCCCCCGGTAGGGACCTACATGGTACTTGTCAATGTGCTCCCGGTCCAGCGGCTGTGTCACCTTCATCCAACCTGACTCCTTCTCGATGGTGAAGATGCCCTCAGGGGGGGCATCCGCCCCCTGTCCCGTGATGCTGTAGAAGATCTTGGTGTCTCTGTCCCGGTTAGATTTGATCTGGGAGGGGACATGGGGAGGGGGGGGTCAGTGCCTGCCCCCCACCTGCAGCAGCATCACACCCTGCCCTGATGCAGGGGGGATGGCCACCACCAGCGTCGCTCCTCCCCTTGATGTCCACAGCCGTACCCAGCCCCCCCCCAAGACCAACCCCCCCCCATACCTGAACCAGCTTTTTGGGGAAGGGGCCCCTCTCATTTTCAGGAACCTTGATGGGGGGGATCACCCAGTCCCTCTTCCGCCTCCTGGGAGCAGCGTGAGCCCCAGGTGCCTCGGGGAGCTCCTGCAGAATGGGGGGGACACACAGGTGAGGGCACAGCTGGCCAAAGGGGAGTCAGGGGATGGGGGGGAGTGTGTGGGGCAGGCAGGAGCATTACCTGGGGGGAGCGCCTGCTTCGCACGGGGAGTGGGACAGGGTCTGGCTGCCCGGCGGCATCCTGGAGTGGG
>NW_015090842.1:10237926-10239570 GCF_001431845.1 Calidris pugnax | reverse complement strand
CCCAGCCTCCTGAGGCGGATCAGGCAGGGGATGCCGGGAGCAGCACAGGAGTGGCGGAGGTTTCGGCTTTGTTTCACAGATGACGGGAAATTCCTGGGCAGGCAGAGCCCTGCCCCAGCCTCCCACCCGGTGTGTCACCCCCCCTGGGGGCTCCCAGCCCCCCACAGCCAGCACACAGGGGCACAGCACGGGCCTCCCTCACCCAGGGTCACGCTGCATCCCCCTCGCTGGATACGGCCGGGCGGCAGGATTAGGGGATTAGCAAAACTAAGCCAGCTCCGGCGGCGGGGGAGAGGCTGCCCGGGCTGAGCAGCCAGGAGGGGTTGGGGAGTGGGGCTGGGGCAGTGGGAATGGGGGGAGATGTGGAGCAGGGCACACATGAGAGCCGTGCCCCATGGCTGCCCCACACCGGGGTGGAGAGCAAGCCCCGGGGCAATGGCGGGACCTCTTGCCTGGGGGTGCAGAAACAAGAGCCGTGCCTGGAGGGCAGCGCCGGGGACCCGTCCCAGCCACGATGGCAGTGATAAGGGACATTAGTGGGGCTGGAAGGGGCCCAGCCACACCACCAAGCAGCGCCGGGGCACCAGGAGCCTCCAGCACCCACTGTGATGAGGCCCCAGCCCTGCTCCCCAGTGAAGGGCTAGGTGGCACGGTGGGGTCCAGGTCCACAGCCTCACTCCGGGTCCCCCTCGGGGGACCGGACCCCACTGTGCCCTCGGGGTCCCTCCGTGCAGAGCCCGCATGGCACCGTGATGGCTCACCTGGGCCATGTGCTGCTCAAAGAGGGGGTCTGCAGCATCGTGGCCAGACCCCAGCCCCTGCCCGTGGTGGGGGCCTGGCAGAGCCCAGCTCCATTCCCGGCAGCCTGGCAGGAGCTGCCAGGCGGGCTCAGCCGAAGGAAGCGGGATGTGGCATCTGAAGTAGGCAGAGGTCAGGGCCTCTCCTGGCACGGTGAGAGCAATTACTGCCAAGGAGAGCTTTTAGTGCTCCGCGGCCATTAGGAGAGCACCAGTTCGGGCTGCAGTTCCCGAGCAGCCCTGCTCCCCTGGGACACCACTGAGTGAACGGGGCAAACAGGCCCGTGCAACACTTGGTGCCCCAGCACCGGGGCACCGCCGGCAGCGGGCCAAGAGCCAGTGGCAGCGAGCCCCTTGCCCAGCCTTGGGCCGGGCTGGACAGACTCTGCAGCCCACGGCACCATGCTCCTGCCCGCAGTCAGAGAAGGGTGGCCCCGGGGCAACCAGCCCCATCGCCAGTCTGGCGCCGGGGACCCAGCCCTGCCCCAGCGGGTGCCCCACGGCTGGACCAGAGACGTCGGCATCAGCTGCTACCAGCCCCACCGGGGCCAGACGGGCAGGCTGGGCACCACCAGCCCCACGGCCCAGCCCCACAGCCTGGGGGGGGCACAGTCCTGTAACACAGGAGCCCACCCGGGCCACAGCCTGGCCCCACTTCTAGGGAACAGCTCGCCCCTTGGCCCAGCCCCACAACCTGGGGATCCGAGCCAGCCCCACCATGCTCCCCCCGGAAAGCACCGACCCCGCAGCACAGAGGCCATTAGCCGGGCCCACATTCCACCCCAGGACCCAGCCCCACAAGCTGGGGGGCAGAGAGAGGCCGAACACGGGAGCCAGGTGGGGCCGC
>NW_015090842.1:10225408-10237592 GCF_001431845.1 Calidris pugnax | reverse complement strand
CCGGTACCGTCCGGTTCCTCCGTGCGGCCCCCCCCGCCGCCTCCGTTCCCCCGCTGCTCTTCCCTCCGTACTTCCGCGCTGCCCCGAAGGCACCGCCCGGGCATCCCGGTACCTCCGGTACCGCCGGGCGTCTCTCCCGGTGCTTCTAGTAACCCCGGGCGCTCTCGGACACCTTCTCGGTACCCCCGGGTACCGCGTCCCGCTGTCCCCTCGGCTTCCTCCGGCCCCGGTGCTGGCTCCACGCCGGGATTGAGACCCTCCCGGCGCGACCCGTCCCCCTGCCCGGGGCAGGGCTGCGGCTCCTGGGGACCCCCGGGGAACCCCAACCCCTGCCCGGGGACCCGGCACCCTGCGGCGGGGGGTCTCCCAGCACCCCCGAGGTCGCCCTGGCGGGGGCGGTCGGGCTGCTTGGCCCCACCGAGGGGACCCATCGGGTGCCAGCCGCAGCGTTGTCCCCTCCCCAGCACCTTAGGGGGGGGGCCGGCCAGCCCTGAGCATTGCCTGGGGGGTCGCACCCCACTGGGTGTCGGAGCTCCGAGGGTCCAACGGGGTCCTCAGCACCCTGCGAGGGGGGCTCCGTGCCCTAAGGGGTCCTCGGTGCCCTGCAGTGCATCGGGCTGCTGGTAGAGGGTGCTGGGGGGGCACCTGGGGTGCCCTCCACATCTTTGTGGGCATGGGGCACCCCCCGGAGCAAAGCGGGACCCCGGGGTGTGGTCCTGTGGCCCCCGTGGGACAGTGCCCTGAGGGGGCTTTTGGGGTCCTGGGCTCTGTCCCCTCATCCCCACCAGCCTGGAGCAGCAACTTGCACTCTGGGCCCCTGTACAGGTCACTCTTGTTGTCCCCCCACCCCCGGTGCGTGCTGGCACCCATGGGCTGGCACTCAGCTTTCTGGCAGGACTCAGCCAAGGTCACGGCTGGCTGCAGGGAAGGTCCCCAGCTGGTGCCCAGAGGAACGCCAGTGCAGCTGAAGACATGTCGCCCTGCACCTTCGCCCTTCTCCTCCTCTTCCTCCTGCCGGTAGGACCGTCCTGATGGGGCTGGGGGCCGCTGCGTATCTGCAAGGGGGACAGCAGGACAGACCCCGTGCAGCCTCCTGGGCAGAGAGCTCTGCCCCCCCCCTCCCAGCCCCTCTGCCCTGCTCTCTGTCCTGTAGGACACGGCGCCCAACGTGCTGACCTTCCCCAAGTCCAGCCATGGGCTCCGGCGGCAGAAAAGGGACTGGGTCATCCCCCCCATCAACTGCCCCGAGAACGATCGGGGGCCCTTCCCCAAGCAGGTGGCGCAGGTACGTGGCCCTGTGGGGGACGGGGCACAGGAGAGGGGAGTCCCCAGAGTGACAGGACCCCTCTAACCCCCCCTTCCACCTCGCCCCCAGATCAGATCCAACAAGGACAAGGAGACCAAGGTTTTCTACAGCATCATGGGGCAGGGAGCAGACAGCTACCCCGTGGGTGTCTTCACCATTGAGCGGGAGACAGGGTGGCTGAAGGTGACGAAGCCACTGGACCGGGAGGAGATCGACAAATACATCGTGAGTGTGGGGCTGTGGGGTGGGGAGGGGACAGTCTCCGGGACTGTGCGTGGGCTGATGGTGTCCCTCGCAGCTCTTCTCCCACGCCGTGTCAGCCAACGGGCAGCCTTTGGAGGACCCCATGGAGATCATCATCACTGTGACGGACCGGAATGACAATGCGCCCGTCTTCACTGAGGCGGTTTACCACGGCACCGTGCAGGAGGGGGCTAAGCCAGGTGAGACCGATGCCGCTGAGCAGGGGGCAGTGCCAGGGGGACAGGGGAGATGTCACCAACAACCGCCTGCTCCAGGCACCCCTGTCCTACAGGTGCTGGCCACAGATGCAGATGATGCGGTCTACTCCAAGAACGGGGCTGTGGCCTACTCCATCCTGCGCCAGAGTCCGGACCAGCCCCAGCCCCACATGTTTGCCATCAACAGCTACACCGGGGTGATCTCCGTGGCCACGGCAGGGCTGGCGGCACAGGTAAGTCTGGCTCACAGCCCCTCGTTCCCCCTGCCACCCCCAGCCCCGTTCGGGAGTGATGCAGTCTCTCGCTGCAGGTGGTCCTCGAATACACCCTGGAGATCCAGGCGGCTGATTTAGAAGGCCAGGGGCTGCAGGCCACCACCACCGTCCTCATCAAAGTGCAGGTGAGGTGCCGAGCCCACCCCATGCCACCCTGGCAGGCAGGTTAGACCACAGTGAAGCCGCTGCCTGCTTCCTGGCAGCCTCCACGTGCCCGGCCGCCGCGGCGCCGACGCGCTCCAGGCGCTTTCCAGGGAGGAAGGCGAGGCCGGGATGGCAGCTCCACCATGGCTCCTCCTGGCCCGGTGCCCCAACGTCCCGCCGGGCTCTGGTCCACCAGCCCTGGGGCCGTGGTGCTGCCAGAGCATGGGTGCTGGCGGGGCTCCTGGGTGCACCTCCCATGGGGAAGCCACCGGGGCCGGTTCAGCCCAGCTGGGGAGGAGCGCCCGGTCCCGCCGCAGCCCTGCGTCGGGATAGCGGCATCCAGCCTCGCCAGCTTGGTGGGGAGAGGCCACGGCACCAGGAAGGGCGGCCGGGGCAGGGGATGGCGTTTTGTACGGTGTCACCAGCCACAGGCTCCTGGCTGAGCAGGATGGAGAAGAGCCAGGTAAGCAGCCGGGTTGCCCTCGCTCACCATTGTGCTCCTCCGGTGTCCCTGCTCCAGCTGGTGATGGGATGGCGGTGGGAGCCGGTCCCGCTCCAGAGAAGCAGCCTGACCCTGCCCGGCCGGAGCAGTGGGATGCAGCCCCCAGCTCGTGCTCCCACCCTGCCAAGCACAACCTAGGGGCTACCAGAGGGGAAGGGCCCTGGCCAGCACTGCCCTTGACCCCGTGCTTGCTGCTCGGGCCAGCTGCCCACCTTAGGCAGCTCCGGAGCACTTGCAGGGTTAACGTCTGCCCACACGTGACGCTGCTGGCAGGGTGACAGGGACAGGGCTGCTGGGACACCGGGAGGGGACTGCTTCCTCCCTAGGTCCAGGCCAGCCCTTGCTGCAGCCCACCGGGCCGGGAGGGTGAGCGGGGACCCCGGGACTGCCCCAGGCTCGCAGCCCTCCATCCAGGCAGGAACCCAGCAGGTGCCCACCCTGCAGTTGGCAGCGGTGCCTGGAGTTCTGCCAGGAGAGGCAGTGCCCCGCTGCAGGCAGAGCCCCGGCACCACAACCCCAGGGCTGGCGGAGCTGAGCCCCACGGCATGGGAAGGACGTGGGTGTCTGCATCCTGGCCCTGGGGCACAGCAGGGTGCTGGGCACAAGGGGCTGTCCTGGGGCAGCCCCCAGCTGTGTGGCCACCAGCCTGGGGGCTGCAGGGAGGGGGGCACACAGGCAGGCTGGGAGAGAGGGGCTGGGAGTACCTGGGGAATACCCGGGGGGTTGGTTCTGGCACTGCCCGCCGTAGCACGGCAGAGAAGAGAGGCGGACAGTGCTGCCACAACATGTCTCAGCCCCACTTACTCCTCTGCCCCAGGCCGAAGGCATGTCCGAGACGGGGAATGGCTCCCTCACCACCCACGTGTTGAACACGGTCACGGGGCTGCCGGCATCCAGCCTTAGCGTCCGCCTGGCCCAGCTGCAGGAGCCGGGGCCGCAGTGGACGGAGCTGGTGGAGAGGTAGGAGAGCTGGCAAGAGGGAAACGGCCAGGGGGTGCTGCTGGCTGTCCCCCACCAGCCAGGAGAGGCGGCTCAGGGGCTGGGGACAGCCACCACGGTAGGGCTGGCTCCTTCTGATTTCAGGTGGACAGACCACGACGGACGCTGCCCACCCTTCCTGGCCTCCGGGCAGGCCAAGGCTGGCACCTACAAGCTGCGCTTTGAGACGGCAGCGTACTGGCAGGGCCTGGGGCACACCAGCTTCTACCCCTTTGTGGAGGTACAGAGCATGGGGAGCAGGGGACAAGGGCCACAGGAGCCAGCTGTTGCCAAATTCAAAGGGAGAACGGAGCAGGGGTTGGGGTGCCATGGCCAGGCTTGGGGGAGCTGCCTGCTCCCTCCTGCATCCCGCAGTGCCCAGATCTGGCCACCTGAGTCCCATGGGAGAGGGGTCCCAGCCACCACCTTTTTGCTCTCCTCCAGGTTGTCTTCACCATCACGGACCCAGCCCAGAAGCTGCACATCCCACTGCTGATCAGCCCCTACTCCTACACCACGTACCGCGGCAGTTAGGGAAAAGGCACGTCCTCCCACCCAGGGATGTGGGTCACCAGCTGGGAACTACACCACCGACACCATTAAAGGTTTAAAACAGCTCCATTCGTCTCAAAAAAGGTCTCCTTTCTGGGGGCAGCACAGGCAGGGCTGCTGGAGGGGGAAAGGAGGGGAGCCCCAGGGGAGCACAGGGGCATCCCAGGAGGCAGGGGGACTTGGGGGGGCCCTGTGCAACTCCCTGCTCCCTGCTCCAGCCTGGTCCTGCAGGTGGGATGCCAGGAGCCCTCCAGTGGCACACTGGCCCCACTTGGTCAGAGCCAACCCAGCTGGCATCTGCCTATGGCTGGCATCCCCCAGGGCAGAAGTGAGGGGCTGCTCTGGAGCAAAGCCCGCCCCCAGGGAGGAGAGAGAGGGTCCTTCAGGTCCTCCTGAAGGCTTGCTGAGGTCCGTTTAATGGTGCAGAGCACCAATAAGGCACAACTTCACTTGCTGGCTGGTACTGTGTGTCCGTCGGTGCTGGCTGGCATCAGGTGGGCACAGCAACGAGTCCGGCGGGGCCCTGCCCCACCGCCTGCCCCAGCACGGGGCTCGCCAGGGGCTTGAAGCCCAGGTTGTCCAGGGGGATCCCAAAGGCTGTCAGCTTTGCCTTGAACGTCTGCAGCATGTCATCGTGGGCCTGCAAGAGAAGTGCCCCCCTGGTCAGCCCCAAGCTCGGCTCCAGCCCAGTCCTTCCGTGCCTGGGCACGGGCTCCCTGCGCAAAGCGGGGACCCCAATATGGCTTTCTTTGCAGGGCAAACAGGGGAAACTGCAGCCTGGGCTGGGTCCCGCCTGGCCCAGGGCATGAAGCAGCTCAGCTGGCCTGCTGCGAGTTCCCTTCCCTCTGCTCTGTGCACAGCCTGGAGCAGGAGGTCCCTTTTCCACCCACAAAAGCTGCAGCCACCACCCAACAGCCCCCCAAGTCCCTTCCCTCACCTTGCAGACTCGGGCCAGCTGGAACTGCAGGTCCTTGATGGTGGCATTCTTGGAATTGAGCACGTCCTGCAAAGGGAGACAGCGTGTCAGGCAGCGGCTGCCCAGCCCCGGTGGCACAGTGGCCGTGCCGCAGCCGGGAGCGGCGTAGCAGAGTGCACGAAGGAGCTGCTGCACGGCGGCCGAGCTGGCACCGGGGCTTGGTTCAAGCAGAGCAGCTCAAAGCATGGCCTGGCAGGCGGCCACCACCCTGCTCCCTTTGAGCCAGCACTGCCAGGGACAGCCAGCCTCAGACAGAGGCGAAGGACAGGGACCTCCCAGACCAACTACACAAGTGCCAGCACAACCCCGCCACCATTGTCTGTCCCGCAGGAGCGACAGCAGCACCTGCTCGGGCAGCACTGCCCTGCCCTCACGGCATCAGGGGAATTACAGGGAGAGAGGCTCCCCGAGGAGCTGCTGGAGCCAGCCGAGCAGAGGAATTCCGGGGCCCCAGCAGCTGCGGGAGAGCTCGACGCCGTGACACCTTCCCAGGAATGTGTTTTCCTTCCTCTGCTGTGGCACCTGCTAGCAGGTGACACATCCGCTGCCCCATCCTATGGCCCCCAGACTGCTGCGTGCGTCCCCAGGGTACCCTGGCAAGAGGGTGGCCACAAGCTTCACTGCCACCCACCGCAGAGGGGACCAGGAAGGGGACGGGCTGGCGCAGGACAAGCGGGAGGGCAGCGGGGCAGTGGCCAAGCTGAGCATGGAACCCAGGTCCCCCGCGTCCCAACCCAACCTGAAACAAGTGTTGCTTCTCAAGTTACGGCTGCGACAGGCTCCAGGAATGTGGGTCTCGGAGCCGCCGCGCTTTCTGTGTACGTATTTTTAGCACTCCAGACCATTGCAGAGGCCCCGGGAACCCGTCTACGCTGTCTCTGCAGCAGGGAGGCCAGGCGAGGTGCCACTGGCTGTGACTCCCCACGCACAGAGCACCCCGGGTCGCCGATGGACCCCGCACACAGCCAGCTGCTCGGCAGCACAGAGCGCTGGTGAGCCCTGCTTGGCCTGGGGCCATTCTCCTCGAAACAGGCCCCACCTGAGGCCGAGATCAGTGCCAAACTCTGACACCCACACGCTCCGCTCTCGAGGGAGAGCCGGAGTGCCCTGCGGCACCACGCGTGGCCCTGAGAGAGCTGGGAACGAGTGATGTGGCAGCTACAGCCACGTAGGATGGGAACTCGCATGCTCCAAGGCCTGCCTTCACCCCAGAGCAGCCTCTGCCCCCCAAGTCCAGCCTTTGCAGGGCCCCACAGCAGCGCACGGTACCTCCAGCTTGTGCGAGACCAAGGAGAGTGCGTCTGGGTCGAGGTTGGAGGCTGCAAAGACCTCGCTGAGCTCCACCTCCTTTTTCTCCAGGACGCTGAGGAGTGCTTTCAGCTTGCGCTCCAGGAGCAGGTTCTTGAAGCCCGTCTTCTGCTGCACCTCCTTAATGGCTTTGGTGAACTTCTGATAGAGCTCATCTCGCTCCGCCTGCACCTGCTCCCAAAGACAAGAAGCCTTCACACCGCCCCCAGGACCCCCTGGGCTGGTGGCCACCCGGGGCTGGCAGCAAACAGGTCCAGCAGCTCGGCCCTGCCTGCTCCAGTGAGAGCCCGGCTCGTTCCCCACGGCACCTGCAGCCCGCAGGGAACGCAGGTGCTGGAGCACAGCTTCCCTCCCTCCTCGGCTGGCACCTTCCTCAGCACCTGCACTCCTGCCTTCTCCTCCCCCACTACGCACAGGGCACCCCCCACAGCAGAGCGGGCTGACAGGATCTCTGCGGCACTATTTTAGACCTCAGAGAAGGCCCCACAGCACACAGGGGTCTGTCCTCTCCTCCTCGCAGCTGGCAGGAGTCCCCGGCTCACAGCTAGTTAATAAGTGTCCTAATTAGAACACAATCTCTCCTCCACAGCCTACTTCTGAATGCACTGAATATGTTGCTGCCTTAATGATGGATTGTTAACGAGGCCTCAGATCAATGTTCATATTCCTGGGGATTTCTACGAATTGCAAATGAGCTCTCTTCTGCCTCAACAGATTTATCTGGGTTAGCTGGGGGGGAGGGCTGGGAGGAAAAGGCTGAATCTGGGAGAACTCAGTCAACAGGACTCATCCCGAGCCGCCCTGGCACAGCAAGCCAGGGGGAGAGACTCCCGAATTCCAGCAGAAGGAGGGAGTGAGCTGTGGCCAGGGGTGGTGCCCCAGGATTATCTCTCCCCATTGCTCAGCCCCTGAGCTGCTGCTGCGGCCAGTCCCTCGCAGGCTGGGAGGGGACCACCGGAGCGTGCATGATTGCTTAGCAAAGTACAAGGACAGGCCTGTCTGCTGACCGTGGGAGATGCCAAAGCTGTGAGAAGCTTTGTTGTTATCACACGGCTCTGGATTAGAGCTTCAGAAAGCCCTGGGTTAAGCACAGACTCTCTGCTAAGCCCCCACGCCCAATCCTCTGTGGAGCGCTCACAGTTTGGAGAGGGAAGTAGGATGCCCAGTCACACCTGCAGCTCTCACCTTACTGAACCTCTGCTCCAGCACTTCATGTTCCCACCGAAGATCCTTCAGTTCCTTCTGGGTGACTTTCAGACGAGCTTTTGTGTTCTGCAAACAGGAAAGGACAGTTAAAGAGCATGGGTTTCTTTGGGGAGTGTGGGGGATGTGTTCTGGGGAGGGAGAAGAGTGACCAGCAAAGAGATATGAGCAAATAAAAAAAAAAAAAACCAACAGGCAGCACCCACACCAACTCCCTTCCCACTCTGCTGCGGGGGCTACTCTTGTTTCTCATTGCCAGAGTCCTGGGAGTTCCATCTGAGGTCTTAAAAACACCCAGCTAAGCTGAAAAGGACTCGAAGGACTTTGCTCAGTGATCCAGCCAAGCCAAGCAGCAGAGGTCACTGCTGAGCGACTCCCTCCAGGAATCAGCTGGGATGACTCCAGGACTGACAGGGCTGGCCACTCACCGTCAGGACCTCCTTGTCCTTGTCATAGTGAGCCAACTTCTTCTGCAGCTCAAACACCTGCTCCTGGGCCTGCTGCAGGGTCTCCTTCAGCTGCTTCTTCTGGAGCAGCAGATCTGCCTTCTCCTTTTCCAACTGATTCTCTTTCTTCTTCATCTCTTCCATCTGCTCCTGTTCTTGGAAACACAAGTGCCAACTCCTGGGAGCTGCCCTGCTCCTCAGAGCTTCTCACACCCTCTGGTTGCTGGCCCAGCAAGATGCATCTCCCTGTGCTTTGCTGGTGTAATGGTGTACAACCCTCAGGAGACCAGCAGCACCCACACTGCCCCCTGGGAACCAGCCAGATCTGGGTGAAATCCTCACAGGACGGACACCTTAGTGGAAGGGTGACACTGACACCACAGGCCAGACAAGCTACAGCACGGGGGCAGGCAATACCTTCAGCAAGCTGATGAGTGCCAGGTTTTTGAGAGTGATATCATTGTAGTAGTTCTTGATTTCATTGAAGGCCTTCTCATGGTTCTTCATCAGCTCACTGATGTGGCTGTTCTTCCTCTCTTCCACCTCGTGGATCTCCGTCTTCCTCCGCAAGTCAAGCTCGTCCCGCAGCACTTGCATCTTCTTGGTGTACTTGGCCTCAATCTCTGGGGGAGCACATGGGAGGCTGAGTGAGGATCTCCTGGAGACCCTGAATAATGCACCCCAGTTCCATTAGTCAGTGCCAGCCTGGCATGTGCCACCACGGCATTACTTAAGGACAAGATGCTCGTTAGCAGCATCACCGCAGCTGCCACCAGCGCGTGGAGCAGTTACGCTGGGACCATGGAGAACAGAGCCCAGAAATAGCATCCTTGGAAAGAGGGCATGGAAATGCTCCAAGTCAGCCCGTGAGAACCTGAAACGTCCCCTGAGGAGATGACTGCAGCGAGGACTCTGCAAGGGCTCCTCCAGCCTCCCCACCCCGCAGCCTGGAGAAGCGCTGCCAGGCAGCTGTGCTCAGCAGTATGGCCTGGCAGCAGGGACAGGCGCCCTGCCTGCACCCCTCAGCTCCCACTACAGACACCCCACCTCGTTCCGTTTGCCCAGCGCTGGGGGTCTGGCAGTCCCAGAGCACAGGGGAGTAAGAACTGGGGTGGAAATCGACCAGAACTGGGCCAAACCAGTCAGAATTGGGAGAAAACCAGCTCCTTTTCCCCTCGAGGGTCCGCTAGGCAGCCCAACAGCACAGCAGAGCTTGGAGGAGCCTTCCCCGGCACACTGAGAAAGGGAGGCCATGCAGAAGCTACACACACGTCCTGACCTTTCGCTTGTCTCTCAAAGTCATTGCACAGCCGGGTGATCTCCTCCTCTTGTTTCTGTTAGGGAGAAGCTACGTGTTAGAAGCAGACAACCACATCCTGAGTCAGCTGCATCCCGAGGGATTCCCTCCCACTCCCTGGGAAAGGGTCTCAACGTGGCACCAATCCCATGTTCTCCATGCAAACGGCAGCTCGTAGGCTCTCCAGCTGCTCTCACAGCTCCCTGCTGCTGGAGGGGGTGTTTCACAGGAGCTGCCCCAGGAAGCCCTTCTCCCCATTTCTGCGCTGACTTTCTAGTGCCTCTAAGTCCATCTGTTTCCAGTGCCTGCAGGAAACCCCATCCCACCCCATGGAGAGAGCCGGGGAGACAGGCTCCTGCTCACACACTGGGGCTAGGAGGCCCCACCAACTCCCTTTGCAGCAGAGGCAGCTCGCATACGGCCCCGCCAGGGACGTACCATGCGCATGTTTTTCACCACCACCTCGTTGGCCAGCTCCTGCTCCTTCAGCTCCACTTTCAAGGAACGCATGTCTTTACGCAGCTCAATCTCCTGGGCCCAGTGATCCTTCTGGGCCCGCTTCATGGACAGGGTGCCCTCCACCTTCAGCTCGGTGAGGTTCTCCTGGTGTTCGTACAACAAGTGCTTCACCTTCTGCTTGTAAACCTAAAGACAAGCCACAGACTGGGTGAGAGGCTTCAGCGGGAGACACCTATAGTTGGGATATTGGCCAAGATGCTCCTGGCTTGCATCCTGCACAGCTTCTCCTCTTCCCCCTTCAGAGCTGCCCAAGGCTCACATGGAGCTTGGGGCACTCACAACACCTTTAGCCTTCTCCCCTCCCACCTTGATCTCCACTTGATGCCGCTCCTCTGCCTCCTCCATCTCCCGGTCCTTGTTCCGCAGCTCTGCTCTCTTTTCCTCCAGCTGCCGGCGGGTGATCTCCCAGAAGGTGTGAATCTTGTCACGTTCCAGCTGGAAATAGTTGCGCTCTTCCCGTTCCCGGTCGAGCTCCTCCCGGAGACGTGCAACATGTTTCTCCAGCTGCAAAGCCAAGGAGAAAAACCAAGTAAGCGGAAAAGGAGGCCTCAGACAGATGCCTCTGCAAGACACCTATGGCAAGCCATGTCGCAGGACACAGTGGCTGTGGCTGGGATGGAGCAGCTCAAGAGAGAAGGGGAGAAGCCCTAACATGCCCTGGAACTGAAAACCCATCAGTCTCTGGAAAAGGGAGTAACAAAACCTTCTCCTACTGTAAGCAGCCCGGGTTCAGATATTCTGTCTCACAGTGTCCAATAACACCATTCTCAGGTGCCTAAATAATGCCAAGATGTGCAAGATCTTATCTCAAGAGCAATATCCCCAGGCCAGGCCATCTCTTCGTCTGGTTGTAGGACACTCAGAAAAACAAGTGGGACTTGGAGTAATCGAGGGGCAGCGGCTGTACCTTCCATCTCTGCCTGCCCTCCCTGCCCCTACAGGAGCTTCTTGCCCCAGCAGCAACATGACTGAGAATGCAGCAGGCAGCAAATCACATCTCTGGGCTGAGCCATCACCCAGCTGAACCTTCCAGGGCTATGGAGTTGGGGAGAAGACAGGAAGGACAAAGGGCGGGAGAGCTCAGGAAGAGTGAAAGGGAGGGTGGGATGAGGGAGCTGCTTCTTAAAGGAACATTGAGAACCCCTCCAGCCCAGACATGTCAGGCAGTGAAATGAACCCCGACCACTTGCCTCTGTCACCCTCCACCACCTGTCATCCCCAAAGCCGGACCCAGGCACCAAGCAGGGGTCCTCAGCGCTGTTGTTAGAAGCAGCAACATCCTCCTACTTGGAGGTGGGCTGAGAGACAGGGGAGCTCTCACCTGCTCCTTGCTCATCTCCTCTGGGGACAAGACATCCACCACTTCTGGAGCTTTGCTCCCTTTCCCTTTTTTTCCGTCTTTCTTTTTGGGCGCCTAAGGAAAGAAAGCAAAATGCACAAGGTGTGCGTGTGGCTTGGGTGCTGAGAGGAAACTGTGCCGCTCAGTGCCCCCGCACCAGCCCAGGCCATGGCACATACCCGCTCTCATGGTGAGAACGGGATCAGAGGGGTGACAGGGTCCCCCAGGAGGAGCCTGGAAGCCTCTGGAACCCCCGTAACTCATGGCCAGCTGCTGCCAGCTCCGCTCCGCAGTGAACCCCCCAGCCACAAAAGCAAGTAGCCGAACGAAGCCTTAAGAGTGTCACCGGGGCGCCAGGAGCGGCGTCAAGGGGCTCCCTCCCCTCCCCAAGAGCCGGGTGGGACAGGCCGGGGCGGGCCGGGCCCCACCGCCCTCCGCTGCCCGCATCCCCCGCCTCCAGAGGACG
Organism: Calidris pugnax; assembly: GCF_001431845.1. NCBI lineage: Eukaryota > Metazoa > Chordata > Aves > Charadriiformes > Scolopacidae > Calidris > Calidris pugnax. The sequence goes on along the minus strand of NW_015090842.1, from coordinate 10,225,820 downwards.
CCTCAGCAGCAGGCCCAGAGCCCCCCCAAGCCGCCCCGGGGCTCTCTCTCTTCCCCCGCCCGCCGGTCCCGGCCCAGGCCCAGCCCCGGCCCCGCTCTCACCATGGCGGCTGCCGTTGGCGCCGCGGTCTCCAGGCAACGGGCGCGCGGATCTCGCGAGAGGTGCGCGGCGGAAGGACACGCCCCCTAGCAACGCGGCGCTCCGCCCTGGCAACGGCGGCGGGACCGGCTTCGGGAGGGGGGGGGACACCGGGCCGAGCCCCGGGGGGGGGTCCCCACTGTGCCCCCTGGGCCCGACACCTCTCCGCATCCCCGGGCTCACCGCTGCGGCCCAAGGTCCCCCGTTCTCCCGCGTCCACCTGGGATCCCCCAGCGCTCCGGCTCCCTCCCGAGACCCCGCCGCACGCCCAGGG
>NW_015090842.1:10221630-10224661 GCF_001431845.1 Calidris pugnax | reverse complement strand
GCCGGGTTGAGGAGGTGGGGTGCTGGGGTAGACACCCCCGTGGAGGTGTGCCGGTGCTGGTGAAGGAGTGCGGAGGGGCTGGGGCGCTCGGGGACGGGGTGGTGGCTACGCTGGCAGAGCCTTGGGGGCCCCAGCATTGTGGGGGGCTCCCTCATGGTGACACGGGGCTCCTGTGCACGCCTGTCCCTCCTGCTTGTGCCCCACAACACGGCTGCGCCACGGCCCCTGTCACGGTGGCAGCACTGGCCATGCCCTCTTGTGGCACCAAGCCCTTCGGGCACTGTCACCGGGCCAGGCACCGGGCAGGAACGGGACTGATGCAGGTGGGGTGGCCGGAGCCGGCTGCTGCCTGGCTCTGCAGTTTAACGTGAGTCAGCAGAGCGGGCGTGCGGGGAGGTAGCCCTGATGCCGGCCCCGTTCCCCACCAGGCAGCCGGTGAGCCCAGGCTGGAGCAGGGCGACGTGGCCGGCAGCGTGGCGTGACCATGCAGACGGAGGCCAGAGGGGATTTCTGCGGCAGGGACCAGCACCCCGGTGGGTGGGGGATCAGGGTAGTGGGGGGGGAGCAGGGTTTGGAGGCTGCCAGCAGCTGGGGAGGACGTGCTCCATAAGGTGACACCGCTGTATCACCCACTGGGGCTGGGCACGGCGGTGGTGCATGAGGTGAGATGGTGGGAGCAGGCAGGAGCAGGCAGCCCCCCTGTGCCCCCTGGGGAGCTCTTCCCAGTGTTGGAGGAGGGAGGGACCCCCTTTCCTGGCTGGAAGGAAGGTGCTGGCAGCACGGGATGCCTGCTCCCACCTTGTGGGGTCAGGACACGGCGGAGCCAGTGTTGGGGCACGGGTGTCCTGTGGCTCCGTGTACCAAGAACAGGAACAGAATATTCCCATAATCTCCTTTCCCCATCCCAGCTCCCTTGTGCTGGGGGGATTTCTGTCCCCTGTCCTGCTGTCACTGTCCTTGTGGGGGGAGGAGGAGATGCCTAACCTGTGGTGAGACCATCCTTGTGCCATCTTGTCTGGCAGCATGGTGATGGCAGGGCCTGATGGCACATGGTGCCAGTGTGTGGCCAGCTTTGTCCTGTCCCAGTGCTGGCCCCAGGTGGGCAGGAGACCCCATGTGCCCAGGGCATGCAGGGCACTGCTTGGACCCAGGCTTGGTGCTGCCCTGGGCATGCAGGGTTTCCTGCCCACCCTTAGTGCCCGCTCAGCCCCAGAGGGGTGCCTGGGCACGTCTGTGCCACAACCAAGGGCTGTGCCACGACAGCTCTTGCCGGGAGACAAACCGCCCCTTGTCTGGGCTCCGGCACAGGCCATGCTTTTGTCTCACCGACACAAAGGGGCTGCGCAGGGCGGGGGGCGCGGGGCTGCCGGCTGCCGGCACTGGGGCTGCTGGGCCCCGGGCAGCTCTGGCCTGTCCCCCCTGGGGCCCCAGTGCCCCCATCACCCTCAGCTGGGAAGCCCTTGGAGGGGGAAGAGGGGGGGCGCGGAGGGGCTCCATAAGGTATCTGCCATCACTGACATGGCAGGTGTCTGTGTCACAGAGCTCAGCAAGGAGACGCTGGTCCCAGAGCGACCCATGGGGACCCCCGCCCACGGGCCAGCCCAGGAGCCCCCTACAGCCCCTGCAGAGGAGCCAGGTGGCATCCCCATCCCCAGCGCTGGCCTGCTGCAGGTCACGGAGCGCCGACGTGAGTGAGGCCCTCCACAGGCATCCCCTGCCTGTCCCTGGGGTCCCCTGCCCGCCCCTGGCATCCCCTGCCTGCCCCTGGGGTCCCCTGTGCATCCATAGCATCTCCTGCTAGTCCCTGAGCTCTCCTGCCAGTCCCCGGGGTCCCTGACTGCCCATAGCATCTCCTACCTGCCTGCAGGCTCCCTGCCTGCCCCTGGCATCCCCTGCCTGTCTCTGGGGTCCCCTGCCAGCCCTTAGCATCCCCTGGGGTCCCCTGCCAGCCCTCAGACAGTCATCATCCCTGCCAAGCCCCTCATCCTGCCCTGCTCCCCTAGTTCCCTGAGCACCTGGGCACCCTCCACCCTGGGCACCCACCCACCCCACCGCTCCCAGCCCATCCTTGGGGTCTCCTGTCGGGTCCCTGAGCATGGCCGGATGCCCGCAGAGCCCCTGAGCAGCGTCTCCTCGCTGGAGGTGCACTTCGACCTGCTGGACCTGACGGAACTGACCGACATGTCAGACCAGGAGCTGGCTGAAGTCTTCGCCGACTCCGATGAGGAGAACGTGGCTGGAGAGTCGCCCAGCGGTGAGCGAACGGGGCCATCCTCGGCCTGTCCAACCGTCCTTCCATCCTTCTGTGTGTCTGGCCGGCCCTGAGCCATCTGTCCCCACAGGGCTGCAGCCGCAGGTGGTGCCACGGGCCGGGTACCTGCGCTCGCCCTCCTGGACACGAGCACGGGAGCAGGGCCGGGAGAAGAAGCACCTCAGCGACCCAGAATTGCCAGCAGGACCCCCAGACGCCTTCCTGCCCGCCGAACGGCCGCGGGAGCCCTAGGGGCTGCCCCGGCACCGGGGGACGGATGCAGGGACACGCCAGGGGACGGATGCGGGGACACGCCAGTGCCAGTCGCTTCCTTTCATCCCCAGCACCGTTGGAGCCCATCCCCGCCGCCCTGCCCGGGGCGCCCGGGGCACAGGACTGATGGGGTGGGGGCAGCTCGCCCGGAGGCACGGCAGACCGGCCCCGGGGAGAGGCAGCCCCCAGCCCCGCAGAAGGGAGGCACGGAGCCGGCCGAAGCCGGTGGCCCGGAGCTCTCCCCGGGGCGGCGGGGAAGGAGCAGCCGGCTCCCCGCGCCGGGACCCGGGGCTGCCCGTAGCCCAGCGCGGAGCCGGGGCCGGCGCGGTCCCGTCTGCCGGGAGCGGCGGCCAGGCCCGGTGGAGCATGGCCGGTGCCCGCCCGGTCCTCATGTAGCAACGTTTTGTTCCGGTAAAACCGACCGACCCACCACCGCCGCGGCTCTGCCCGTCTCCGTGGGAAGGGGGGGGATGTCGGAGGAGGCGACCCCCGGGCGGGACAGGGGGC
>NW_015090842.1:10218896-10221266 GCF_001431845.1 Calidris pugnax | reverse complement strand
CGGAGAACTGGGTGTTTTCCCCTAGAATCAGCAGCGTTATCCCAGTAGTGTGTGGGGGTGAGTGGGGGGGTGGCCTCATCCCCGGCTCCTGCCTCCCACCCTCCCGATACCCTCCCCAAATAGAGGGCGAGAGGCGTTTGGGGAGAGGGGGGGCTCCTCCACCCAGCCCCGGTGTGATCGCCCTCCAGCGTGCCCGGTGCCCTCGCCCGTGCCCCACGGATGCAGGCAGCAGAGCACCGCACCCCTGCCCATACCCCTGCCCCCCAGAGGCTGGGGTCCAGCACCGACCCCCCCCTCCCCGCCACGTCTGGTGTCCTCGCAGGCAGAGGACACCAACCCAGACCCCAAACGGCCACGGCGTTGCCCGTGTCCATCCCAGGGCCCCATGGCGGGGGTGTGTGTGTGGGGAGGGGCAGCCGTGGGGCTGGAGACCCCCCCACTTTCATCTCCTTAGGGGTCTGCCTCGGTGCCAGAGTCCTGGAAGAGGGATTGCTTGCGCAGGCTGAGCCGGGCGCACTTGGGGCAGGTGGTGGAGTTGTCGTAGTAGCAGTCCCTGCAGGGAGGGGATGACGGTGCTGGGTCACCCCCACTGGCCCCGGCACCAGCCGTGTCCCCCCACCCCGGTGCCACACCGGCGGAAGGTGGCGGTCCCCGGTGCGTGCCGTACCTGTGGAAGACGGCGGAGCAGTCGGTGCAGACGGAGGTGTGGCTGTCGAAGGGGAAGAGCACGTCGCCCTCTTTGCAGAGCTCGCAGACGAAGCCTTTCGCCTGGCAGCGCTGGGTTTGGGGGGAGAACGGGCAGAGGGTCCCCATGGTGCACGGTGGGGGGACCCTGACAGCACCCCCTGCCTTGAACGGCACTGGCCCCACAGGAGCCACACCATGGGTGATGGCTGAGCCTGCCCCACGGCACGAGCTCACCTCGCAGTCCAGCTTGATGTGCTTGGCGAAGAGGGTGTGGATCTCCGTCAGGGAGCAGCTCAGGCGCCCGGCTTCGATGTCGATCAGGTCCTGCAGCGAGTACATCTCGTCGTTCTCCACAAAGTGCTGCCGGTCCTGCAGCTGCAGGGGGACAGCCCGTCGTCACTGCCGTGCCCAGCCCCGGGGCCCCACGGTTCCCCCCCGAGCTTGGCCGCCTGCACGGGGCCTGACCTGCAGCAGCAGCCGTGCCTCCATCGCCTCCTTGCAGGTGATGAAGTAGGGCTTCATGAGCAGGATGTCCTGGCGCAGCTTCTGCAGGGGGACAGGATGGGACAGGAATATGATAGGAATGGGACCATGACAGATAAAAGGGTGGTGGCAGGAGCAGAATGGGGAGAGGGATGGGGATGAAATGGGTACGGTGTGGGAATGGGATGAGGATTGGGATGGGGACAGGTTGAGGACAGGATGGAGACAGGGATGTGACAAATACAAGGTCAGGCTGGGTCAAGTTCAGCCCCATAGTGTTTTGGGCATCCTGACCCCTACCCCTTCCCCTGCTCCCCCTTTATGGGACCCAGTGGGTGCTGCCGGGGTCCCCATCTCCCTCCCCGCTCGCCCCACACTCCCTCTACTACACTGTTCCCAGCCGCCCGCCCTGCCCAGGTGGGGTTCCCCCCTGCACGTGTGTGCCCCACCCACACACACACCCACTCACCCGGATCTCCACCAGCTCCTCCACGTAGTTGAAGAGCAGTGGGTTGATCTCCCGCAGCTTCAGCACGGGCCGCGACACCATCAGCGCCAGGTACCGCATGCTGCAGCGCGACACCTGCCAACCCACAGCCGTCACCCCGTGCCCGGGGATGCTGTCACCCGGTGGGCACTGGGCCGTCCCCACCGCCACAACCCTCTGGGGACCCTCAGCACCACTACCCTGGGACCCCACTGACAGGGACACAGCCCTGGGGTCAAGACACCCCCCACAAGTGATCTCCACCCAAGGATGCAGCCTCCAGGGACCCTCATGCCCAGGGACCCGGATCTCTAAGTGACCTCTGCCCACCAACACAGCCTCCCCAGGTGACCCCCCAGGATCCTGGGTGCCCCCAAGCCCCTGCTCTGCTCCAGAGGCACCTTGCGGGGCTCGAAGTCCCAGTTGTGGATGGCACGGGCGGGCACGACGGCCAGGTCATTCCAGTGGCAGCTGCTGCAGTAGTAGAGGCCGGTGTAGTCGCACTGCCGGGCCTCGCTGGGCACCCCCCCTGCCATGGCACACGCGTTGGCACACACGTTGGCACACGTACCGGCACCAGCTCCACATGCACCACACCCTGCTCACCCCACGCCATGTACCCCCCATGGCATGTGCAGCAGCACCCAGGGACACAGCAGGGCCCCAACGTCACCTTCCCATGCACTGTGCCCCCCTAGTCCCCTGCAGTCCTG
>NW_015090842.1:10218175-10218606 GCF_001431845.1 Calidris pugnax | reverse complement strand
CAGCCCCCAAAGGACCCCAGCCCCACACCTCCCCCACCCCAGCTTGCCCCAAACTCACAACCCCCAGCCCCATGCAGCCCTCAGAGGAGCCCAGCCCCACACACCCCTCAGTTTCCCCCAGTCCCACACCCCCCAGCCCCACGGCGCAGCCTCACGGAGGGAGACGGGGGCCCGGCACTCGGCGCAGCGATAGTCCTGGCTGTCCAGCCCGCTCTCGGGGCAGATGCTGAGCTGGTACTCGGCCTGGTGGCTGACCTTGGCCCTCACGCAGGGCTTGCTCACCAGCGGCAGGCACTTGCTGTGGCAGCGGTAGTAGCAGCCTGGGGGTGACGGGTACCATCAGAGCGGGGACAGGGAGGTGGGGTGATGGGGAAAGAGAGGGGGGGGTGGTGTGTGTGTGTCCCAACCCCACCTGTGCAGGTGTACCAGGT
>NW_015090842.1:10215439-10216888 GCF_001431845.1 Calidris pugnax | reverse complement strand
CCCCCAGCCCCATAGCTTCTTGTCCCTATAGCCCCCAGCCCCATAGCTTCTTGTCCCTATAGCCTCCACACCCTAGTTCCTTGTTCCTATAGCTCCCGGTCGCCGTGGCCCCTAGACCTATAGATCCTTGCTCCCAGGGCCCCCAGCCCCATAGCTTCTTGTCCCTATAGCCCCCAGCCCCACAGTCCCTTTCCCCCCAGCCCCATAGCTTCTTGTCCCTATAGCCTCCACTCCCTAGTGCCTTGTTCCTATAGCTCCTGGTCACCATAGCCCCTAGACCTATAGATTCTTGCTCCTGGAGCCCCCAGTCCCATAGTCTCTTGTCCCTATAGCCCCCAGCCCCACTGTCCCTTGCCCCCATAGCCCCCAGCCCTGGCCCCATAGCCCCTTCCCTTGCCCCCACAGCCCCTCTCTCCACGCCCACACAGGGACACACAAGCTCCAGGAAGGAGCAGTGGTCCCCAGGGATCACAGCCCCATGGCACCACAGCCTGGCCCCCCACCCTGGGGGCAGCCCAGCACCCAGACTGGAGTCACGGGTCCCCAGAGCAAGGGCGCTGAGGGCTGTTTGGGCTGGGGGTGCCCTGGGTCCCCCAAAGCCAGGCACATGCCCAGCCCTGGGGGATCACCCTGAGGTCCTCAGGGGGACAAGGGGCCAAGGCTGTCCTGGCACAGGGAGGGGGCAGCCACCATCCCAGCAGGGAGATGTGTGACAGTGGGGACAAAGGCACAGCTACTCTCCTGGGCACTGCAGCCAGGTGAGGTGGCACCTACACCCCCACCTCAGGTGGGCTGGACCCCATGGGGCAGGACAGCGTGGGGCACATGTTGCAAGGAGACACACTGGGGACAGGCATCGCCTGTGAGGGGCTCAGGGCACGGACACAGCCACCTTGGGCACATGGGGTCCCCAAGTCCCCCCACTTCATGGGAAGAGCCCCCAGCAGAGGGTCCCTATCCCTCCCTCCCTCCCCCAGGAGCCGCAGACAGGTGGTACCTGGACAGCAATAAATTTATTAAGTATTCAAAAAAAATAATAGACACGAACCAGTAAAAAACGAAAAGAGGGGAGGCAGGAGGGGGGGGCAGAGGGGGCCGAGCTGGCTCATGGGGGGGACGGGGTCAGGAGACACCAAAGGGGCACACGCGGGAGGAGCCCGGCCAGGGTGGCAGCGCGAAGCCGGAGGGGCTGTGGGCGGCAGGGGGGTGCGTCGGGCATCACTTGGCGCCCTGCGCCTCCGACTCCTCCTCGTCGTCCTCGTACATCTACCACGGCGTCCTTCTGCCGCTCGGAGTGCTCGGGCAGCGCCAGGATGGCCCTCTTGCACTCCTCGATGGCCTGCCGCAGCTGCTGCACGTCCGACGCCAGGATCAGGCCCTGCCGGAGGATGATGATGATGAGGAGGGTGGGTCAGCAGCCCCCCCAAACCCCAACCCACCCCCCTCTTT
>NW_015090842.1:10211272-10214314 GCF_001431845.1 Calidris pugnax | reverse complement strand
CCCCCAGCCCCATAGCTTCTTGTCCCTATAGCCCCCAGCCCCATAGCTTCTTGTCCCTATAGCCTCCACACCCTAGTTCCTTGTTCCTATAGCTCCCGGTCGCCGTGGCCCCTAGACCTATAGATCCTTGCTCCCAGGGCCCCCAGCCCCATAGCTTCTTGTCCCTATAGCCCCCAGCCCCACAGTCCCTTTCCCCCCAGCCCCATAGCTTCTTGTCCCTATAGCCTCCACTCCCTAGTGCCTTGTTCCTATAGCTCCTGGTCACCATAGCCCCTAGACCTATAGATTCTTGCTCCTGGAGCCCCCAGTCCCATAGTCTCTTGTCCCTATAGCCCCCAGCCCCACTGTCCCTTGCCCCCATAGCCCCCAGCCCTGGCCCCATAGCCCCTTCCCTTGCCCCCACAGCCCCTCTCTCCACGCCCACACAGGGACACACAAGCTCCAGGAAGGAGCAGTGGTCCCCAGGGATCACAGCCCCATGGCACCACAGCCTGGCCCCCCACCCTGGGGGCAGCCCAGCACCCAGACTGGAGTCACGGGTCCCCAGAGCAAGGGCGCTGAGGGCTGTTTGGGCTGGGGGTGCCCTGGGTCCCCCAAAGCCAGGCACATGCCCAGCCCTGGGGGATCACCCTGAGGTCCTCAGGGGGACAAGGGGCCAAGGCTGTCCTGGCACAGGGAGGGGGCAGCCACCATCCCAGCAGGGAGATGTGTGACAGTGGGGACAAAGGCACAGCTACTCTCCTGGGCACTGCAGCCAGGTGAGGTGGCACCTACACCCCCACCTCAGGTGGGCTGGACCCCATGGGGCAGGACAGCGTGGGGCACATGTTGCAAGGAGACACACTGGGGACAGGCATCGCCTGTGAGGGGCTCAGGGCACGGACACAGCCACCTTGGGCACATGGGGTCCCCAAGTCCCCCCACTTCATGGGAAGAGCCCCCAGCAGAGGGTCCCTATCCCTCCCTCCCTCCCCCAGGAGCCGCAGACAGGTGGTACCTGGACAGCAATAAATTTATTAAGTATTCAAAAAAAATAATAGACACGAACCAGTAAAAAACGAAAAGAGGGGAGGCAGGAGGGGGGGGCAGAGGGGGCCGAGCTGGCTCATGGGGGGGACGGGGTCAGGAGACACCAAAGGGGCACACGCGGGAGGAGCCCGGCCAGGGTGGCAGCGCGAAGCCGGAGGGGCTGTGGGCGGCAGGGGGGTGCGTCGGGCATCACTTGGCGCCCTGCGCCTCCGACTCCTCCTCGTCGTCCTCGTACATCTCGCCTTCCTCCTCAGCCGTGGCGTCCTGGTACTGCTGGTACTCGGACACCAGGTCATTCATGTTGCTCTCGGCCTCAGTGAACTCCATCTCGTCCATCCCCTCGCCCGTGTACCAGTGGAGGAAGGCCTTGCGGCGGAACATGGCTGTGAACTGCTCTGAGATGCGCTTGAAGAGCTCCTGGATGGCTGTGCTGTTGCCGATGAAGGTGGAGGACATCTTCAGCCCCCGGGGAGGGATGTCGCAGACGGCCACCTTGACGTTGTTGGGGATCCACTCCACGAAGTAGGAGCTATTCTTGCTCTGGATGGCCAACATCTGCTCATCCACTTCCTTCATGGACATGCGGCCCCGGAAGACGGTGGCCACGGTGAGGTAGCGGCCATGGCGAGGATCACAGGCAGCCATCATGTTCTTGGCATCAAACATTTGCTGGGTGAGCTCAGGGACAGTGAGGGCACGGTACTGCTGGCTGCCACGGGCTGTCAGTGGGGCAAAGCCAGGCATGAAGAAGTGGAGACGTGGGAAGGGCACCATGTTAACGGCCAACTTGCGGAGGTCAGCATTGAGTTGGCCGGGGAAGCGGAGGGAGGTGGTGACACCACTCATGGTGGCTGAGACAAGGTGGTTGAGGTCGCCATAAGTGGGAGTGGCCAGCTTGAGGGTGCGGAAGCAGATGTCGTAGAGAGCTTCATTATCGATGCAGTAGGTCTCATCTGTGTTCTCCACCAGCTGGTGGATAGAGAGTGTGGCGTTGTAGGGCTCCACCACCGTGTCCGACACCTTGGGGGACGGCACCACGCTGAAAGTGTTCATGATGCGGTCGGGATACTCCTCCCGCACCTTGCTGATGAGGAGGGTGCCCATGCCGGAGCCGGTGCCCCCGCCCAGCGAGTGGGTCAGCTGGAAGCCCTGCAGGCAGTCGCAGTTCTCACATTCCTTCCGTACCACGTCCAGCACCGAGTCCACCAGCTCAGCCCCTTCTGTGTAATGTCCCTTGGCCCAGTTGTTCCCAGCCCCGCTCTGCCCTGCCAGGGGGAAAAAAAAGAGACACCCGATGGCCGCCGGCACCCCCACACCCACGCCGGGGAGGGGACGGGAGCTGCCGGCGGCGGCATCGGCAAGATCTGAGGCCAGGGTGGGGTGGGAAGTGGAAACCACCGAGGTTTGGCGGCGTGCCGGCTGTGCTGGGCCCCGCGGCACGGGTGGGGATGCACCCGCCGAGTGCCCCGGGGATGGAGACAGCCCGGGAGGGGTCTGGGGACACGAGTGATGGCGTCCCCTGTCCCCGGGGACCTACCGAAGATGAAGTTGTCGGGGCGGAAGAGGTGGCCGAAGGCACCCGAGCGCACGCTGTCCATCGTCCCCGGCTCCAGGTCCACCAGGATGGCACGAGGCACGTACTTGTGAGCTGCGAGAGACCCCATGCCAGGAGGGGACCTGCCACTCCTTCCCCTCCATGGGTGCCCCCCCATACACACACCCTGTGGGGTCCCATGGGGTTGGGTGCACATCCCCTGTTCCCCCCCAAACCACAGGGTCCCCGTGGGGATGGGGTGTACGTGTGTCCCCCTTCAGAGCTCAGGGTCCCACAGAACTGGGTAACACGTGTCCCCCCCACACGCTGAAGGGTCCCACGGGGCTGGGAGCATATGTCATGTCCCCCCCAAAACCTCAGGGTCCCATGGGGTGGGTGCATCTGTCACGTCTATCCCTCCCCAAACCACAGGGTCCTATGGGGCAGGTGCATGTGTCCTGTCTCCCCCCCCCAAAACC
>NW_015090842.1:10203839-10206330 GCF_001431845.1 Calidris pugnax | reverse complement strand
TCCCTCCCTCCCTCCCCCAGGAGCCGCAGACAGGTGGTACCTGGACAGCAATAAATTTATTAAGTATTCAAAAAAAATAATAGACACGAACCAGTAAAAAACGAAAAGAGGGGAGGCAGGAGGGGGGGGCAGAGGGGGCCGAGCTGGCTCATGGGGGGGACGGGGTCAGGAGACACCAAAGGGGCACACGCGGGAGGAGCCCGGCCAGGGTGGCAGCGCGAAGCCGGAGGGGCTGTGGGCGGCAGGGGGGTGCGTCGGGCATCACTTGGCGCCCTGCGCCTCCGACTCCTCCTCGTCGTCCTCGTACATCTCGCCTTCCTCCTCAGCCGTGGCGTCCTGGTACTGCTGGTACTCGGACACCAGGTCATTCATGTTGCTCTCGGCCTCAGTGAACTCCATCTCGTCCATCCCCTCGCCCGTGTACCAGTGGAGGAAGGCCTTGCGGCGGAACATGGCTGTGAACTGCTCTGAGATGCGCTTGAAGAGCTCCTGGATGGCTGTGCTGTTGCCGATGAAGGTGGAGGACATCTTCAGCCCCCGGGGAGGGATGTCGCAGACGGCCACCTTGACGTTGTTGGGGATCCACTCCACGAAGTAGGAGCTATTCTTGCTCTGGATGGCCAACATCTGCTCATCCACTTCCTTCATGGACATGCGGCCCCGGAAGACGGTGGCCACGGTGAGGTAGCGGCCATGGCGAGGATCACAGGCAGCCATCATGTTCTTGGCATCAAACATTTGCTGGGTGAGCTCAGGGACAGTGAGGGCACGGTACTGCTGGCTGCCACGGGCTGTCAGTGGGGCAAAGCCAGGCATGAAGAAGTGGAGACGTGGGAAGGGCACCATGTTAACGGCCAACTTGCGGAGGTCAGCATTGAGTTGGCCGGGGAAGCGGAGGGAGGTGGTGACACCACTCATGGTGGCTGAGACAAGGTGGTTGAGGTCGCCATAAGTGGGAGTGGCCAGCTTGAGGGTGCGGAAGCAGATGTCGTAGAGAGCTTCATTATCGATGCAGTAGGTCTCATCTGTGTTCTCCACCAGCTGGTGGATAGAGAGTGTGGCGTTGTAGGGCTCCACCACCGTGTCCGACACCTTGGGGGACGGCACCACGCTGAAAGTGTTCATGATGCGGTCGGGATACTCCTCCCGCACCTTGCTGATGAGGAGGGTGCCCATGCCGGAGCCGGTGCCCCCGCCCAGCGAGTGGGTCAGCTGGAAGCCCTGCAGGCAGTCGCAGTTCTCACATTCCTTCCGTACCACGTCCAGCACCGAGTCCACCAGCTCAGCCCCTTCTGTGTAATGTCCCTTGGCCCAGTTGTTCCCAGCCCCGCTCTGCCCTGCCAGGGGGAAAAAAAAGAGACACCCGATGGCCGCCGGCACCCCCACACCCACGCCGGGGAGGGGACGGGAGCTGCCGGCGGCGGCATCGGCAAGATCTGAGGCCAGGGTGGGGTGGGAAGTGGAAACCACCGAGGTTTGGCGGCGTGCCGGCTGTGCTGGGCCCCGCGGCACGGGTGGGGATGCACCCGCCGAGTGCCCCGGGGATGGAGACAGCCCGGGAGGGGTCTGGGGACACGAGTGATGGCGTCCCCTGTCCCCGGGGACCTACCGAAGATGAAGTTGTCGGGGCGGAAGAGGTGGCCGAAGGCACCCGAGCGCACGCTGTCCATCGTCCCCGGCTCCAGGTCCACCAGGATGGCACGAGGCACGTACTTGTGAGCTGCGAGAGACCCCATGCCAGGAGGGGACCTGCCACTCCTTCCCCTCCATGGGTGCCCCCCCATACACACACCCTGTGGGGTCCCATGGGGTTGGGTGCACATCCCCTGTTCCCCCCCAAACCACAGGGTCCCCGTGGGGATGGGGTGTACGTGTGTCCCCCTTCAGAGCTCAGGGTCCCACAGAACTGGGTAACACGTGTCCCCCCCACACGCTGAAGGGTCCCACGGGGCTGGGAGCATATGTCATGTCCCCCCCAAAACCTCAGGGTCCCATGGGGTGGGTGCATCTGTCACGTCTATCCCTCCCCAAACCACAGGGTCCTATGGGGCAGGTGCATGTGTCCTGTCTCCCCCCCCCAAAACCCCCAGGGGCCCAGGGGGGGGGGGGGTGCACGTGTCTGACACACCCCCATCCCCCAAACCACAGGGTCCCATGAGGTTGGGTGCATGAATCCTGTGCCCTCCCTGCCCCCCGCCCCCCCCAGGGATCCACACAGCTGAGTGCACGTGTCATCTGTCCCCCCACCCCAGCAAAGGGAGCTGGGAGCACATGTTCCCCCTCTTGCCCCCCCAAAAAACCACAGGGGGGGTGGATGCACACATCTGCCCCCCCCCAGGACCCCATAGGGTGGGTGTATATCTGCGCCCCCCAATAAGGGTGGGAGGAGACCCAAGACCTTCCTGCACAGGTGGAGGAATGGGGGGGGGAGGGGGTCCCCACCTTCACCAGGGGGCTGGGCTGCCCTGCCCCGGGGGGGGGGGGGGGGGGG
>NW_015090842.1:10179786-10202880 GCF_001431845.1 Calidris pugnax | reverse complement strand
CCTTTGTCCGGGGGCTGCCCTCCCTCCCCCGCGGGGACCGGCCTCCCGCTGCCCCGGGCTGCTCCAGCGTGTCCCCCCCGGTCCCTCCCCATCCCATGCCAGTTCTCCCGGGGCCGGTGGCTGCGTCCCCACAGCAGCAACCGGGAGGAATTGAGCTTCGAATAAACGGTGGGGCCGGGAAGGACCGCCCCCCCCCCCCCCCCGGGGGCTGCACGGCGGTGCCAGCCACAGCATCACTGCAAAGAGCCTTTATTTGGTACCGCGAGCCCGCCAGCCCGGATCGGGGGGACGCCCCACGGCATGTCCCGTCTGTCCATCCATCCATCCATCCGTCTGTCCGTCCATCCGTCCATCCCATGGAGGGGGTGGCTGTGCCATTCCCAGTGTCCTGCTGCCTACCAGGAGCACAGCACCACCTCCCGCAGCGTCCGCCGGAGCTCCTGGCTCCGGAAGACATAGATGAGGGGGTCAACCACCGAGTTGCAGATGATGAGGATGAGGAAGAGGTTGAAGTAGCTGAAGAAGCAGGTGCAGAAGGGGTTGGTGGGACAGGTGACGATGAGGATGAGGTGGAAGAAGAAGGGCCCCCAGCAGATGAAGAAGACGCCCAGGAGGATGGTGAGCGTGATGGCTCCCTTCAGGCTGCTGCTGCGGTAGATGGTGGGCTGCTTCTGCTGGCTGGAGATGCTGCAGAGATGGTGGCGGGCCAGGGCGAACATGTGGATGTAGAGCACCAGCATGAGGACCAGCATGAAGAGGAAGAAGCCAATGAGGCAGAGGAGGATGGCGTTGTTGCGGTAGTAGGTGATGAAGATGGTACTGGAGACGGTGCTGGCCAGCCAGACGCTGGCCATGGTCACCACGGCCCGTTGCAGCGTCATGATGCTGTGGTAGCGCAGGGCGTAGAAGATGGTGATGTAGCGGTCCACGGCGATGACCCCCAGGAAGGAGAGGGAGGACACGATGGAGCTGCAGATGAGCATGTCGATGACGTTGTCCATGTGGCGGACGATGCTGGCGTGGATCACCAGCACGCCGTGCTCCATCAGCAGCATGAAGAGTGTCTCCACCAGGTTGCTGACGCTCACCAGCATGTCGGAGACAGCCAGGCAGCAGATGAAGTAGTACGTGGGCGAGTGCAGGTTCCTGTTCTTCAGGATGGCAGCCACGACCAGCAGGTTCTCCACCAGGCTCACCAGCCCCAGCGTGAGGAAGAGCTCGTTGGGGATGTTGAGCCCCTGGCACCAGGCGCTGCCGGCCCCGGCCGTGGCATTGCTCTGGTTGCCCTCACTGGCGTTCCAGGGCTCACGCAGCAGGCGCAGGGGGGCCAGCGTCGACATGGCCCCTGCCTCAGCCCCAGGGCCCCCCTAGCTGGGGGCTGAGCCCCCGGGGCCCCCCGCAGTGCCTGCAGACACTCCAAGCCCCTGGCCCACCCCGCCAGCGCTCCTGCAGTGCCTGACGGCGAGGCTGAGGGGACGCAGAAGAATTTGGGACGGGGCGGGGGGTCCCACTGCCTGGGGCTGTGCCGAGGATGCCGTGTGCCTGCCGGGACCCCCGGTGTCACAGCCGTCCTCCTCGCCAGCCCTGCCCGGTGTCCCTGCAGCCACGCGCCCGCTGGCCCAGGGTGATGGGGAAGAAAGGGCCTTTTCTCTGCCCCACTTTAAAGCCGGCTCCTGCGGCTCCTCCTCCCGAGGAGGGTGGGCACCCGCATGACGGAGGCACCCGGCAGCCGAGGGAGCCACCGCGGAGGCCGGACCCCCAGCACAGCTCTGGGGAGCCCAACTGCTTGGGGTCACCATGTGCCACTTGCCCTGAGGGGCGTCCACGCACCCCCGGGGCTGTGCACCTCCACAGGGGTCTGTGCACCTTGGGGTCCCCAAGTGTCCTGGGGTCCTGTGTGCCCGGGGGGGGATCCCTGCACCCTGTGGGACTCTGTGTCCCCAGGGGGGTCCCATGTGCCCTCCAAGCTTTTGTGCCCTGGGTGGGTGCCTGCACCCTGGGGACCCCAGTGGGACCCTCCCCACTGCAGGAGCCAAGCTGCCCCTCCCAGCCCCCATGTGTGGGGCCGGTGGGGGGACACAGGGCTCCCGACCCCACAGCACCACTGGCCTTGCTTGACCCAGCCCTGGGGAAGGTGTTTTGCCGTGGGGGCGGGCAATGGGTTCCAATAGGGAATGTCAAAGGCACAATGAAACGCCATGCCGTGCCCGTGCCCCGGCAAAGCCCGGTGCCGGAGGGAGCCCGGGCAGGCTGGGGGGGACACGGGACCCATCTGACCATCATGTGCCTTGGGTTGGTGTTGATGCCTGGAGCCAAGCAGCTGCCAAAGAGCCATTCACGGCCGCATGAAAAGGCCGATCCCATGGTCGTTCCCACCAGCCACTTCCGCTCCTTCCCGCCGAGCACCGGGAGCCCTTTCCCCGTCGCATCGAGCACCCCCAGGCTCCGGTAGGGATGAAAGCAGCTCAGTTGGATACACCAGGAATGGGGTCTGCCACGGTGCCTTGCTCACCCCGAGTGCTAAGGCTCAGCCGTGCGTCGAGCCAAAGCCCCGCTCTGGGCAAGAAACGGCAAAAACACTGCTCATCCCTAAGGAAATGCGAGCAGGAGGGATTGGGATCCGGATCAACCCCCCCCTGACACACACACACACACACACCTTTCTCAGCTGCCGCTCGGCTAAAGAGCATGGCTGGTACGTGCTGTGAATTTTTAGCTTTATCAACAGAGGCTTTGAGAGCAGGGCGAGGGGAAAAAAAAAAAACCCAAAAAAAAAAAAAACCAAAAAAAAAAAAAACCAAAAAAAAAAAAAACCAAAAAAAAAAAAAACCAAAAAAAAAAAAAACCAAAAAAAAAAAAAACCAAAAAAAAAAAAAACCAAAAAAAAAAAAAACCAACAAAAAAAAAAACGCCGAGTCTGCAAATCCAAGGCCCGGCGAGTGAATTCTGTGCCGTGGGATTGGGATGTGCCGGTGGGGATGGGGCCGGGGGGCAGGTTGGCCTGAGCCCTGGGGTCTGCGCTGCAGCGCAGACCCCAGGGCTCAGGCCAACCTACCCCCCGGCCCCATCCCCGCTCATCCAGGCTGCTCCCCAGGGAAGGGAGGCAGCAGACGAGCAGGAAAAGGAGAGGGGGGGAAGGATTTATTCCGGGCAGCAGAGCCTGGCTCAGCATTAGAGACACATACACATCGTTACACAGCAGAAAAAGGGGAAAAAAAAAAAAAAAAAAAAGGCTTTGTGGCCAGGAAAAGGATGAGCTCAGGGTTCGAGTGCTGCTGACCTCATTCCCGGCTCTGCATCGCTTCGTGTCCCCACGTGAAGGTGGGGAAATGAGGAGGGGAAGGGGGGGAAACAAAGGAGGAGGGGATCCTTTCTGCTCACAGAACGGCTGCGGCACAAGGAAAAGCTGCTCCACACGCACCTCCACCGGGAGAGCCAGGGAGCTCCTGCCAGAGCACGGTGTCCCTACTGGTTTGGGCACCCCAAGCCCTTCATCAGCAAAGCTGGAAGGGCCAGCAGCTGGAGTGCTTCATGGAGGGAAGGAGGCTTGGGGCTGCAAAGGGCAGCAGGGCTCAGGAGACATGGGAGAGGGGGAAAAACCCCTCCAAGTCTTTCAAACACAAAAGCAGGAGAAGAGCAGGCAAAGGGAAGGGCACAGCAAATGTGCTTGGAGGAGGCCAGAAGGGGACTAAGCTGACTTGTGGCCGAGGGACAGCTGCTGTAGATTAGCTCCGCCACGTTCAGACAGTCCTCGCCACCCGCCGAGAGCCAGGGGAAGTGCCCGTGGTGGTAGCACACACCCCACACCCCCCCAGACAGAGCCCATCCCCGCAGCGAGAGCGGGGAACTTGGTTTTTGTATGACTTTATTGGAGAGCGAAAGAAAAGGGCTGATCACAGAGGGTTGCAGGGGTTGGGAGGGGGGAAAGACGCGCACTCTCAGCTCAGTCCCACTCTCCGTCGCCTTCAGGATTGTCATCTCGGGGGGGCTCCTGAAACTGGATGTTGGCCAGCATGTCACGCATGGCTGCCATGAGCCTGTTCACCCCCTGGTTAAGGTCCTGCCCTGCTCCAGCCTCTTCATCCCTCTCGTGCCTGATGTCCCCCTGCAAGAGAGCAGAGCTGGAGGGGCCGGGCAGGGAGCTGTTTCCTCCCCCCCCCCCGCCACCAGCTGCAGCAGGCGAGGAGGGAGACAATGCCGCTTGCCAAAAAGCATCGGGCTGCTCTGCAACCTGACGTTTACACACTGCATATGCCAAGAGCCACTCCCTTTGCAGAAACACTGTGCAGTGGGAACTTGGGCGCACCGAGAGCGGCGGCGGCAGCAGCAGCAGCAGCGCGCTCTGCTCTGCCCGCAGCAGCTCCCTGCACATACCTGCAAGTTAAAATTTGGCAACAGCGATCGGAAGAAGA
Organism: Calidris pugnax; assembly: GCF_001431845.1. Taxonomy (NCBI): domain Eukaryota; kingdom Metazoa; phylum Chordata; class Aves; order Charadriiformes; family Scolopacidae; genus Calidris; species Calidris pugnax. The sequence goes on along the minus strand of NW_015090842.1, from coordinate 10,198,468 downwards.
GAGATAAAGTGCTTTCGTTGGATGGGTGATTCGTTCTGAAAGACAGAAGTCGCACCACGGTTAAGGGGACAGGCTGGTACTCGACTTCTCGCTGGGGCTGAGACGGCGCAGGGATGCTGGGGAGAACCACGCTGTCTGGAACCACCCCACGGCCCCTCCCGAGCCAGCCCCGAAGCAGGGTATTGGGGGATTCTCAGGGATTTCCCACCAGCCAGCAGCTGGCCAGCTGTTGTTAAAAGCACTGCTGTTTGCTGGGAGCTGGGTCAGTGCATAAGACTCGTACAGGCTTCACCTGAGCGGTCTGCGCACACCACGGCGGCTGCGCTTAGACCTGTATTTACTCCAAACCACCTCGGGTAAGAAACAGCCAGAATTTTTCAATGGCCTTTGCTTTAATGGCTGTGAACAGCCACCGTCTCCGGCGGTGACCATCAAGGAAAAGCGGCAGGACCAGTCCTGCCTGTATGCTCTGCCTGTCGGCGAGCACCACAAGCCAGGCAGCTCTTCCTCCAAGATGGAGGAGGAGGATGTCAGCTCCGAGCTCCCACATGCACCCAGGCCTGGGGCTGAGGGCGCGCCGGGAACACGCCGGCTGCGCCAGAAACCAAGGGCGGAGAAGGTACCTTTCTGGTCTGGTGTAGGAAACGATGGAGTCCAGAGGAGGCAAGGGGTCGTACCCCATCACGGGCTGCGAGGTCACCTCCTGCGTGGTGGGAGGGGAGGGGGAGAAAGAGAAGAAAGAAGGGGTGAAGGCTGCGTCGTCAGCAGCAGCAAACACCGAAGCACGGAGATGGCCAGACCAGCTGGACAGCCCTTTGTCTCAGGGAGCGGAGCAGAGCTGAGCACCAGCCACAGCCCAGCCTGCCCGTACATGCCCCCGTGTGCAGCCCCAGGGAGGACACTTTGAGGTCAGACCCACGTTTCTTGCTGGTGGCTGGGGTTTAAGACGTGCCCGGCTTCCGCAAGGACGGCAGGGACATGAGCGCCATCACACTGCACACAGCAGTGCTGCCTGTGCCCTGTCAGAGCCCCTCACCAGAGGTAGAGCTGCCATGGCCTCCTTCACCTCCGAGAGGATGATGTGCCGGTAGATATTCCTGGGTGCGCTCTGGTACAGCGTTTTTCTCCTAAAGCAGGGAGGGGAAGAGAGGATCGCACAGAGCACACCTCAGCATAGCCAGCTTTCCATTTCTGCTTCTCTAGGTGCATCGTCAGCTTCATCCCTGGCTCTGGGGGGGATGTGCTGTATTGGACAGAGCTGGCCTACAGCGCAGCCAAAGTCACTTGGCAGCTGCTGACCTCAGATGAAAGAGCGGAACAGCTCAGGGACACTGCACAGATCACTCTCACCAGTCCTCTTCCTCTGCAGGTCAGCAAACTAACTTTGGTTTAGGACAAGACCCAATTTTTCCCTCTCCTGTTTCTCAGAGGTGGAAGGTGTTTCTACGCACTCACCTGCTCTGTGTAATAAATACCCGTGAGCCGTGCCCCTCCCAGCCAGCACCAACCCCTCTGCCCTCCTGGCTGATTTCCAGGGCACACGTGATGGCCGAGGCTGGGGGAAGCCAGCGTAGCACACACCCCTCAGTGAGCAAAAGCTACAGCTTTTAATTCACGTTTGTGCAAAATATGGAAGAGCTTCTGCCTTCCCGGCCCCAAGGTGTAACCCTTAGCACCAGCAGCCACCATCAGATGGGCAGTTGTGGGGCTCTGAGCAAGCCCCAGAGCTGCTGCTGCTGCTTGGGACAGAGCTCCTCTTGTCTACAGAGCCCCCCAGCCTGCTCTGTCCCCGAGTTCCAGCACCCAAGCCTGGTACGAGAGCCGCTCACCTCCACCTGCTGCACTCACTTGTGCTCAGACTCCTCCACCAGCGGGTCCCGGGCGTCCACCATGCGCAAGACCTCGTGGACGTTGGGCTCCAGCCACGCCATGACGGCTGGGTCCTTCCACAGGGAGTGAGTCCTTCCCACGTAGAGGGACGTCAGCTGGTTCAAGGCAGGAGGCTGACTACGGGAGACAGTTGTTATTCAGGGCACTCTCCTCCTTCCCGCCTGCAGGTCCCTGTGCTGGCTGGCAAGGGCTCGTCTCTGCACTGTGCTTCGGCGTGAGAACACAAAGAGAGGAATCGCAGGCTCCCTGCTTTGCTATTTCCATCTACCTTCACCAGTTTTTCTGCCTCCATCTATTTTTGGGATAAGCATAGCCATGAGATGAAAGTACACGCTGCCTTGACCCGAGGGGGAGAGCATTCACGTGTTTAAGAGGACCACGTGTCAGGGAAATCCAGACTGGTAGGAGACAGCCTGCCCTGAGAGCACACACATGTTGTTCTCCCTTACTACATGTACCGACAAACTTCAGTATGAACTTCTGACCCGTCCACATTAAGGTGAGTCGGCTCTATTAGCATTATCTGCTGGCCATTATGGAAATCCATTATCAAAGCATCTAACAGCCTACTCGGGAAAACCAAATATTCTCCTCCGCAGCTTTGTAACTCCATTAGCTGCCTGAGCAAGCAAAAGCCCCACTACCGGCAAAATCGATTCCTTCTCTTTACCGAGAACATCTCCAGGGCTTACCTTATCTGAGCATTCAGCCCAAAATAGGAATGGGACGCGACCCTGGCGTCGGGCTGCACACTGCAGTGATCCAACAACGGCATAAGAACTGCAGGAGAAAGTCAGAGAGCTCGCTTTCAGTAGCCTGGCAAGGAGCACCGTGGCCCGGCCGGTCACCACTGCCAGGGCTGCAGAGAGACAGCCCCATCCTGGAGGTGAGCCCCCCACCGGGGCGCTGAAGGAGGGTGCAGGAAAGGAGGGTGCGTGGATGCTGCTGGGGGTTATGCTGCGTTTTGATCTCTGTGTGGGTGATGGAAACAGATCCAGAGTAAGCAAAAAAAAGAACAACATTTCCCCAGTGAAATAAGGTGCAATTTTCTGCACTTAATGCTGCTGGCCTTTGAACTTGAACAAGGGATTTATTTCAGTCACCATGACAAGCAGCAAAAAAGATGTTTTCAGCCAACACAAACTAAACCTCTGTTCAAGAGCTGGTTATTCCTGCGCATAAAGACACACCCTCCTGGGCCCAGAGGGGCTGTATATCTCCTTTCATGGACAAGAGCACCAACTGGATGAAAGCAAGAGTGATGGGTGCCCATAGAGAGCACATCTAAAGTGGAGCAGTGCCTCGGAGGGAAAGCCGAGAGAGACTTGGTGTCTCTGGTCTGGCCAACCCTGAGGTGAAACATTTTCCTGCTCCGAGACCTGGGTTCTCATCCTCCCCCAACTCGCACACCCGTGACAATCTCTAATGAGGGGGCATCAGCTGCTCCGAGGAGGGTGCACAGCGGGGAGAACAGTCCCCGACCTCCTCCCAACACATGGAGGGTTCACAGCTGCAGGGGCCCCACATGGTTCCACTGTCCTCTTGCCAGTGCCACGGCACGGGAAGGCCAAATCCCACCACCACCACACCAGATGCAGGTAGAGCAGTACCCACCACTGCCCGAGCTGCCTCACCCTCTGAGTCAGGGCTCCCATCTCCCACAGACAGAGGCAAACGCCATTTGCAACCCGCAGGCAAACTGCTGCCTCTGCATTTGACTGCCTGGAATCCAGGCTTCACTCTCACAGATGAAGACAGTGACAAAGCCTGCGGGGACGGACTTACCGGTGGGGACAGACTTACCGCTTGGGAACATGATCAACGCCAGCTGGATGAGCCGGGCAGCTTTCTCCCGGGCTTGGCTTTGCTCCAGCTCCGAGCGCTCCTCCTGCTGGCTCAGGAAGAAATAGGCCAGCGGCACCGAGAAGGCAAAATTGGGGAGCTGGGACAAATTCCGGTGACTCTGCAGGACGAGAGACAGATTTACCGAGAAATGATGCTATGCAGAACAATCTCGATGTGGCTGGGCTGCGCACAGGGTGGGGTTTCTTGCTTGCTGGATTAAGTTACTTCCCAGCCATTGGCTTGGTGCCCCCACAACTGAGTAAGCAATTTGGAGTTGGTACAATTGTTTGTAGGGTACCAGGATTACAAGAACACACTCTTTCTGGGTCATTCTGATGATTTTGGGATGCCAGCCTGGCCATGAGACAGCCCTCAAAGGGCCAAGCTGGTTCAAAAAACCTCATGCTCTGATCCAGCCTCCCCCTCCAGTCCAGACCAGTTGGGGAGAGCCCCAGGAACCAATACTCCCCTCTCTGCCCCCTCTCTCGCCAGGGCAGCCTGTTGGTAACTCACCTCCACCTCCTGGAACATGCGGGTCAGGAAGGTGTATTCTCTAGCTCGGAGGGAGAGGAAATCAATCAGCAGCAGCACACACAGCGGGTCGTTCTCTGGATCAAGGCTTCAGAGGGAGGCGAGCACAAGGGGAGGAAACAAAATCAGTGTCACAACAGCTGAAGTATCTGTCCTCATTTCTAAGTCAAACAGGACTTTCCCATTAGCATCCAGAGAGCTTCTGTGACTCAGCAAGTGAAGATAACGGGAACAGGATCATTCCTGCACTGGCAGGATGACGGTGCAACACCTGGTCTGCATCCCTCAAGAGGGGCAACAGTTCCCCCGTCACCACACAGGAGGAGGATCAATGGCCACAAACTGAGCACACTAAAGCCACTGTTGCACATCTGCTCCACAGAAACTCTGAGCTCAGCTATAATAACCAGCCAGGGCTGGAGACCAGCAGTCAACAGCAAGGGCCACCCAGGTCCCATCTGTTTAAGCCTCCTTCTCAACGATGGCCTCTCTCCAAAGCAGCACCACAGATAAGGGCATGTGCTCAAAACTAACCTGTGACACTGCAACTGCAAGGAGTGGAAACAAGCCCTCACTGAGCCTGGGAGCAGCAGTACACCTTGGGGGGGTTTTCCCTGCCTGGGTTAGGTTTGGTGCATTGCTCGAGGCATGTTCCCCCAAAACTGAGACACCCTGTCACCTCCTGCAAGGAACAGAGCACAACCCTCAGCGGTGGCACCTACCTCAGAATCAGCTTGCAGAACTCCAGGGCTGTCCGGGGACAGCCTCTCTTCTCCAGCAACATCAGGTGCTTGAAGAGAGCCAGGAAGAAAGACCTGTGGGGGGGAACAGGAATAGGTTTTAGAAGCCAGATTTGGAGAGAAGTATCTCATTCCACTTAAGAACAGGGACCCAGAGTCAGCCCCATCTCCTTACCCCCTGAGCATCAGCACTACAGTGCAGCCAGGGGACTCCAGGGGACTCAGCCTGATGCAGTACAAGGTGACACAGACCCTCCATGATCCCATCTCTCTCTCTTTTTTTAAATTTATTATTTCTTTATACCAGCATAGGGACAGCAAACCCGTGGCCTGCTCTGTCCCTGCTCCCCAAGGCCCTGCAACTCTGCGCTCTCGCAGATTGGCCGACAACTCAGGACAAGAGAAACAAGTAAATCCCCGAACTCTGCATCCTGCCTTGTCCCAGCCTGCCCAGCCACACGGGGACAGTGACACAGTGCACACATGATGTGTACGGGGGGAGGACTAGGGACCAAATCGGGCACGATACAGATTGCTGCCTTCAGGTCACAGACGGCACCAAGCTCATCAGCGAGCAGGTACTGGAAATCCGAGCAATCTCCAGGTACAGCAGTTTGGGAGGGATGACTTGGGTCAGCTGACTGGAAAATTCCCAGAATAAAGTCACCTTTCCCCGCAGCTGCAGAGCTGTCATTACATAAAGAGCCGGGCTGGGAGCAGCGTGAGTGCTGGGGACAAAGGCCGGGTAGATAGCACAAGCGACCAAGCGCAGCCATAAACACACAGTGAGTATTTTTGTGACAAAAATAAGTGCCATTTTGAGCTAAGGGGTACTAATTGCACAAGAAGGATGTGACGGGGGGAGCAGTTACTGCTCCAGTAAGAAATCCCCCAGGAAAGAAGATGCTTTGCAAAGAAACCTCAGTACAAGAGCTGCTGGTTACCCAGCACCCATCTGAGGGGCCCTGCTGCTGCCCTGCTGAAGGGCACTGCCACCGACCACCGAGTGGCAGAGCTTGTTCTGACAGCAAGGGACATTCAAGGTCCCCCGCCACAGCGGATGACGCAGCAGACGCTGTGAATCTGGGTCTCCGTGTCCAAAGTAGGCCAGGGCACACCGCGACGGCTCTCCAGCAGACGTGGGGCAGGCCGGTGTGCCACCTACCTGTTCTCTGGCCGCCGGTAGTCCAGCCTGCAGGTCCCGCTGGTGAGACTGAAGAGGGGGTGGAAGGAGCACTCCAGGCTGTACAGCGCCTGCTCTGCAGACAGCAAGGACAGTGTCAGGGCATGCCACCACCCCGGCACCCCACACAGCCCCACTGCTCACGAAACAGCAGTCGATTTAGCCCAGAAGACACTGATAATTGAGAGCTCTGGCATGAAATAAGCTTGTTCACAGCCCAAGTGAGGCACAAAGCTACTTCAGAGTATGTGGTTGCAGCAGATACCCAGGCAAGCAAGCCTTGCCCCCTTATGAGGGCATTAGATCATGCTCCAGTTGGGAAAAGTGGCTCTCCTGAAGGAGGTCTGGGATTGAGGCTGGTACAGCTGCCTCTGCCACAACTATCTTCACACAGGGAAGCTGAAGGTTGTCCTCTCCTCACCTCTGGCCCCTCTTATCATGCTGCAGAGCACATGCCCCTGTTACCAAAGAGCACATCTCAGACACCAGGCTGCAGCAAGGCAGTCCAAGGGGCAGCCATCCTCCAGGATGCCTCCCGCCCCCACGCAGCCTGTAGTGCCCTGAGGAGCAGAACCCAACGTGCTGACCTGCAACATCCTGGTCAGAGGAAGGCAAAGGAGGCTGACCCAGAGGGCTGGGCAGGCTCCCTGCAGAGGGCACAGGCTTCCTGGAGCAGCCCTCACACTGCAGGACCTGGTAACTACTAAATCAGACCCTCCTCCTGCAAGGGATGTCCTAAAGGTGAGACTCCCATCACATCCAGCCAATCTGTCCATTCATTCTGAAGGTGAGTGCTGATCTGCTTTGTCCCAGACAAGCGCGTCCAGCTCTATTTAAAAGCCTCCAGCAAAAGCTGCTGGTCTGCAGGATCACATAAGGCCAAGTGCTCATGGCCCAGAGCTACAGACACAACCCAACCAACCCTTCTGGTTTGCTGCCTCTCTGTTGAAACAAAACCAGAACTGAACCAAAACCCCCTTGATTACTAATTCTGGCCAGGACATCTGCTCCTCACTTCAGCTCTTACCTACGAGCTCACGGGCCATCTCCTGATCCTCCTGCATCCGGCACACGTCGCTGAGCAGCAGAAGGGAGTCCACATGGTACGGTTCCAGTGCCTGAAGCAGCGGCTACACAAGAGTAGGAGCTTGATTACATGATGGCACAAATCACAGGTTTCTCATGCACTCTGCCTATGAGGCAAGCTCTGTAAGTGTGGCAGGGAGGCAAATGCCCTGACACCGTGCCTACGAGAAAGAGGTTGGTCCTGCCCCTGGCTCTGAAGGTGAAGAAATCCTGTCCCACACCATCAGAAAGCCAGTGCTTGGACTGTAGTGCAAGGCTGGGGACGCACCTCACATGAAAGGCTAAAACTATGGATTAAAAGAACCTAAGAACTGTCACACTGGGTCAGATCAGAAGTCAATCTTGCCCTTTCTTCAAAAGGAAATGCCTGAGGAAGAGGGCACAAAGTCGGGTACGTGTGATAATGCCCAGCACTCTCTAAGCTACCAACCTTTAGGGGTTCAGGGACCACCACTGTCAAAGATGCCATTGATAGTAATGGTGTCTTCTCCCATTATTTTGTTCACTTACCGACCCAGGTACCTTTCTAGCAACCCAGCTCTGCGATACAGAAAGCTACCACTTAAGCACCCAATGCAAAGAACTTCCTTTAATCCCAGCCTGCCAGCTCCATCCCTGTGCTGGAAGGGCCAGCAGGGAGATCTTTCCCCAACTCCACACAGGATTTGGGCCCTTGACCGCAGCTTCCCTCAGGCACCTCCCTCCTGGTCAACCCACCTTTTCCAGCACAGAGGCCATGTCAGCCCTTTGATCATCTTTGCTCTCCTCCTCTGAATCTCTCCCAGCTCCACCATATCCTTTTGAAGGTGAGGGCCCAGAACTGCATACAATATTCCAGATGCAGGCAGCAGGCACACTTGCATTTTTTGGTTTATTCTCTATCCCTTAACAATTCTGAGCATGTGATCAGGCTTTTGCTTCCTCTGGGTACCGAGAGGACGTTGTGACACATCTACTACAATTCTAGGATCTGACTCCTGAATGATAATGGATTTAATGTATTTTTTTGCAAGCCTCAGAGTAGAACTTTAAGCACACCTCAAAAACCTATGCATTCACTAATTATATTATAAATGGGCTACTTTTTCCGAGTGCCTAAAATTCAGTTTCAATATGAAAATACAGAAGCTACTTCCAATCTCCTCAAAGTTCAATATATATTTTTTTCAAAATTTAAAAAAAATATGCCTTCAAAAGCTCCAGAAGTTGTACCTCTGCAGGGTGGTGGCCAGCATACCCACATACAGTACAAAGCCTTTATGTTCCAGGCTGTCCCAGCCCAGCACCTTTGCATCAGACCCAGTCGCCTGACATTTTACCCCTTCCCTGCTTGCTATCAAGTTCCTTTCTAGTCTTTTTTTTTTGAAGAGATGGAGCATATAGGGTCATTGTGACTGGAAAAAGCGCTCTTCATGCACTTCCAAATTCACCAGAAAACCCCTTTTAACCCACTGGCAAGAGCAGAAAAACACTCAATGAGCAGGACACCAAAAAAATCACGTCTTGCATGCTGAAACCATAGCAGCAAGACAGATCTGGATTCCAGCTACGTGAAACTGTGGCCGTCACAGATAAACTGGTTGGAGGTTTGAAGTACTTCTGGCATCAGCAAACCCTTGTCTGTAAGATCTTACCCTTAACAGGAAATAGAAAGACTAAAGCTGTAGGAGTATCTTCAAACATAACCAGACCCACTTAACAGTGGGTCTTTTAGTCTAAAGACTTAAAATATTCCATAGAAAACCCATCCTGCTCTGCACAGCCATGAGACCGTGTCTGAGCTGTCCTTAGGACGCTAGCTCTCGGGCTGGTCACTGCTGCATAGGAATTACTTCGCATCGTTTAATGCGAATCCCAGCCCAGTGAGCAGGCAGAACTGATGAGCTGGAGGGAGCAGTGGCCACGAACAGAGTGTGGGAAAGCAGAAGGAAGTAAACTTTATTTAGTACACAATGGCCTCTTTAAGAAACTTCTCCAGGGACTTTTATTCCTACTCTTTCAGCCAAATGGTCAGTTCCTGAAGGCTCCTCTTCCAGATGGCTACCTGCCACGCTCTCGGCAGAGCCACCGAGGCTCCACCACCAGCCACTGGACCTCATCTGCCTCAAGGTGGTCACTTACAAGGTGAAAGCAGAGCTCAGCAAGCAATGCTGCCTCGCCCCACACAGAGGGGGCACATGGCTCTGCTGCTCAATATGAGACTGACAAAAAATAAGCCCTGGAATGCATCAGCCCAACCTCCCCTGCCAGGGAAAGGGGCTGCAGGAACACAGGAGGTAACAGCATGGGCAACCCAATCTCACAACGTACCACAACACTGTTGGGGTCCATGGTCTCTACATTCTCCAAGAACTTCAACTGCACTTCCTGGTACTTGCGATGGTGCTCAAAGGTGAAGTACTGCACTCCCCCCTTGGTGTCCAACAGCTGCATGACAATACCTAGAAGGTGCAGAGGAGACATGGGTAGCACTGCTGCCAGCCGGCAAGCACAGCAGCAAGAGAAGGTCTTCTGCTTTCTTATCACAAAAAAAGCTCATTCTCATCATTGGGTCCGGAGCCAGATGTGTTACCGGAAACTCCCAGAGAATTTCACTTCTTTCCCTTCTCCCATGAGTCAAAGTCCAAAACCCACCCGATCTCCTCAGGGATATTTCTCGTTATCCAGCAAGACTGCTGTTAAGAAGGGAAGCGCTCATCACCTGCTACTTCCAATAAGGGGAACACTAAGATACAATACAACAGAGTTCTCCCTGTTGAGAAAAGAGGTATTTTCCATCAGCTGACGAACAGTTCCTTTTCTGCATCAGCCAGCACGAAGCCTGGGCCTGGCAGCTGATTAAAGCAGCTCTGGTTTCCATGCGTGGATGCTCTAGGAAAGCCAGGCTGGCAGGAGCAGCCATCCGTGCCAATACGGGCACAGGACTGAGGTGCCCTGGCAGCCAACAGCAGCACAGTGCTTTTGGGAGGTGGCAACAAAAGCCTCACCTGTTCTTGTGTAGCGTGGCCAGGTGCTCTGGGGAGTTGTCAGCCACGTGCCACGGACACACTGGCGCTGCCTTTGCCTGAGGAAAGTAAACATGACAGGTCACAGTTTCTCTGTACGAACAGAACGCAGAGGGCTGAAAGCAGCCAGAAAAACGATGATTCAGGGAAAAAGAGATCCAACTTCTTCCCCAGCTGCAGCCCTGCCACATGGAACTTTTGCCCAGAGCTTCAACATGTTTTGCCTTCAAGACACAACATACCTTCGCTCAGGCTCTGCCTTACTTGAACCATTCCTCTTTGGGCCAGCCAGTGCCTCCAGCACTTCCACTTCAATAGCTTCTCTCCCCTGTTTTTATTCCTGCCAAGTTCTCAGGTGCCTCTTTGCTTCCAACAGCTTCCCAGGTCCAATTAAGAGAGCCCCATATCCCTCTGACTCATCTCTCTTCCCAGCCGCGCCTTCAAATGTCAACTGATTTAGTTAAGCCGTACTCACAAATGCAACCAATTTATTGGTTCGGGGAAGGAAGAACTTCAAAATCAAGGCTATTCTGAGGAAGTCATGTCTCCTCAGTACGGGACTGCTGCTTCTTCATCAAGCACTAAATATTCTTCTACAGACTCTCTCAGAGAGGCTTCTGCTACTATCATCACTGCTCTGAGCTTATGCCCTTCTTATGTGCACATTTTTAAAGCAGTTCATGAAAGCAGGGATTTCTGGATAATGCTGAGAACAGTGCAATGGATAACTGCATAGAGACCTCACACCCAAGAAGCCAGCAGTAAGTTCCCTGGGCCCCTGGAAGCAAGCACAGGAGATCCCCAGAGAAGTATTCAGGGTCCATCCGAGATTTTGGAATAGCAACAAGCAACAAATGCTGGAGAAAGTTAAAAAAATATATATCTAAGAGCCTATACTCTGAATTTGAGTGAAAGGACTTTAGAAGGGCGTTTGACAGTAAATGAGAGGGGAAAATCAGCAGAAAAAAAAAAGCAAACGTTAGCAAAAGCCTGGAAAAGTCTTCCTTCCCCACCATATCACAAAAAAGTATGCTATTGTCCCAACAAGTGACTACTAAATGAGTAAGACACCCTAAACCCTGAATTCCCTGCCTAGGTGTGGCACCGGGGGCTCGGTAAGCTGTACCAAGGGAAGGACAGACACACTGACTTGGACTCTGAAAGGGTTTAATATTAAATTCTGGACTAACCTCTGATCACCAAGAACAGCGCGAGCCCCAAAGTATCTCTTCAACTCGTTCTCTGGATTCAAGTTTCTGAGAAAGTTGAAACAAGAAAGAAAAGCTATTGTCAGTTAAACACAGCCCAAAGTCTCACACTCGAGTCTTCTCCATCAGTGCCAAGTGTTCTGTACCTTGAATTGTCTCTGGCCAGTCCCCTGAACTGTCACACACACCACTGATCTGACACAACAATGAGCCTAAAAGTGGTCAGAACAGGAGGCATCAAAACACTTTTTCAATCAGATGCACCCTTCCTTTGCGTTCTGCTCCCAAAAGTCACTGAGCTGGGGAATACTTCTGCTGCCCTCTCCAGGGCAGCTGGGGCCTTAGTCTGGGAATACTCTCTGGAGAGTCCCTGGAGAGTCTCCGTGCAGGACTGTGCACTCAGGGTGTGTGTGTCTGGAAAACACAAGATACCTACCTGCTGCCGAGTCTAGGGTGGCAGCCTGCAGTGTGAGGCAAGCACCCTAACCACTGCACAGAGACTTGCAAGGATTAAAATACCTTTTTTTTTAATACAAAGATCTCATATCGAAGCATGACAACACCTACAGTTTTCTTGACCTAATATTTGGCCAAGAGAAGGGAGAAATGTTTCAGAGGGGTTTCTCTGCCATCCAGCAAGCAGAGCTTCAAGACAGAGTGGAAGGCTGAGATCCAGCACTGACTACCCTCACTCACTTGGGAGATTACCCTGCTCTCAAAGGTTTCTGAATAAGATTTACTTGACCACAGAAGTCACTGAAGTTTAAAACCACCTCTAGATAAACAAATATTCTGCCTTTACTGAAATGTCTCTGAACAGGCTGCACGAGCACCGAGTGCCCACCAGCCTAGGCTCAGTTTTGATGCAGTGTGCCTGAAGGTTTCAAAACTAGGACTGGTAAATTGTCCCAGCTACCAATTTAAAGGTTTTCTCCAACAACAGGAAGAACTGCCAGTGTCTGCACCAGCCCTGGCCTCTGAAACACGGTGGACACACCAGCCAGCCCACTCCCAACAGGTTTCCTAGTGTGATTCAGACCCAGATGATACAGGTCTCTAATTTGAGGCTGACTCATTCTTCAGCTCTCGGACACTCTAGGTGTTTAGTCCACTTTGTTGATGGTGACATGCGGGAAAGGTTAGACAAGTCCAACCACCTTTCCTGGTGAAATTAGCTCTTGGCATTTCTCAGCCCTCCTCAGAGGACAGCATACACTGCACTGGGGCCTGCTGCTCACAGCACCTGGTCTGAATGCAGCCAGTGACCTGGCCAGGAGGGTTTGATTGCAAAGCTTTATGCACCAGGGCACTCAGCAGCTCTGCAGAGATTCTCCCACAGTCACGGAGTGTTCTACACTGGAAAGCGCCTCTTGGAGCTAATCTGGTTCAGTCACCCACTCAAACCAAGCCTGACTGCAGAGAATACCAGTCACTGCTCAGAACTGAACACAGCTCTAAAAGCAACAGTTAGAAACAGGGATGTGCACAACCACTACCACAACCCCTTTCAAGCCAGGTCCTGATTACACCAGGAGGCTCCCAACTCCCTTCCTTGGGGGAAGGGATATCCCTGTCATGGCCAAAGCCAAAATCAGGAAGGAAGCAAGCAGTACCTGTGCTCTATGTAGAGTAGAGGCCTGCTGTCAGCAGTTATACCGCTCTGGGTCTGCTGCAACAGCCCATTGGTATCCTCAATCTTCTCCAGCAGGCTGTCGATGTCTTCCAGGTCGTTGTCTTCCTTAAGATAGGCACATGCAAAGACAAGGCAGTTATTACAGAATGAGTCACCACGACACGCAGGTCACCCACCAGAGATCACACCCAGCTGCCTCTGGGTCCTGAACTCCGTGCGACACTGGTGCAGCCCTTACCACTCACCCTGCTGCTGCCCCATCGCTCACCTCGGGTGCACATGTACCCTCTCTTATTGAGGCCTCCTGCTCTGCACCTGGCACCCTTTACTCCCTCAGGAATCCCACACAGAGCCTGCCTTCCCTGTCCAACTGCCCCTCTAAGGGCTGGTTGCTCTTCCCCGCTTGCTCAAGCTGTCACAGGGCTGCTGCTCTTCACGCCACTGTGAGTTCAAACACACCAGCTGAATATATTCAGGGTGGGCAAGAGCTGGCCATCGGTCTGGTCTCTGGTCTGCCCCTTCTTACCCAGCCTTCACTGTGCTTTGTCAGGTTTATTTATACTACAATCCCTACAGCATCATGAAATGTTGGGGTGCTGATCTTAATCATAAATATTTAAGTAATCAGCCTTGACCATCTACCTTCCACGGAAACACTAAGTTACTGCTGTGACCCTCGTAAGAAGGTATCAAACACTGGAATGATTTTAACCCAGCTCTAACATAATGTACTTGCAATTTCCCCATCTTGTAACAACCCCAAAAATATATCCAGCAGTGCACATTCAACAGTTGTATAACACTTTTATCCTGATTTTCCTCTATTTTTCCTCACAAATAGCAAGTGACGCATTTCTTATGCAGCCGTTTCACATCCTCCTCATGATGTACGTGGGTGGAACACGGAATTCCATTCACAACACCCAAACAGCACTGTGAGCTTGCCTTTTCCAGCTAAATATAGCCACCCCGCGTGGAGTGGATACATGAAAAATTTATAACGTGCTTCGCATTTAAGTGCTTGAACAAAGGTGGTATTATCTCCAGTTACCACATCACACTGCCTGGGCATTAAGTCTCACTAGAGCCTACAGCTTGCAGATGTCACCCTATTGCTCGTTATTCTCGGACTGGGAGAGGAAACTGGCTCTTTGATCAGGTTCTCTGCCTTAGTAACTCGCTCTGAGCTCACCCAGCTGAATTCTCAGGGAGGAGGCAGCCAGCTGGGCATCTACATCGGAGTAACAGCTCACCCATTCAGCACTTCAGCACACTCTGGCTCAGAACGTCTAGCACAGCATCTCCCTCGAGTGAATAGTTAAGATTCCTAAACCTTAGCAAAAAAAACAGCTCCCACTTGAACTTTATTTCTATTGAGTTTAAAAGATCAATGACTATAATCTGTTTAGTCTCCTAGCTTAGCTCAAGCAGATAAAATATATTCAAGCATACACATTTGTCTCTGAGTTTTATCCATAAGAAACAAAGACACTGGACAAAGTTCTCAGTGCAAGCACGCTTCCTTAGGGCTAGGCAGCTTAGACAGAATCACTGTCCCCTTGCTCCCTTCACCACTGAGGGGACACAGCAGGTCCCGTGGGAAGAGCCCTTGGCGGTGCATTTGCTGATAAGACACAAGCAGACGCTCCTGTCACACTCAGCTACCAGATGTCACACCACCAGACATCACACTACAGAGAAGGTGTGCGGCTGTGCACGGAGGAGAAGGAAACACGAACGACAGCTGGCAGCAAGAGCTCTGTGTGGCTCTGCAGAGCAGGGACAGCCACCTAAGTAGGGCAAGGAAAATATAATGAAAACGTAAAATTCCTCACACGGTACCCCCTCCCGTGCAAAGCCTCGAAGCAGAGATGAAAGAAGATGCTGCTGTGAGGATTTCAGCTCTAAGCAGCCGCAGCAGAGCTGCGCCGGTCCCAGCTGCTTGAAGGACCACAGCCAAAAGCTGCTGTTGCCATGTCGTAATTTTAAATTAGTACAATGCAAAACCAAGCATTTTTTGCCTCAAAATTGTTTCTGCAGACACCTCAGAGTATTCACTTTGTCTACGCCAATGCAGAAATTAGCACAGCCACTAACGCTCAGAGCACACACAGACATACCAGAGTCTCCCCTGCTGAAGTTTTCTTGGTTTTTCTTTTCTTTTTTTTCTTTCGCGTCTTGTTACTCAACGTAGGCTGCAAAGAGAAATGGAACAGCTGTCAGAGCATGCCCACGGACTGCAGGGATTAAAGCTCTACCAGGAGCGACCAGCACACCAGGAGGGCCCTTAAATGAAACTAATATTCATCCTTTCAAGTTTTTCAGTGAGTGGAAATTAAGACGTAATGAGAAAATGGAGGAAAGCACCAAATGTTTACAAACGCAAGGGTTAAATTTTAGCCAACTTTCATATGTCTGAGACTGCAAGATCAGGCAACAAACTCTTTAGATATGCCAGGTGTGGAAGAAACGTTTCAGCCCTCCTTTACTCTTTAGAACAAAGTTTATTTCTGACAGTTTCACCAGTGGCTCCAATTTCCACAGAAACCAAAACCTGCCCGAAAGCACCACATGAAATAGATTCGCTGCTGATGCAGCTGCTTCACAGTTCTTGATGCCACACAGCATTCCCTAACCCGACAGGCACACTGCTGCCCACGCTGGCTCTTCCCCAAGACATACAGAGCTAAAAAGTGCATTTCCAGAATCTACACAGGTAACACAGCGAGTTACAGCGTTACCAGAACTATCCCACAGCTCCTGAGCTGACTGCAGAACCAGGGGAACGTGCAGCCCCAATTCAGCTCTATCAAATGGCAGGGAGACACCTGCCGAGGGCTCCCACGTTTCTGTCCAGGAAGCTCCGAGAGAAGCAGCAGGTGCACCCTCCGGTGATTACAGTAAATTCACAGAGTCAGGGCCCACTGGAACCGACAGAGCAGAGCTCACACCGCACATCCAGAGCATTCCCAGGCCTCCGGGCTGTCTGAGGCTACCAGCACAGCCAGACCATACACAGACACTGGTCTTTGCTCCTCTGGTTACACCGCCTGGCACCCAGATCCTACAGAACACCCCAAGCACTGTGCCCTAATGGGTGAGACCAGGGAGCCGATCCCCCTTCACTCACCCCCATCCTCATCTCCAGTAAAACATGGGCTAGACTTGCAACGTCAAATTGTTAAAGCGCCCCCTTCCTTACATGCTCCTCTAAGGAAACACTTCCAAGCTGATACAGACCACAGGAGGGAAACTAAACACAAAACAACAACAAAATGCTCCAGAAAAGAGTAAGTTCAATGTTTAGTTTACATCGCTAGGAATCTTCACACCACCCACTCTAAAACAAATGCTTCACTGATGTCCTAGTTTCAGCTGGAATAGAGTTAATTTTCTTCCTACTAGCTGCTGTTCTGGATTTAGTATGAGAATGTTGATAACACATATTGTTTTAGTTGTTGTTTAAGTAATACTTATATTACATCAAGGACCTTTTCAGCTTTTCAGAGAAGCTGAGAGGGAGCACAGACAGGACAACCTGGCCAAAGGAATATTCCATACCATGGACATCATGCTCAATATATCCCCTGGGTTGGCTGGGGAGCAGGAACCTGTGATTGCTGCTTGGGAGGGACCAGGCAATTGATCACCAGGTGGTGAGCAACTGCACTGCACCGCTCCTTTTGTATATTCTTTTACCATTATTATTATTTTTTCTTCTGTTACTACTCTATTAAACTGTCTTTATCTCAATCCATGAGATTTTTTTTTTCTTTTTCCCTCTCTTCTGGCTATCCCACTGGGGGCAGGGAGGAGTGAGCAGCTACATGGTCCTAGTTGCTGATTGGGGATAAACCACGACAACTGAGCATCTACAGAACAGCCCAGCCCCATGTATGGTGCAGAGCTCAACTAATTGTGCAGTGAAGGGAGCAGAGAAGCAATATCCATTTCAGAATCCCAATGTGCTTTCCTTCCCATGCTCAGCACTCATGAGGACACAGCACAAGGTCTTCCTCAGGAACCTCCCCTCTGGATGTAAAATCTCCCCAGACCTCGGGCACAAACCCAATTCTCAGCACCCTCAGTTCATTCTCCTGCAGATCTGGAGCCCCAAGCACCTGGGTTTAAGCTCCCTGCATGTGCCCCTTCCCCGAGGCTCACATTGTCAGGCTCTGACAAAACCCAGGTGCAAGGGAAGAGAAACATGCTTGTCTGGCACCCACAAAGCTGCTCAGCGCACACAGAAACAGAGAAATAAGAAAACTTCTCTCTGCACCTTGCACAGCAACCACCATCATCACTAGATACCTGTGGTTTAGTTACCGTTTGGTCCGGCTGCTGTGTCTCCTCCCCATCTCTCTGCCCATGGCCTTCAGTTTCTTCAGTTACAGCTCTTTTGTTGTTCCCTTCTGCTGCATCCCGCGCGCTGAGCCGGGCATCCCCTGGCTCCTCTCTGGATGGCAGCTCATCCTCCGACTCCTCGGCAGTGATCTGCACAAACAGATGGACAAGCTGCAAACACGGCCGGCGTGGGGCTGCGCTCTGCCCTCTCCTGTGCCCTGCAGACAGAATTCCCCAGGGATCCTGATCTGTTCCACTCACACCTGCAAATGGAAGATAAAAATATCGCAGAAGCAGCACAGGGCTCAGCTACCCAACTGGCTTCTCCAGCAGACAGACCAGGGATGAACCCTCACTTAAAGTGTGTCACCCAGCAGGTGCCTGGAACGGGCCTGCACCCACCAAATTGCTGGAGGGCCAGGAGAATCCATCCACTGCATGGCATGGCCAGTGGAAAAAGTGCCGCTCTATCTGGACTTTGCTCTTCCTTGAAGAGAGCCTCCAGCCTCCAAAGCCAGCCTTACTTAATGCTCAGGCAGCTAAGCCTTGGGGAAGGACAGGGAACCACTGGGGTTGGCCAAGGTGCCCAAGGACCGACCCACCTGTGCCATCAGGGCCTGCCTGACCCCTAACCTCCAGCACCAGGATCTTGCAGGGCTGGGAAGGTGGCAGGAACGTTCCAAAACTAGTTTCACCCACTGTTTGACGACCTCAGTACTCAGGCCCAGCTCTGACAACATCTAGACCCAGACCACCCAGCTCCTCCCAGGCCTCCCTCTGATTCCCCCCCAGTTTGAGCTGCAGTTGTTACCCCCTCAAGCCCTCCCTAGAGCCCCCATCTCACCACAACTCCCTCCATGTCCTACTCTCCAATTTGCATCCCCCCAGTTGCGTCTCACCCTGGCCCTCCAAGCCATGCACCACCCCAAACCCCTCAGTCCCACCCCAGTCACTGACCCCAAATCACTCCCTCCCCAAAACTGTCACCTCAGTCACCCTCACCCAGCTACCACCCCCTGGGCTCACTGTCATCCCTCTGGGGCACTGCCACCCAGCTCCCCCCTTCCCTCTGGTCACCCCCCAACCTCCCCCTACCCACTGCCCTCCGAATCACTCTCATAAAGTCACTGCCACCCTTCAGTCACCCACCCTCCCAATAACTGCCAGCCCCCACAGCTGCCCCCAGCCACAGCCACTGCCACCCCAGCTGCCTCCTC
>NW_015090842.1:10120441-10178785 GCF_001431845.1 Calidris pugnax | reverse complement strand
CACCAACCCACCCACTCAGGAACAGCCACACGGGTCCCGGGGGCAGCCCAGCGGGTTTATTAGCCGGGGGGTGGGAGAGGGGGATGTACAGAGCGGCCGTGCCAGCCCGTGGTGCTGGGCACCCCTGGCATGGCCGGCGCCTGCCCGGCACAGCCAGGGCTTGGCACAGAAGCAGGGCTGGGGGTGGACAAATGGCGGCTGCGGGTGCCCCACGGCAGGATCGGTCCCCCCAGGGGCCGTGCCAGTGTCCCACCGGTGGCGTGGACAGCAGGTGCCCTGCCATTCCACCAGTCTTTGTCTCCCCCTGGTCCGTAAGGTATATAAATATAGAGGCTGTATGTATACATCCTATGTATATATGTACATCCGGGTGGCCACTAGCAGGGTTCTGCGCCGGGGGTGGCCGGCACCCCTGTGCCGGGGGCCCCTCACTTGTGCCAGGATTCGCAGTAGAGGGAGCGGGCCTTGGCGCGGCGCGGGGCGGCGTTGAGGACGGCCACGCTGCGGCGGCTGGAGCAGATGACGTCGGTGACGAAGCCGGCGCAGTCGCTGCAGACGTCGCGCAGGACAGAGCCCTGGGCGTAGATGTGGGGGAACTCCTCTTCCACCCGGCGCCAGCACATGCCCTGGAGTGAGCTGCGGGCACAGGGCAACCCCGTCAGCCCCGGGCCGAGGAGGAGGAAGGGAGGAAGGCTCAGGGGCTGTGGGACTCACTGGAAGGTCTCTCTCCTCCGCAGCGGCAGGGCTTTGGCCAGCAGCGAGCCCGGCAGGCTCTCGAAGCCCAGTGCGTAGACGGGGATGTGAGCCAGCTTCTTGGAAGGCATCTTCATCTGCCGGGTGTGCAGGTGTCAGGGCAGGATGGGGACGGGGCAGGGGCAGGGACAGGGTTGGGACAGGGACACAGGGGCACCAGCTGGAGCCAGTCTCTTACCTTCAGGCTGCAGGAGCTGCAGACAGACCTGGGGACACAGAGAGAGGCTGGTGAGCGGGGCCACCATGGCCACCCTCCCACCACCCTCCCAGTCCCATGGCACAACACAGCATGGCACAGTGCTCACCGCTTGCAGAAGAGGCAAGCTGCGGGCCAGGAGAAGAGGGGGAACTTGGTCCTGCAGCAGCAGCAGACCTGCGGGTAGAGAGGGGTGAGAGCTGGTGGCCGGGTGGGTGGCACTAAGCTCCTCCGGCCCCAGCTCCCACCTTCCCCTTCCGCAGGCTGCTGTACAGCTCCTTGCTCTGCAGGAACTTCTCCATCTCTGCCTTGACCAGCACCCTGCGGACGTTGATCATCTCCTCCACGGTGAGGGCCAGGCTCTCCACGGGATGGCTGAACTCCTGCGGGTGAGGGGGGATGTCAGCTCCATCTGAGAGCCTCCCAGCATGGGCAGAGTGTCTCCAGCACAAGCAGAACCTCCTGGCACAGGCACAGGACCCATGGTACAGCATGCCTCAAAGCCCTACGTTCCGTTCAGAGGGAACTGGGGTGCCATGGGGACCCCCCAGCCACCTTGTGCCCTCATGCCAAGCCGCTGTGTGCCTGTGGTCATGCTGTCATGGTGTTCCCAGCCCGGCCCAGCCCCACCACCAGCACTCACCAGCCAGAGGTGCTTGGAGCTGGTGCCAGGGGCAGTGCTGGATCCATCCTCTGGCCTCTCCTCCACGGCACCAAGGGCAGCCCGGGGTGGTGCCGAGCTGTCTGGCCACGGGTGGCAGCTGGCAGGGACGGAGCCTATGGGGTGGATGGGAAGACCATGGCAAGGTCTTCCTGGATGGGGGGACAGGGCAACTTGTGGATGGGGGGACAGGGGTGGCACAGGGCTGGGGACATCCAGCAGGTACCTGAGCGGGGCCGGGGCTCGGGCTGCAGTGACTCCAGCTCCTGGGGTGCAGGTTCACTGCCCCCCAGCTGGCTCTGCAGCTGCGCCAGGTCATGTTCTGAGAAGGAGCGGTCCCGCTTCATTGCCACCTCTGCGATCGGAGAGTCTTCCTCCTGCAAGGCCATGGGCACCACATCTCATTGAGGACCCCCTCATTCCCTCAGGACCTCCTGTGTTCCCCTGACCTCCACCCTCCCACCCTGCCATGACCCCTCTCTTGCCTCAGAGACGTTCATCTCCTCCATCTCAGCCAGGGTGGGTGCCTTGAGGAGGACGCGGGGCCGTGGGTGTGCTGGCACGGTGGTCGCTGGGGTCCGGGAGAGCTCGAGGCAGGAGCTGGAAGCCAGGTGACCCGCACAGGCATGGGGGATGCAGGGCAGGGAGCTGTAGCCTGTGGATAGGGACAGGGCTCAGTCCCAGCATGACAGTGACCTGCCCTGGTGCCAGACACATCACTGGGAGCCCAGTGTGGTGGGGAGGGGATGGCAGTACCTTTCTGGCCACGGTATGGCATCTCCACAGGCCGTAGCTTCCTCTCCTGCCTGATCTCCTCAAGGATCTTCTCATGGAGCGTCCTCTGCTTCTGGGGTAGGGGCCGCAGTTGCCGCTCCGATGCCTGTGGGATGCATGGATGGGGGCTCAGGCAGTGGCTGCAGCCAATCCGGACCCTCAGGGTGCCCAGCCAATTTGGGATGGCACCCATGGGACCTGGGAGGTGTCCTGGTGCCGGCACTCACCTGCTTCAGTGGGGGCCGGGAGCGGATGAAGTCGAGGATGAGCTCGTGGGCATTCTTCTTCACCCGGGGGGGGATGTCTCCATCCACCTGGAAGAAGGCAGGAGAGCCATGGGCAGCGTCAGTGCCATGTCTGGTGAGCAGCACAGTGGCAGGATGGGGGGCTGGCGTGGGAGCAGCCTGGCTGTGCTCACCATGACCTTGCGGAGTTTGTAGTTGCGGGCACGGATGTCCTGCATGAGCATCTCGAAGGGGGTGAGCTGGTACTCGGTGGGCAAGGGGTTGAACTGCTTTTCCTGCACCTTCTTCAGCTTCACACCATGCCGCAGCTCCCGCATCAGCTGCACCCACAGCCGGGCCTGGTGGAGGGGGAGGGACACGGCATCAGCCCCCGCATGGCCCCGGCACGGCCCCCGCGCCTGGCTGTGCCACCGTACCCAGTCGGTGTTGCGCAGGCTGCCCAGCTCCGCCGCCGGCCGCTCCTCTGCTTCCTCATCCTCCTTCAGCTTCTGCAGCATCTGCCATGGTATGAGACGCTGTCACCCTGCCCCGGTGCCCAGCAGCACCCAGGGTATGGCAAGGACTGTGCCACAGGGCTGCAGCATCAACGTGCACCCCCAAAGCAGCCCCATCTCTGCTGGCACCTATGCTCACCTCCTTGGCATCACGGATCTTGGCGAGGAAGGCTTTCAGCTCCACGGTCTCGGCGAAGAGCGCCCGGCAGACAGCCTGGTAGTGAGCCTGGGCTTCGGCGGGGTCAGCCAGGCGGGCGGCACAACACCGCATGGCCTGCCCGAAGGTGCGCACGGAGCGTGGTGGCCCCTCGCCCCCCTCTTCCTCCTCCTCCTGTCCCCCATAGCCCTCGTCGGCCGTGCCGCAGCCACTGTCCTCTGAGTCGCTGTTGGTCATCAGGTCGATGAGCTGCTCCAGCCGTGGGCTCAGCTCTCGCTCCTCGTTCTCGTCCAGTCCCCAATCCAGTGCCCGGTAGATGGCAAAGCCCAACGACTGCACCATCTGTGGGGAGACGGCACCCGCTGGGCCCCAGCTGGACCCTGGCACTGGGGGTGCCCCTTGCCCCCCTCTGCCAGCCATCAGTGCTGGGTCTCTTCCCCACGCTGTGCCCCAGGACCCCACCACCATCACTGCAGGGCGAGGGGGCAGGTGACAGTGCCCACCCAGGGACCCCCTGTGCAAGGGTGTGATGGCAGACGGGCCAAGTCACCAGCAAGCTGCAGCAGGGCCAGGTGGGCATCCAGCCCCCACATACCTGGGCTTCAGCAGAGGGCGTCAGCAGTGGAGGCATCTCTGGGGGAAGAAGGAGAGAGTCACCACTGGCACCTGCAGCCCCCTCAGTGTCACCTCCTGTCCTGCACCCCAGGGATGCTTCACCCACCCAGCCCCAGCTGTGGGGCACTTGGCAGGGGCACCCTGAGAAGATCCTATCCCCAGCAGCTCCTACCCTGAGCCAGGACCCCCATCGCTAGCTGGTCCCATCCTGAGCTGGTCCCACGACACAGCTCCACAAGACAACAGGGACCTGAGTGTTGAGCCTCAGCATCAGGCAGTGCTGGCCACGAGAGGGTGGTGCAGCCTTCGTTGCCCTCCCTGCCCGGCTGAGAACAGCTGGCCTTGCTGGGCATCGCAGCAGTCGCTGGCTCTGGGCAACGAGCCCAAACAGGTGCCAGCCACTCAGCCCCACTGCCTCTGGCTGGATCCAGGAGGCACATCACGGGTGGCAGGGTCACTCCTTTAACCCCTCACCCCCGGGGCTGGAGGGAGCTGAGAGCTCTACACCTGCAGGGAAATGTCCCCTGCACCCCTCTGGGCTGTGGGCACCGGCAGCGTGGGCACCCCAGCAGCATGGGCACTGGTAGTGTGGGCACCAGCAGCGTGGGCAGCAGCAGGCAGGGGTGCAGCAAGGATCAGCAGATCAAGATCCTCACAGGACACAGCCCCAGTGACCACAGTGAGCTGCGGTGCCAGGTTGTGCCCAGCAAAAGATGCTGCTTTCCACTGCAGAGCCAGCACAGCTGGAGCATCTCGCACACACAGCACTGTGCCCACACACACAAGCCCAGGACACGCTCATGGGCAGCTCAAACCCTCCTGGGAGCTGGATGGCCGCAGGACAAGGAGCAGGAGTGGCTTTTGCAGCATCCCTGTGGGCACTGCCCTGGGGATCCCAGCTCCTCTTTCCCGATAGCGGGCGCAGAGCTGCTTCCCCAGCCCAGGAGAGCACCGGCCATTAGCTCTCCAATTAACTGATCGATGCGGCAGCCGCGGGGATGTGCCGGATGTATGCCAGCCGTGTGCCAGCCATGTGCCAGCCATGGCTGCATGGACTCAGCCCAGCACCCACCAGCGAGGCCAGGCAGGCACCTGGGGAGATGGCTCCGGCTGGCACAGGAGGGATGTGGGAGCAGGAGGCACTGTGGTGGCACCGGCTCTGGCACAGCAGCCGTGGTGGCTCATGGAAGGGTGTGGGGCCATTCCCGTGTGTGACCGGTGGAGCTGGTGTGACAACGCCATGCCCAGCCACAGCGGGCACGTGCCATGCCTGTGCGTGGCCCTGACCTATGCGTCCCAGTGCCCATGGGCTGCCTGCGCCCTGTTCCTCATCTCCCCTGGCTCAGCTCCGCACTTCTCACCCTGCCACCGGGAGCATCTCCTGCCCAGCCACCGGTAGCGAGGACACGCAGTGACCCCAGAGCATCCCTGCCCGATTGTGGATGAGGACAGGCAGTGACCCCACAGCATCCCTGCCCGGGGAGGCCCCGCAGCGTCTGACAGCACCGAGCACTGGGTGCCGTCCCCAGGAGCTCTGTCATTAGGCGCAGAGGTGCTCCTCGCTGTGCTGGGCCACCCGGCGTGGCTGCTGGCAGCCGGCCGAGCCTAATTACAGCCCATAACCACCCCAGCCCTGCCCAGCAGCGCCAGCCGCCCGCGGAGAGGGCACGGCCGGGAGTCTGAAGGTCAGGAATGGTGGTGCCCGAACCGCCGCTCCCGGGGGCCAGGCCCTCCCCAGGTCCCTCCCGGGCCCCTGCAGGGTCCAAGTGGGCAGGTGTGTGTCCCCGTGGGTGCACCTGTGTGTGTGCCGTGTGTGCAGGTGTGTGTCCCCATGTCTGCCTGTCTGTCCTTGCCGTGTGTCCTGCTCGCCCCGATGGGCTCGGTGTCCTGCAGCCTCTCGGTGGGTCCCGGCCCGGTGAGACCCCCCCACCCACGAGCACCTTGCACACACCCACACTCCGGGTCCAGCCTCACCGGATCCCCGGCCCTGCCGGTGCCGGTGCCACACCTGTCTTAGACCCCCGGGTCACCGGGACCGCCACTCTGTGCCGGTAGCTGCGGTGCCAGCAATGGTCCTGGCTGTGCCAGCGCCGGTGCCGACGCCAGGACCGGTCTTGGGGTTCGCCCCCATCCCTGCCGGTGCCGGTGCCGCCTTCCCGCCCTCCGGTGGTCTCTCGCCCATCCTTCCCAGTCTCTCTGGTGCCGCATCCCCGGAGCCGGTGCCTCCAGTACCACACCGGTCCCCTTCTGTTGGTGCCAGCGACGCCAGTGCCCACCCCCTCCTTGCCGGTGCCGCTTCTCCTGCCCGTTCCCCGCCGCCGGTACCGATCCTTCCCCACGGGGGGAGCGACTGCTGCGGGTGCCCCCTCACAGCCGATACCCCCCAGTCCCTCCGCGACGCCAGCCTTCCCGGGCGGGCGGCGCAGTGCAGCACCCCCTGCCGGCGCCGGTAAGAACCGGTATCGGTAAGTCCCACTGCCGGTAATTCCCGCTGCCGGCAAGTGCCGGTACCGGCCCCCCTTCCCCGTCCGGGCGCTGCCGACTCCACCCCCGCGTTGCGACGGTCGCTTACCGGGCGGCGGGGAGGGCAGGACGACGCTGCCGTCTCCGCGGAGGCGTATGTCGGAGGTGCGGAGCGGGGCGGCGGCGGGGGGGGGGGGGGGGGGGGGGGCGGCCGCCGGGGGCGCCCACCGGGAGGCGACGCGACGGAGGCGGCGGCGCTGAGGGGCACGGCGCGGCTCGGTGCGGTGCGGTGCGGTACGGCTACAGTAGGACACGGCACGGCGCGGCACGGCTCGGTACCGTGTGGTATGGTATGGTAAGGTACGGTATGGCTCAGTATGGCAAGGCTCGGTGCGGAACAGCTCAGTACGGCACGGCACGGCTCGGTATGGTATGGCTTACTACAGCATGGCTCGGTACGGTACGGCTCAGTGCAGCACGGCACAGTAGGACACGGCACGGCGCGGCACGGCTCGGTACCGTGTGGTATGGTATGGTAAGGTACGGTATGGCTCAGTATGGCAAGGCTCGGTGCGGAACAGCTCAGTACGGCACGGCACGGCTCGGTATGGTATGGCTTACTACAGCATGGCTCGGTACGGTACGGCTCAGTGCAGCACGGCATGGCTCGGTACGGTATGATAAGGTATGGTATGGCTCAGTACGGCACAGCACAGCTGGGTACGGTATGGTAAGGTATGTTGTATGCTCAGTACGCCACGGCACAGCTCGATACGGTGTGGTAAGGTATGGTATGGCTCAGTACAGCACGGCTCGGTACGGTATGGCTCAGTACGGCACGGCACAGCTCAGTACGGTATGGTAAGGTACAGTATGGCTCAGTATGGCACGGCACAGCTCGGTACAGTATGGTAAGGTATAGTATGGCTCAGTACGGCACGGCTCGGTACAGTACAGCACGGCACAGATCAGCATGGCTCGGTACGGTATGGTACGGCATGGCACGGCTCAGCTTGGCATGGTTCAGTATGGCATGGTGTGGTATGGTGTGGCATGGCACAGCATGGCACTGGCTGCCCAGGCTGCAGGATCAGGGTTCAGGGTGCAGGGTTCAGGGTGCGGGGCACAGGGCACACAACTGGGGTGCAGGCACACGACGCGGGGTGCAGGGTGCACGAGCGTGGGCAGGGGACAGGGTGAAGGATACAGGGCGTGGGTGTCCCCAGGGCACAGGGCACGTGATGGGGTGCAGCACGCAGTGCCCAGGATGAGGGTGGGGTGCAGGGCAGTGCTGCGGAACACCCCCTCGATGAGGGATGTGGTTATGGCTCTTGACCCCTGAGGGTTCTGGGGTGGCCATGGCACGTGGCACAGCCCCGGCCCAGAGGCATGAAGCACCTGGCTGCCAGGCAACCATCCCACAGAACCCACATGACACACATAAGGCAGGAAGGGGTAGGGACATGACAGCCTCGTGATGTAGCATGGTTTGGGGACAGCCAGGAGCAGCAGAAGCCAGCTGAAGGCAGCAGGATGAGGAGCTGGAGTCTCTAGGGAGACAACATCCCACGGGAACACAATGTGGGGGAACAACAGACACCAGGAAAGGCTGCTGTGGCACGGTGCCGATGGTGGGCTCACAGCCAGGCACCAGCAGGTTCCTCTGCACCCATGGGTCCAGCAGGACTGTTCTGGCAGAGCAGAAAGGCCAGCTGGCCTGCTGTGAAAGGTCAGATAGAGCAAATTAAAGCTCTTGTCATGATGAGCTTCCCATTTCTATGATGGAAGGCTCATAAAACCCCATCTCAGCTCCATTAACCCATGAGCATCAATTGGGGCCAGTCCTGGAGTCATGGTGGCAGGGCTGGGAGAGGGATGGAGCCGGCACACGGGCACTCCTCTGTCCCACATGGCCAAAGAGCTGCCCCAGGGCTGGACACCTCTGGCAAAGAGTCTGGGTTGGTGCCTGCAGCACCACGGGAGAGAAATGCCCGTCCTGGAGAATGTGAGCAGTGCCAGCTCCATCTTTGGGGAAAGAAATGGGGTGAACTGAGTTGGAGTGCTGGAAAATGCAACCTTGTGTGGTGCCCCGGGAATGGGGAAGTGGCAGGATGGATACAGGTGGTCCGAAGCGTCCGTGCATCTCTGGGATTACCCCAATGCACCATTGTGGGGGCGGGAGCATGTTGCAGGGGGTTGGGAGCACAATGCCAACCTCAGCCCCAGCCGGATCCGCACGTCGCAGGAAAACGTCACGGCTCTGGGCCCCCCGGAGCGGCTCTTCGCTGTGACACTGACGTCTGGGTCTGGCTTTCCTGCACCCACAAAGTGAGATTTGAATGCGACATTCACCCTGTAATCAGCTGGCTTTGGAGCCTGCTTGGGAAGCGACTTTAGAGGGAGGGAGGGAGGGAGGGAGGGAAGCTGCGTGTGCTGCCTGCCGCAGCGGGTCCGCACCGGGCTGAGCCGGCTGCCGGCTTTCCTGCACCACACACACCTGCCAGCGCCTCCGGACACAGCCAGGGAGGCACCGTCGGGGATAGGAGCGGGGAGGACGCGCGGCGTTTGAAGGCGGCAATAACCCAAACTGCAGCATTAAATGGGAACGCATTTGAATTATAAAGCACAAAGCCCTTTGCTTTGGGTAAAACTGTAATTCATATGAAATCGAGATGTAATTAAAAGCTACCGTCCTGGAAAAAATCAAACAAAAGCCAAGTGTGTGTGTGTGTGTGTGCGCGCATGGGGGAAATATAATTAAAAATGAAAGAAATGGGGAAGAAGAAGAAGAAAAAAAAAATGAACAGGTTGGGAAATGGTGGCAGAGTGCTACGGGAGGGTGAGGTTTCCCAGCTCCCTGCCAACCTTGGCACCGAAGCAGGATGTGCCCCAGCGAGATGGCCACGGAGCTGGGATGGAGGGCAGAGCCCTTCCCCTGCAGCAGGGCTGCGTGCTGTGCGCCCTGTTGGTCTGCGGGTAATACAGTCACATGGCTTTCATCTGTCATATGTAAAAATTGTCCTTTAAAAGCCACAGGAGCCTGAGACAAACACAGAGAGCACCCGTGGGGTTGGATGCACCCATCCCACTTCCCTTAGATGCTGTGATAAACCGGGGACCATGAAAGGAGGGAGCGTGTCACACAGGAGCTCGCCCTCGCTGTGTGCCGGCATCAGGTGCGGCTGGAGTTTGAGGAGCTTCCCAGCATCGCTGCTTGGCTCCAGGCAGTGATCCCTGGAGGGATGCCCCCTCGGAAGGGTTTCTTGGCCATTGCAGTGATATTTCCCCTTTGATTTTCTTCTTTGGTCAAACCAGAGATGAGTCCCTGACTGCACCCGGTGTAATGGAGCACTCGCTGCTCCCAGACTTCCTGGTTCCCCAAAATACCCCGACCAGCCCCAAGTCAGTCCCTGGGAGGGACGCTGAGCCCCCTCCTGCTGTGTTCCCCACTGCTGCCCTGCACCTCAGTGTGGGGCAGGAGTGCGTCTGCAGCGTCTCTATCTGCCACCCAATGCTCCCCAGGCTCCCCAGCGGGCAGATGTATTTAGAGCTCTCTGGTCTCCTCTCCGCATGAAGAAACTTCTGGAGCACCCCAGAAACCTGAGCTCTGGGTCAGGCAGCCTGGCGGGGCTACCCACACCAGTGTCACCCTTTTGGAAGAGCACAAGCGCCCTGACCTGCGCCCCTGATGAAAGCAGGTCGTGAGCACTGGTGGCCAGCCCTGTCCTCAACTGGAACCCAGCAGGATCTGGGACAAGGACAAGCCTGTTCCTGCCAGGCAAGGGTGGCTCACGGGTGTGAGGCTTGAACAGACCGGGAGGGATTCTGCAAAGCCACCTGCCTTGTGGAGTCAGTTTTATTGCAAAGGTCTTGGAGGGTTTCACACTCCTCTTGTCCAGGTGTGAACACCCAGGCCAAGCCTTTCTCTGAACAAGGGGAGCGAGCCCGCAGGCTTCCCAGGTCTCCTCCAGAGCTGGTCCCACATTATCACCTCTGGGCTGGACCCTGCTCTGGGCACAGCTATTCCCGGTCCCGCTGCACGGCACGGCTGGGCTCCATCAGCTCAGCCCTGCTGCAGGAGCAGAGCAAGGCACAGCAAAGAGAAGCAGCAGAAAGAATGAATCACAGAGAGTTTGTTAAAGCTCCATTTCCTTTCTAGAGTCTTCTTCATTAATATTTTAATTAAAACCAATTTTCTGAGCAGACTGCATTAACTTGGTGTACCTCACAGACGGAAGGATTAAATATAGCCAGCGTGGCTCTTTGCAGGCCGGCGAGGCTGTGGAGACCTGCTGGCAGTGTTGATAACACAGGCATTTACTGTTCCATTGCCACCCGTGGGTGACAGCATCCCTGGCCTGCAGCGTGGGAGCAGACAGACGCGGGGCTCTGCAACACACTGGTACCTGCCTGTCTGCAGGGAGGCAGGAGGGGACGGGGAACATCCTGGTGGCCCCGAGCCCCCACATTCCTGGGACATGTCGCTGTGGCTGGAGCTCAGCTCAGCCCTGGGGCTGTGCAGTGCAGAGCTCACAGAGGAGGTGATTTCCCCTCACCTCCTCCAGCCGAAACTACCCTCCCTGCCCCATCCCTCAATCTCCTTTGTATCTCTTTGTACCTTGCTAAATAATTCCTTTTCTTCCTCCCGGCTTATCTCCCAGATGTCTGGAGGCAGGCCCTTCCCTTCCCTTCCCTTCCCTTCCCTTCCCTTCCCTTCCCATTTCATTCTATTATAGACGACTCCTTCCAGCCTTTAAATCACATTAATTGCTGGCTCTAACCTCAGCCTGACTCCCCTCCATTCCTCCATACCGACCCCCAAACTGACCCAGTTCTCCTGCTCCCCTCGCCTCTCCCTGCTCCTCCTGCCTGTGCCTTCCCAGGGCCAACACCGAGGTGCCATGTCCCAAAGCCCGGCTCCCACCCATGTCCTTGCTCCTTCAGCTGTCACCATGTCCCCCTGTTCCCCTGCCTAGGCCATTCCTACCATCTGCAAAACCAGCCCCCTGCAGATGTGCCCCCCAGCAGGTTGCTGTGGGAGAGGTTTTGATTTGTTTTGCCAGCTTCGGGGCAGAGGGGACAAACACTCCCTCTTTTGAGGTGCCCCTCCAAAAGCTGGGGCTGCCACAGACTCGACGGGTGGTGTTAAGAGATTCAGAAACGTGATTTGGGAAAGGGTTTTACTTGCCAAGATTTGGTGCTGCCGGGACTTTCTGCAGCCCTCCCCGGCCCGGTGGCAGGCTGGCTGTGGGAGCCCATCACACCATCCATACCGGCCCCGGGGCTTTGCCTCCCGCTGGCACTGCCAGGAAGGGTTTTTCTCCGGCTCTGGGCAGCGAGTGCTGCTGACTCACCCGCTGCCGGGGCCAGCACCGCAATGAAAACATCCCGCAGCCAATTCCAGCACAGCCTTTTAAACGTCTGCAAACAGAAGCTGGCCTCCTGATGGTTAATAACCCAGGGTTGTTCCTTAATTACCTGGGGTTACTCATCCTGCCACTCTTCCCCTAACGAACTACCACCTCCTGCCCTGAACCCTCTGCGAGGCACGCCAACAGCAGCTAATCAGCAGCGGTTCATCTCCAGGAAGGATCAGATAAGAGGCAGCTGGGGAAAATCCCTGTGGGAATTCCATACTACTGCTCCCTCTGAAGCCTTCATTGTCCCCAGCAATGCCTGACTGGGTGCGGCTGCTGATTTCTCCCCGTGGGAGCTCCAGCCTCCTCTTGTCCCCCTCCCGGGGTGGCACAAGGGGCAGGGAGCACCCTCGCCCCCGAGGGAAGCGGGGCTATAAGGGGCCTGTTTCACCGCCAGAGCTGTCTGCAAGGAGGTTCAGGCCGGGAGCAGGGAATCACTGCGGCTGTTGGTGCTGGGGGTCAGGAGCCGGTTCCAGGGATGCTGCAAGGGAAGAGCCCTGTGAGATGATGGATGGCCTGGAGGAGGGGAACGTCACTGCCAGCCCCCACGGCCCCAGCCCAGCTTGTATGAGGGCTGTCTGCCCCCTCTATGCTGAACCCCCACAGCCGGGCCCCAGGCTGGCAGCTTCCCCTCAGGGCCTGCCAGGGGAAAGCCCTTCATGGTGGCCATGCCTTGGCTGCTGCCAGGGCCTGGGCCACCCACCCCTGCCCCACACACACTCTACTCTTTGTAGAGCGCGTCCCCCTCTTTCCGTGCCCTACCCCAACGTGTTCCCCGCTTCCCCCCACATCCCACCTCAACCCCAGCCCGCCCCACCGCCTGACACCCTCCCCGGATCCACACCGCCCGCCCTCCCCAGCATGGCGGCCACGCCGCCTCCGCCACTACCAAGATGGCGGAAGGGTGGGCGGGACCACGCCACGCTTCCAGCCAATAGGCGGAGGCGGGTTCCCCGGGCGGGCAGCCAATGGCGGCGCGGGGCGGGCGGGTTGGTTTGGCGGGAAGCGGGCGGGGGCCGCGGCTATGGCGGGCCCGGGCGGGAGGACATGGCGGGACCTGCTGGGTAGGTCCGGGCTCAGGCGGCGCTGGGGCTTTTTTAAGTGAACTTTTGGCCTAGCGCTTCCTGCAGGGATAGCGGAGGGGAAGGGAGGGGTGAATGTCCCCTCTCTGCCCTCATGCGCCCCCTCCTCCTCCTCCTCCAGCCTGTGGGGTGCTCTGGGCTCCTGGCAGCCCCTCACCTCAGCTCCTCCTTGCCTGGCTGCCCCTGCTTCTCTCAGGAACCCTCTCCCAAAGGCTGATGGCCTTTCTATGACCCAGCCAGTCATAGACAACCCCAGTGTCCCCAGGCAGGGGTTGTTGAGGGCAGGCAGGGTTGAGCTTTGGGCCAAGGGCCTTTGGAGGCCAATGGCTGATGGTGCCTGGCAGGGCTTTGGCTGCTCGTGGGACTTCGACTGCAGAGCTGGCCACAGAAAATCATACAGAGACATCCTGCACTGCCCCTGCCGTGCTGCCGGCTAATGAGGGTCTGACCAGGGCCACCTTTGGCCTGTCAGTGACACGTGCTGAGGTGTCACTGGGGGGGCTCTTGGAGCCAGCTGCGGTTGTAACAGAAATCCAAACTTCTCAGCAGGGAGAGCCAGGAAACGAAAAAGCACCTTTGGGAGCGGAGCAGAGCTCCAGGATGCAGTTCTGCGCCTTCTGGATCACCATCAGAACCTGAATGACCTCCTTCTGGAGGTAGGAGTGGGCGGTTTTGGGGTGTAGTGGTCAGGCTGGGGATCGCAGGAGATCCCAGCTGGAGGTGGGATCCAACAGGGCTCTTCCTATGGCAGCTGTAGAATGAATGTCCCAGGAAAGCAGTTTTCATGATAAGTGAAAATAAAAAACAGCACTGTAGGAGTGAGCTGAAGTTTAGAGGCCTGTGTTGCAGAAATGAGATTATTTTTCCCCTTTATTCCTCCATATTTTATTGTTGCAGACCGAAAATGGTTAAGCATGTTTTAGATTTTGGAAAAAGGGAAATCCAGCACCTTTTTCTTGGGGTCAGAACTGGCTTCTTGTGTATCAGGAGACACTATTGGGTTTTCTCTGAATTACCAACCATTTCTGTTTAATGTGACTGTCTTTATGAAAACCTGTATCATTTGCCTATATAGACACTTGAGCCAACATTCTGACTTTGCCACGTTCTACCTTCTCCTCACGTGCTGGAGAGAGCTTTTGATTTTGATAACTTGAATAGACAATTCAAATACTTCCCACAGTTCAGCCACAAGGATGTTTCTTTCTGTACAGAATATTTGTCTTCATAAAAAGAAAAGAAGGCAATTTAAGCAGAAAACGATCCAACATTTTGACATGTTTCATCAAATATTTATGTCAGTGTGGCTTCACAGGAGGGACTTGAAAGACAGAAATTCTGTTCCTGGTGCTGCTACTGATCTGTTGGGTGACTGGGGACGAGTAACTTTGACCTGTATCTTCTTTTCTCTGCATAAAATGAAGATAACTGTACGCAGGTCTCTTGTAAAGTGCCCTGAAATCTCTGGTTTACCACGACCTGTGGGAACCTGGTGTTAATTTCATGTCAGTTGCTCTGGCTCCTGGGAATGCCAGGGCTGCTCAGTATGCTGTAGAGTGAATAGGTTTGTAAATGTGTGTAATAGACATCTAAGACTGTTATGGTTTTATTTGGCTTCCAGGTGGGAGATTCAGTCAAGGGAGGTGGACAGGATGGTGTGGAGCACCAGGAAGTATCATCGGAATCATTTATAGGTGAGTGAAAGGGTATCTGTTGGAGGCAGATGTGGGAAAGATCTTTTCTTTATGTACTGAATTTCTGCTTGTTAAATGCAATCCCTGTTCTACTTTCTTTTCATTGTTCTGGTCTCCCATTTGGCTATTAATTTCTCACTTGCTCAGTGAGGGCACCGCTGGCAAGGTCTGATCATTAAATACATGATTATTTAAAAGTGTTACTGTTGAGCCTCACAAGACTAAGATACAGAAGTCCACTTAGCAAGGATATTCCACCTCTGCCCCTGGTTGTTCTGCCCCAGTTTTATGTACAGTAAAGGAATGATACATGGAAATAAAAATGATTTGCAACAAATGACATCTGTGCTGGAAGGAGTTTAAGACTTGGGACTTTTGTCTTCATAGTCATGTTTTCAAACCCTTTTTTCCTCCCATGCTGACAGCTTTCTGCTTTGTTTTTTGTTTAGTCTCTGTTCTGCAGGAGCAGGCCTCCAGACTGGGTGTACCCGCAGCAGTCTTGGCAGCCAAAAATGCTGTTACCGGCATCGAGCGGATCTGCCACACTACGGGAAGTCCCTCTCAAGTGCCACTGCTGAACGGCGACCAGAGAGTAAGGGAAAAGGTTTACGCTTAGTTGATCAAGAAAACAGTAATGTTAGCTTTGACTTTAAACCCAGTTTATCTGTTCTGATAAAGGCACTCAAACACACAGGACCTGAGCAGGCAATTACTCATTTATGTGTCCGATGTGCTCACAGAAGTACGGTGTTTTCCTATACAGGAAAACAGTTGTTTTTAACAGCTTGGAAATGAAGTTTTTTTGTCTGTTGCTAAAGGGCAGCGTTACACAGGTGTGTTATCACCTCGTCTGTCCCTCAGCCTTCCCTGGCGTGGTTTGGTCTCTCTTATCCACGCTTCCATCTTCTCAATGCATGGTGTAGCCAAGCGTGGTGGTGGCCATCCATACAGAAGCCAGGCTGTGGCTGCTGGCTCAGGTGACCTCTGAGGAGCTGTAAGGTGTCACTGCTGCCAGTCTGGCTGCCCTTAGTTCAGCCTTAAGAAGAAAGGTTTGGGTCTTTCCCATGAATTCTCGCCACCGTTCAAGCCTTTAAAATGCAGTAAACAGGGAAAAGCAACAAATTGTTTTTCTAAGAATGTGTTATTTACAGAGGAAATTGTTTTTGTTTCATTTCTGGGGTGATTCCAGAAGAGGCTGTCTTGCTTGCTTCAAACGGTCAAGGATTTGCTGGCGAACAATGTGTTCTGTCGCTCGCTCTTCTGTCAAGAAATGTGGAAAATGAAGGTAAGAACTCATGGAGAGATGTTGCCGTGTTACAGACCATTTAGATTTCACCTGTGGGATCTGGCAGTGTGTCTTCAACCCTCCTCTCCAGTGAAGGCCAGGGATAACTGTGAAATGGACTAGTGAAGTGCTGTGATTTCTTCCCAGTTTCCCCCAATGTTTTTTTTGGTGACCCAGAGCCACTGTCTTGCCACTGCTCCTCCCTGATCACAGTTGACTGCAGTCGTGAACTCCTCCTAAGAATGACTGTGGTCTCTCTGACCTTTCAAAAGCATGAACTGAATTATAAACGGTGGTGGGTTTTTTGTTTGTTTTATTTTAAATCAAGTTCACTGGGAGCTTCCTTGCCTCTGTAGCGGGATTTGCTTTTTCTGAAGAGGACTTAATAGAGGTTTGGAAGTAGGTGAATTATTAAAATTGTGCGGCTGTTTCTGCTGAGAAACTGCCACAAAGGAGGGCTGACAGGATCTTGGTGATCAAGCGTTGGTTTTTTGGGAGCTAGGAAAGCAGCACTCTCGCCTCTCCAAAGGAGATGTCTAAGTCTTTCCATTTGTACTGAGCACGGCTGGTTCTTGCTGGGATTCAGCTAGGAAGGGCATGGTGATACAGTGCCTGGAGTTACAGCACAGTAATGGGATTAAACTCATCTGAGGTGACTCTGCGGTTAATAGAAGCTTTGAGGGTATCGCTTTCTTTCCAGTATAGCTTCACTGCCTTACTGTTATCAATGAAATATGCTAAGAACTGTCTCCATCACTTGGCGTGTAAATTTGCTGCCTGGGCTAAGCAATCCCAATCGGTCCAGGCAGTGTGGAAGCTCCCAGCTGGCTGTGGGGTGGCTCGGTCCCAGAGGTCCTTTATGTGTTTTGCCAGCAATATTCACCACGTCTTTGGTGTCCTGCTTCCCTGCTCTATTTATCTGGGAGTGGTGATAAGCCTAAGCGAGCTCACGCAGAAAATGGCTTGAGAGAAATCGGATAGCAGATAACAGGTTGCACTGCTTCACAAATGTGTTGTCTTGATTCCATTTGGGTGGTTTGTTTTCTAAGATAAGTGGTGCTCTAAGGAGAGTTACGGACTTTTTGTGAGCAGGACAGTTTGGTGGCTCGCTGCTCTGGTGGGAACGAAGGAAGAAGCAGATCTGCCAGGATAAAGAGGCATGCTCTAGTCTCAAATATCCGAGCCTGGGCTGAAAATAGAATCCTGTGTGTTTTGTAGGCTGATTAAGATCTCCTTGTTCTCAGGTAGACACGGAGATCAAGTGCTGCAGTGTAATTGAGATTGTTACAGTAAAGAATTAGGTTGTCGAAGACAAAGTATGTGGGCGAGTCTAGGGTCATGCCACCAGGCAGCTGCTGGTCGCTGCAGAAAGCTCATGGGGTTCTTCTGAATGGTTTGTGTGTCCCAGACTCCCAAGTACCTCTTTTTTTTTCACAAAGTGTGAAGTTTTTGTTTCTGTCTGGAGGCTGGAATGAGCAGAAATTGCTGCTGCATGTTTTTCCCTGCCAGGTGCACCCTGGAGTCCTGTTCTGCTGGCACAGGGCTCTCTCCAGGACACCCTGTTCCTGGCGGCAGCTGGAAGGGATGTTGCAAGGAGGCACGAAGGGCAGCAGTTCCAGCCACACAGCAGCAATGCCTGGTGCTGGGTTTGCTGACGGGGAGCCTGGCGTTGAGGTGCAGGACTGCCCCAGGGAGATGGGTTTTCCTCCATGTCCATCGGCCTCTCCACCCGTACGATTGCGGTGTCTCTTTCTGCAGTCTCCCGTTGGGAAATGGATTTAAGAGCAGCAAACTGGCTTCGCAGAGACTCAGTGAATAGTCTAATTGACAACTCTCTAATCTGTTTCTGGATCTGAATTACCAAGATGTGAAACTTAGTGGTTGTGTGAGCTGATGCAGGCAGGACGCAGGAACAACCACAAAACCATGGATTAAGCGCAAAGAACAAATTTAATCTCAATACCTCATGGATCGAGGAACCTCTGAAGCAGCAGCTGGGTAGAGGCAGGCAAGCAGGGGCTGCAGGCACCATGGAGCAAGAGTCCTTATTAGCACAAGAGTCCTTGTTAGCAAGGGAGTGAGGGAGCGAGAGAGCTCCCACTTGCTGTTTTTCAAGGCCTGTATTTCAAGGATTCTGGCAGGCAGAGTTTTCTGCTGGGCTTTGATCTCCTCAACAGCAGGGCAAGAATCTCAGGCTGTTTGATAAGGTGCCTGAGTCCATCCCAGGCCTGTGTTATCTAAGTGCAGATGTTCTACTTGTTGAGCACGTAAAACTAAGCAACAATTAGTGTGATAGATGTGTTTTCCAGCACCCCACATGCGAGTCATTTGAGCATATTTACAGTCCTTCTCACCGATCTTCCGTTACTTTCCCAGAGTGGTATTACCTGCTTTCTGGGATATCCACTGCTCCTTTCAATATGCAGCATCAGCATTATTTCAGGGGGACAGAGATGGATATATTTATTACTTGACCACGAAAATTTAAAATGGTGATGTATCTACAACCCTAAACCATTCAAAATTTATAGGAAGGAAAAATCCAATATGATCTTTCCTCATCTGATAATTCCTATATTGTAATTTTTAAATTTTAATTCATTCTGGATAGTTTGAAGAAACGTAATTTAGTTTTATTTTGTTATATATAGTTTGCATTAGCCAAATGTTAATGCTAACAGCAAAATGCAGGCTATGACCTAATTGTGACATCTCATTAGGACCCTCCAGTGCTGGAAGCTGTGTGGCACCTGCACAGAGGCGACATCGTTGGACTGGGAGAACTGCTGGAGAGGTGAGCAGAGGTTTATAGGTTTGCAGATGTATTTAATCTCTTAAAGCCTATTGAAATGTAATCGGGGATTAGTCATGAGTATTCTGGACTACAAATATAGTCAGATGCTGGCAAGTGATCAGATTAGCGAGATTTAAGAAGTTACCCTGGGTTTGAGAGGTTACTCTGGGTTAATTAGCACGGTATAAGGTGTGATGGCTGGTTGTCTGATGGCTGCTGCGTCAGGGGCAACGTGAAGAGAAACAGTTGGGTGAGAACAGCCGCTGCGGACCATCTTAGGTGACGTTTTATCTCCTGCTTTGTTTCACTGGCACAGATGGCTGCGTGGGGGCGGTTGCCACGCTGCGTGGGAAAGGGCTCGGTAGCCCAGCTCCTTCAATTCTTCTGCCTGTGCCTCCAGATCTGCTTTGGAAACTCTCATTTAGCCTCTAAAAATCAGTGCTTGTCTTGATGAGAAGTCTTGCTTTGCAGAAGCTGCGTGCTTCTGTCTTCACAAAACCTAACACTTCAGTAAGGTTTGGCAGAATAATCGCCAGAGAATAGTTATTCTAAGAATTGAGTTTATTTTTTTTTTACTTTTATTCCCCCAATACAGAGCTAACAACTAAACCCAGTTATCCTTTGTGAAGCTTAGGTTGTTTTCTTATGGTGTTGAGGGAATATTACAGTGGACTTAGATGCTGGTTTACTTGTCTGATAATGGGATAGGGAAAAAAGCCTTCAGTGCCCACTGTACTTCAACTTTAAGGAAACTAAGGGGATAGATTAAGAGCTTAAATATTTTTAAGCATTTTTATGCAAGTATCTTAGAAATTGAAACAAAAGTCTTTCTTCTAGCGAACTTTTAAAATGGAAACACTTGAATGTCAGAGATGAGGAAATACTTGAGCACACAACTTCATACGTATTTTTTCCTTTGAATGTGTTTGTTTTGGAATCTTTTTACAGAGCAAATAAAGCTCTTGCTGGTCCAAAATGAAAGAAATAAAATGCCACATACGGGGCAGAGCCCTGCACAGATGGACTCTTCCCTGAGTCTAAGAGGATGGTGGAGGAAAAAAACCCAAGTATTACACAAGTAGGAGGGATTGAATTGCTTGTGCTTTTGTTTGTTCTCAGCAACCCGGCGGCCCCGGCGGCGGTGGAGTGGCTGGGCAGCAGCCTGTGTGGCCTCTGTCAGCAGGTGGAATCCTCCCCCGGGGACGTGGAGCTCGCTGGGTGCATCCTCTCAGGCAAGGAGCTGAACTGGGGGCTGCTGGAGCAGGGGCCTGGCTGCTGGTCCACACAGCCTGCTCCGGGGCTCTGCCACTCAAAAGCTCAGAGGTGTAAGAACAAGAGGCCTCACTCTGCACTTGCTTACCTTGTTTCAGTGAGGGGAATATGTCTTTTTATATTTGGTGAATTTAGCAATTTTTTTTTTCCCTTGAAATATAATTGGTTTGGAATTTCTATGTCCCTTTGAGTTATAGTATCACAAGAAACTGTAACTGCAAGGCGTATGGGGCCAGGGATGAGAGCATGATGCTCCTGCAAAGTGTCTGAGATATTTTTGGTCCAGAAATATTTAACAGTTCCATTTTCCCCCTGTCATTTTATTTATTTTGTGGTTTTGTTTGGCAAAAAAAATCACTACACAATTTGATTGAAGAGCTGTAATCAAACCTTTAGACCAGTGCAATTGGTCAGGTACAACTGTATGAGTTCTGCAGTGGTGACAGAGACCTGTACATTCATCAGCTTTTATGGTTTTGTCCTTCTTGCCATTCATTGTTCTAGGGAGTAATTTTACTCCAAGAAAATAAATGATTTCTGCTGACTGCTGTGTAGTGAATGAGGCTTTTCAGACACTGGTCCTATTGGGAGACTGAGATGGGGAGGAGAAAGAGCCAGTGACCTCTACTGAAAGGGGATGAATTAGTGCTGAAACACTAATTACTTCTTCATTTGCAGACTTTGCGATCGTGTTTCTTCAGAATGGCTTTCAGCAAACTTCGGAGCTGGGAAGGAAGTTGGAATTCAAGAAGGTCCCCTATGTAAGGACAAAATGAACCTATTTACAAATGGTTATTTAAAAAAGTAGCTCCATTGTGTACCTCTGCGCCTTCCCGAGTATAAGTGAATGTGAGCTTAGAGCAACAAAGAAAGGGTGGTGGTCCAGTGGGTGAGGAGGAAATGGTGAAACCAGAACAAAGACTTTTTTTTTTTTTTAATAGAGAATTTCCCCAATGCATGTTGTCACAGGCTTTTTAAACTTCCTTGTTTTCACCTTGATTGCTCTCTTTTTCCGTTTGAATGTGAGGTGGTGGTAAGCATGGGAAATGCTTGCCCTTCTGCCTATTGTTATCAGTTCTACCATAAAGCCTGAGATAAAAGTTTAAATCAAGAGGTTCAAAACGCTTTGAGTCAATTTACTTATTCTGCACATAACTGTATCTCTTTTAAACTCTAAAAGGTCTTAATTTGTCAATTTTGAACAGATCTGTCATGCTGTCTTACAAAGGATGTTGACATGTAAGTGTTTTTGTGATCTGTAGCTTTATGCAGTCACTGCCATATTTTCCCTGCTCATTGCTAAATCTCAATGCAGAAATCCTTTGCCAGGGATGCTTCTCCTCTGTTGTGCATAATACTTATGTCACTGATTTTAATGTGCCTCTGCTTTCCCCTTCGCTCTTGTAGAGTGAGCGTCTTCTAATGCTGCAGATAATTTCTTGCCTTTTATGCCAGTTCATTCTGATGCTCCCAGCTGCAACGTCAGGTTGATGTCTGAGCTGATTTTTAACAAGGTTGGTTGGAAGCAATCCAGTCTGTTGTAGCACAGAGGTTAAACCAGGAGAATTTTTTTTTTTCCTGCTTAGTAAATGAAACCTTGAATTTACAATGTTATGTGCAAGTGAGCTATTTTGCTGGTTGGCGGTTTGGATTTGCAGACTAATGTTTTGTGAAACTTTTTTTTTTTTTTTTTTTTTTTTTCTGGACAAACCAGGAGAATTTTTTTTTTTCCTGCTTAGTAAATGAAACCTTGAATTTACAATGTTATGTGCAAGTGAGCTATTTTGCTGGTTGGCGGTTTGGATTTGCAGACTAATGTTTTTTGAAACTTTTTTTTTTTTTTTTTTTTATGCTGAGCAAAGACATCTGCAAAGAGATCTAATGTCTGAGTGTAGTCTTTAACTGGCTGGTCTTGAGGAAGTGTTGTGTGGACAATGTGTCTGTTGTGGCCTGGGCAGTCCTGGCGCTGCCGCTGG
The DNA here is from genome assembly GCF_001431845.1 of Calidris pugnax. Lineage (NCBI taxonomy): Eukaryota > Metazoa > Chordata > Aves > Charadriiformes > Scolopacidae > Calidris > Calidris pugnax. Next base: position 10,156,907 of record NW_015090842.1, on the reverse strand, counting down.
CGGCTCAAGCCTGGCACTGCCCGATTTGTGTTGCAAATCCCCCTGCAGCAAGACTAAACACACACGAGGGTTAATGTTTGCCTCGTGTCACAGATGATCTTCAGGGTAAGTTGCTGTATCCGTGTTAGGGCAGAGGAAGCACTCACACCTCCTCATGTGCCCCGCACCGGTGTATTAATATAATCTGCCTGCGCGGCTGCAGCTACTTCCCTGTCACCTCAGTGACAGCTCTTTGCCACTTTTCTGGCTGGCGTGTTGCTGCAGAGGTTACTGAGAACAAGGATGCATCACCAGGACTTCTCCCTCTCTCCTGCCTCCCTCCCGACGGGCGCTGGAGCCCCATCCCTTAAACCCTGTCTGTAGATGCCTCGCGGACCTCGCCGAGTGGTTCTAAAAAGGGAAAGCTGCAAGAGAAGTGCTTTATTATTTAATATGTATGAATCTGGTATCAGGTGGCGCTTTAACAGTGTCAGTACTGGAAAAAATAACCCTTATAAACACCGGGCTCGGGGGATTTTGGAGGAAGAGAAGCAGGCTGCTGGCAGCCAGGCTGTGCTAACCTGCTCTTGGTTTGACCTTCATGCTTGTGCAGCCTGTGCTGCCGCAGACTGATTTGCAGTCTGCGTGTCTGAAAATGTATTAAATGAGTTTTATAATAAGATATTTTTGTTAGTGTATACTTCTGGGTCACCTTTGAGGGGGTTTCACTTAACTAATCCCCTGTTTTGAAGAACATGAGGATTCTTTATGTAAAATAATTCACAATTAACAAAGACCTTCGCAGAAGGACGGGCTGGATAGCAGGGGAGCACTGTGCTTCGTAATAATGATCTGGCTGTATTGAACTCCTGTGCCTGAGGATAAGTAGAGTTTATCTCCTTTTCTCTCTTCTCCCCTACTTAACCTTAAAAGTATTCCTCAGCAGCGGTGGAGAGTATTACACATTAACTCTGTCCACTGCTCTGTGAAAAGCATGTGAGGGACTGAGGGACGTCTGTTTTGCTGCCTCAGCTCAGTAAATTTCCTTTTCAGGGTGTTTCAGTAATAAACAAAACCAAACTCTTTTAGCGGTTAAAAGAGGAGGCTTTTAAAGGTAGGATGGGACAAGACACAGAAAAACTGCTGCTGCAGTGGCTGTGAAGCAAAGGGTTTCTCAGTATGTGGGCTTTGAGTGGTGTCTGCTGATGGTGAAGGCAACCTGCTGTGCAAGCTGCCAACCTGTTTGACCTCTACCGGTCATTTTGGGGCAGACCTAGAGTTTGAAGGAATTTCTGCAAAGCAAATGTAACGTGAAGCCTCACTACTGTTACACAAACGTGTGGCACTCGGAGCAGCGCTCTTTGTTTGGGGAGGGCGGTTAAGATAATGGTTTCCAGGGGTTGTTAATGCAGAGTTTGCTTGTGCAAATCCCTGCCTCCAGTCAGACTTCTCTCGTGCAGCTTTGCAATGTTCACACTCGCAGATGCACGGTTAGGATTGGGTTTGGACATTGAATACTAATTTCTGTGCATTTTTAGGTGGCTTAATTATTAGCACATTCTTGGGAAGGCTTTTAAATTGGTTCAAGGTTAGTGTTAATAGTTTTTGAGTCTGTCACTCCTGAAAAAAATTTGTAAGAATTTAATGCTACTGAATGGCTTCTGTACATTTCCCTAATTGGTTCACCTTCTTAAAGAAGCACAAACTGCTTGTTTCAGTTGGTTCCTGTGTTGTTTAGTGTGGCAACTCCTTCCATTTCCATTTCTCTCATTGCATTTTTGTATCTTTGCTTTGGGGTACAGGGGTGCTTGATGCTGTTGGTAAAGAGAAGCAGGAAGATGTTTCCACATTGCAAGCTATGAGGTTCTGGTAAGAAAAGCTATTGGCCTGAGTAACATCAGGATGAGTTTTTTATCCACTGTTACACTTGTTACTGAAACAGGATGAATGTTTCCCACACCATGTTACTTATGTTTAATATTCTCCTTGCTAATGAAATATGTGCAAGTGAAAAAAGTAAGTGTCAGGTAAGAAAGGTGTTCTGTCAGGGCTGGAACCAATCTTGGAGCATCTTCTTGGCATGTGCTGAGTTTCTCCCATCAAAATTTCTCACTCTGTTTTTTACTCACAGAAACACCTGGAAGGTGTGATCATCTTCTCCTCTAATTCCTGCTTCCCAACCCATTTTGGTTAACAACTTTGTACATGTCAAGCCCCTGTGCAGGGGTGTACATTTGACTCAAGTTTGTAAATCTGATAATTTTGAGTAACTGATAAATTTTTAAAAACGCATACAAAAAAGTACATATCTTTGGCAATTTGATACGAGAGATGCAAAAAAAAAATGAATCATTCACCCTAATCAGTACCTGGTGGATCATACTTCCTGTGTGTTGCCTCTGAGTGTTTCCTTGTCACTTACAGGCTGAATGTGTTCAATGCGTCAGTTTATAAAAGTGCGGTTCATCCGGATTCCTTGCAGCAGTTTTTCAGACACACCCTGACCGAGGTTCTTACCTACAACCCGTTGTTGAAAGGTAGGAACAGGCAGGGAGGAGTGACTGTCCCCAGGGTGTGTTACTGTGGTGTGTCCAGAGCTCTGTCCCACCCAGCTCTCGCTGAATGGAGTCCACCTGGAGGACCCAGAGCCAGAGAAGCTGCCCACCTCCCCAGCTCTTCCCCAGGGGCTGTAAAAGCAAGGTGCCAGATCAGAACAACAACAACAAAAAAAAGTTCCTCTGGGCTTTAGAGGGCTGTAGTTCAGGAGAAAACTTTAAATGGAAAATCAGTGCTTTCAAACAGAGCTTCAGCCAATGTCTCATGAACAGAAGTTTGGAGTAATGTGTGATAGCAGCCTTTATGGAGCAGATGTGGGAGAGCTCTGGCCTCTGGGAGTAGCTCTGGTCAAAGGATAAACTGAGTGGAAGAGCTAGAACTGCAGAGAGGCTAAAATAGTCTGCCCCCCCTATGTGTTTGGGTTTAAGCAGAAGACATGGCCTTTCCTTGCTGACTGGGTGTTTCTTTTGGTAGGTTAGAGATAAAGGCAGAAAGGCTTCTAATCTGTGATTCGTACTTGTGAAGCTTGATGTTTTTAGGAAGAAATATATTTGGGCTACAAAGATCTCTGGTAAAATCACCTTGAGCTGTGATGTGGAGCAGCTTACCCGTCATGTGGGAGAGCTGTGTCCTCACTGGCTTCCAGTTGATTGAGGAAGGAGATTCCTTGCTGGTTCCCTCTGCAGGCGTTGTGTTGGCCTGGGAATCCGTGACCTCAAGAGCAGCTTTGAGATGACAGTGCTGTAGTGAAATGGCACAGTCCTTGCTGCCACAGCTCGTGTTCCAAAGGTGAATGAAAAAGAAAGGATTTCAGCAGGCAGTTTTTAACGTATCTGGCTGTCAAAGCCAAAGGGAAATCTTGTGTGCTTCAGTTATGTGTTTTGGGTGTATTTTTTAAAGTCTATTGCTGAAGAGTAAACTTTTCTTTTTCTGGGTATACAGTGTCTGATGCCATCCATATGCAGAAAGAGTGGAGCTTTACAAGAACTTGTTCGCTGCTCACTACCTTGTATCGCAAAGTACGTCTTCCTGGTTTCGCAAAGAAAACTTTACTATGTTGGATTTATATTCATTGAAATACCTGAAATTAGATTAGTTAAAACCGGTATGTTCCAGTCGCGGAATCGGAACCAGCTGCCAGGAATTGTAGGCAGGATGCAGCACGAAGTAAAAAGTACTACAGGGACTTCTGTGCAAAGCTTTTAATGAGAACAAAGATTGTAATTGAGGATGTGAGTTTTCGCTGTTACAGAATATGACATGACTTCTGAAAGAACTGGAATATTACCATTTATTTTAGCCAACTCCGGTTCCAAGCCAGAATGATATTTGGCCCTGGAAAGCTGATACAAGAGATGCATGCAGAATAGCTTTTTCAAAAGTCATGCAGAAGACATGTTAATCTGGACAGTGTGTTTCTCCCTTACGGGTGGCTGTATGTCATGGCTGAAATCAATTGCTATCGCTCTTCCAGCTGTTCGTGGCATTCGGTGCGAAGGAGTCGATCTGCCAGCTGCAGCAGGTCCTGGAGACTCACGAGGTGAACTGGCAGCATGTCCTCTCCTGCGTTTCCACCCTGGTCGTCTGTCAGGCTGAGGCTGAGCAGCTCTTCAAGGGTAAGTCGGTGTTGGCCGGCCTGCGTGTTCATGTGCTGAAGAGGGAAACCACACCGACTGGTGCAGCAGCACAGTCGTTTGTAGTTGCTGTTTTGAGATTCCTGTATGGAAAACAACAGCAGAAAATCTGCTTTTCCATTCAGACATTCCACATCAGTAGCGACATGAATGCCAGGTGTTGTGTCTGATGCTTCTCAAACTTAGTGTACAGAGAAGAGCTGTTAATTAATTGGAGTAGTGAATACTGAAGCTTAGTTCTTCTATCTCACCTTTGCTAGCAGACCTTGTTTGTTAGAGTTCCTTACTGATTATCCCATTGCTGGGCTCCCTGCAATTGCAGGTTGATATCCTAGAGTATTTGACCATTGAAAGTGCATGAAAAAGCATGAGCAAGTCCCAAAGATTCCCCAAGCTGCAATACACACCCTTCTTTATGGGGCAGATGTTTTATTACAGATTTTTTTTTTTTCATTTACTGTAGAAAATTACAGTACAGTTGTCAAGAGCAAAGTTTGAGGTTACTCTTTTATGTTTCTAGATCTACTGAGCCATCTCCTGATAAAGGCCTTTGAGAATTACGATATGGAAAATATGATCACTGCATTCCTGATAGCTCGTCAGGCTGCTCTGGAGGGCCCTGCTGTGTTCATGCCTTACTCTGAATGGTTTAAGGTAAGACTAAATGGAACCTGACTGGTAATTTTTTTAAGTATGTGAGAAACCCGTGCATAAGGAGTGTTCTGCTGCACAGCGAAAGCCTAATTTCAGACAGGATACCCAGGAGTTAGAGAGGAGCTGGGGGGAAAAAAAGAGTAACAAATGATTGTGTTGGTATTAGGACTGATTTAATATTTATTACTGCCTTTGTGTCTGCAAAGAATATATTTATTTGACTTTCTCTGGTCTTCCCTTCTTTCATCTTTTAAGTCCATCTTGCCTTCTCTAGTTATTTGTCAGGAATGCAGACGTGTAATTCCTGTTACAATCATAATCTTGGATGTATTTCAGTATCTTGATAACCAGCACTGTTGTTATTGCATAAGTTGTGGGTTATTGCAGATGAAGCATTCCTGTTTCCTGGATGTTTGCATGCAGCCGTAATTGCTGTGTTTGACCCTATAGATAATTGGTCGTTAGCTTTTAGTTGTAAACATGTAGGTATTTTAGGTATGCAAATCTCCACATAATTTAAACCTGCAGATTCCTTTGTATGAGTTTGCAAATCCAAGCTCAGCCTTTGCTGATAGTGTTCAGGTTGTGTCAGAAGGTAACCTAATTATGTTCTGTATAGTCTTCAGACTGGCTTATTTTCATTATAATGCCCAGATAAAGCTGCGTAGAAACTGTCAGATTTGTGGTTCCTTCTTGAATCTCAATCCTTTGGTGTTGCCTCGTTTAACTCCCCTAAGTGTTCTCATGGTAGCACATCAGAATAAACTTTTGAGCGTCCCTGGCAGGCTTTCCTGAAAGAAACTCAAAGAAAACTCCCATAGAGACTTCTATAAACTTTCTCTGGAGACTTATCTCCAGAAAGATTCCCTTGACAGGAAGCAGATATCTGTAATGGACGTCTGGGATTTGCGTGCTGAGTTCAGTGCAGTGCTGGGGTGGGGATTTTCTCCACGCTGAAAGGCTGCCTTGTTATTTTCCCCATTTCAGGCTTCCTTTGGGAGCAGTGGTGGTCACCATGGGAGCAGTAAGAAAGCTCTGGTCTTCCTCTTTGAGTTCTTGTCAGAACTAGTGCCCTTCGAAGCTGCGCCCTACTTGAAGGTGAGAAGGTGCTGATAGAGATGTTGTTCTGGAGGCCCAAAGAGAACGTACTTGTGCCTTTGACTAGGTTCAGCTTATCGTTAATGTTGTTATAGTAATTGCATTACTTCTGATACCTTATTTCAGGGAGAAAAGATTTGGAATAATGAAGTACAAGATTCTTTGATTTACTTTACAAGAAGGATAATTTCTTTCGTGGGGTTAAATTTAAGCCCTCCAGTGATTCTGTTTATTTGTTGTTGTTGGGAAAAATGGCATGTTGGTGTCCATGAAAATAGTTTATCTTAAAACAGGCATTAGCATCTTCTTTGAGGAATATTTGCAGTAAATGAGTGTAAACATTAGCCAGAATTTTACACTGATTTCCTGGAAAAAATGGCAAATCTTTTTTTTGAATTTCACATTTCAGGTCCATATAATGTACCCGCCTTTTGTGCCAGCAAAACATCGGTCTATTCTCTTGGAGTATATCACTCTGGCTAAAACCAGACTGGCTGACCTCAAGGTTAGTAAAAATCATCTCTTTGAAAAGAGTTCTTTCTGGATCTGTCAAAACTCTAGCAGTGGTTTTTTGACCGCGTGCGTCTCTCTGTAACCTCACCCAGGTTGCTATAGAAGATATGGGGCTCTATGAAGACTTGTCTTCCACCGATGAATCCGTGCAGGTACTGCTGGGCTGTCCATCGGTTTTTTCATTGGTCATGACCCTTTTCCTCTGGAAAAAAGCTGAACTTATCCCCCTGTCTGCCATTCCTACCACATTTGAACGTGCTGCCAAATCTTCTCCAGCTTTAAGACAGAGGGGTTAGTGGCCGTAAATCTGGGAATTTCATGAAATCCCCAGATTTAATGAAAACCGGACTTACACACGGGACAAACAGGCTGTGATGAGTGTTCCATGATGAGGCTGCAGAGGAACTCAGTAATTAGCCAGCCAGCTACTGGCCAAGCAGCACCTACATTAGTCAGTCAGCAGCTGCTGTTTGAAGCAGGAAGGTGCTGGCTGCCTCTTGCCCATCCTGGATGTATAGAAAATAAATGGAGGATTCTTGGGGGGGAGGATTTAAGGGACAAAGGGAATCTCACGGTGTTGTATGGTGTGGGGATGCAGAGCACAGGTTTGGAGGACCTGGGGCTGCATTAGCTCTGCTGATGAACCAGCATGTTACAGTGGTGACACTTCCCTCAGTGGATTTGCCCCCAGTGATGTTGATCACATAGGAAAGCATTTTATATATATATATATATATATATCTTGATTCTTTTCAGTACAGCATGTCTGGTGGTGTATTCAAAGCGTGCCTATTTCAAGGAGATTTGGGGAGGCAATCTGCAGCCTATAGTTTCACACGGTGGTTCAGGATGAGTTTTGGGTAACAACAGTAATTGATAAGGAAGCATTGGGCTCTGTTGTTCCTTCCTATATATTAATCATGAGTATGGCAGTCCAGGGGGCCTCGTCTGTACCGTCAGCCAACTGCAGTACATGAAATACACCACACAGGCTGGTGACAGGGTAGTTGATTGTACTGCAATGAGATCTAATCCTGTGATGAACTGAAAGTTGTGAGTGAAGATTTCATTTCTTCCGAGTTTGATCTCTTTGTCCATTGAGAAACTGGCCCGGGTTCTTGCAGTTTTAATATGTCTTACGACTTGAGCAAGAGAAACGTGGGGCGGGAGTTCCTTTGCCTGGGGGTGTAGCAGCACGAGCTGGAAGATTATGGGTCTTATTTCCAAGTGTACAAACTAAAATACAATAACAATAAGCCAAATTGAGAACAGAAAAGATACTGTTCCCATGGGGGACAACTGAATAAACAACGTGACTGCTGTTAAGCAGGAGGACCTGCTGCAGTTGCTGTAGGAGGTGTGTACAGAACTCCAGGGGCCTTTGGGCTGTCCCAGAAGAGCTGTTATAAATAACAGCCAGGCTGTTTACTGAGGCAGGCTGATGGTTCAGGCCCTGTTTCTCCATCCTGCAGTTTTAGTCTGCATATCAGGTAGTTCTTGTTATTCAGTTGTGTTCCTTCAGTCACTTCCCTTCACAGCGCAGGCAACTGTTACTAACCCTGAAAGAACAAGCAGGGAAGATTGTCGTTGTCCTTGATTTCTCACAACATCTTTCTCTCCTTGTTACTTGCGTGAGCCAGCCCCAGGCCCAGGCACTTCGTGACGTTGAAAAGGCCCTTCAGATATTTGAAAACACAAGGAAGATCCCAACGTCTGTGATAGAAGCCAGGTACCATGTGCTTCTCAAGTCTGCCCATTTTTAGCTATAATAATAATATAAGCCAAATCCAAATCAAAATAACAAAACAAGGAAAATTGAGGATGTGAGCAAAGGAGGTTTTGGGAGGTTCTTCCTGTATTATCCACTTCCTCAGTAGTCATCTAAATAGAGGCTATTTGTGCAGAGTGGAAAGGCATATGCACACCTGCAAGAGAAGTCCACAATTGTTATAATAAATAAAAAGCAAAATTAAAGAAATGAATAACTATTGGCTAATCTGAGCTTGATTTGTCTGTGGTTATTCATATTTCCATTAATATTTCTTTCTTGCAGGAGCCAAATTAATTCTTGAGGTAATGAAATGGCACTTTGCGTCTTTGGCATCTATTAATATTTTGCTATATTTCTTTTCCATCTCAGTATTTTCAGGCGACCGTATTATACTTCCTGGTTTCTTCCTGCTTTGCTCAGACCACGTGTGGTTAGTATTTGTTTTCTTTTATATTTTTTTTTCTTCTTTTGATCCTCCCATTGAGCTGCGTGTTTGTAGACAGGTAATTTGCACCTAACCTGCCTGTTTTTCTTTTGCAGCTCCCTAAAACCCCAGATGTGTGCATGGCTTTTATAGATTCCTTAAAGAGGTATGGAGACTCCCCAGTGTTATTTTCTGTGCTTCTGGACTTTCTCTTCAGAACATTTGACTTTAGGTCAGATTATGGGAGGTGCTGACACCTTGTTTACAAAACGCTGAGTGTTGGCTAACCCTTGGCAGGGCTTCCTGGCCAGGCTTCTGGCTTGCAGGTTGTTGGATGAGTTATCATCTGTATAGCTCACCTATACAGATATCTTATCTGTAGGTGAATGTCTTCTGTAATTAGTCCTCTAACCACTCTAAAACCATTATCTAGAAGTCATCCAGTGCAGCCCTTTGACTGCAGGCCAGGTATATTTTTATGCAAACTTTGGATGATGCTGCCAAATATAAAATTCCACTGGGAAGATGAGCCCCACTGTGAAAAGCTTCCCTCTCTTTGGCAGAAGGGATGGGAGAAGGGGAAGATGAAACTTTAATGTCTGTTAATGCTTTATGAGCGGTTCTAAAGGGACACCAGGATAATGTCCCAGGAGAACGCAGCCCCTCTTGGAACTCCAGCTTGTCCTGTATGGGTGTTTAAAAGTGCTTTTCTGCATTGCAGAAACAGCTTTCTTTTAAATCCAGTAATTCCTCTGTAATCTATCATGAAGAAAAAGTGTTCACAGTACTGCCTGCAAATGAGGCATTCGGTCTTGCCTTGTCATTCCAGTCTGACTGTAAAAGACTGGATCATTTTTTAAAATTAAAGTTGGAAGAGAAGCAGCTGAGTTCTAGGGAGCCTCATGTAGTGTGTTTTCAGTATTGAGTGTCTACCCAGCAAGTGTTGGAAGTCAAACTTTGATCTCCATCACATTAGTGTTTTAGGTGTGGATACTGCATGTCACATAACTTAAACTCTTATATGATCTTAAACACACACTATATATGAAATAGGTATTAATGCATGCATTAATAATATATATATTATTGGTTTTGTGTAGTGTGTTACATATGTATAATACTTGCTATGAAAGCCTTGGCTATAAATTTCTGGCCTTCGTGTCAGGTGATGATTAAAAAATGCTTCAGATGCTCTGTATGCTTTGGAGCTTCTGTAATTACATTTCATGGCGTAGCTGTTGTTTATGCTTATATTTAATAAAGCTGAAGTTTGAATGTGGTTATGTGGTATAATAAATGTTTTTTTTTTTTTTTTTTTATAGAGCTGATAAAATACCCTCAAACTTGTACTCTACATATATACAAGCCTGTTGTGCTATGAAAGAAAAAATGCTGCAAGGTAAAAAATACATTTACTTACGGATCAGTTTGAAGAAAAGTTAGTATTTCCACTGATGCCCTCCTGAATTGAAAATTGTCAAGAAGTTACAGCTGATTTAAGTCTTTAATCTGTCTGTAAATATGTGCAAATTCTTTATGTCTTACTGAGGTATTGAAAGGTTACTCTCATAATGACTTTCTCTGCCTTTTCCTGCTCGGGTGGGATTTTTGCAGTCCGTGGGGAGCTGCGTGCTGTGCTGAGGCTGCAGATGATGCCTGAGCAAGCTGATTTAAATCTGGCTCGGAGGCATCTCCGTGAATCAGCGTTTGCAGCTCGAATGACTTCTCAGCTCCAGCGAGCCCGGGGTGCCAACCTGCTCTGCTCATCCCTGCTGTAGTGGCACTTGTCCTGCCTGAAATCACCACCGTCCCCTTTTAAGCCTGGCTGACTGGGGGTGACTGGGATGTTGGGAAGCAGGAGGGGCTGGGAAGGGATTGCAGGGCATCGTTTGGGTGGGGGGCCCTGCTAATTTCAGGTCCCATGGCTGTAGCCACACGGCTGGTGCAGCGTGTGTCAGCGGAATAGGTGTTTAATGAGCTCTGCTATCTCTTCCAGCAAGTGGGCGTTTCAAACACATCTTAAAATGGGCAACATCCTCACCACAGGTTTATAGGAAATGAGAAGGTCGGGCTGGTGAGCAGAGATCACCCCCAGAGCGTGGTGGGGACAAGTGTCCTCCGTGTACAGAGACGAATCTGTAATTGACTCCCACTTGGGGCACTTTGGGCGTTTTGAAGCTTTCTGGAGAGGCTGTAGCTGAGCGGCGTGACAAAGAGGTCCCGGGGAACCGCAGATGTGCAGCAGCCTGGCTGCTGAGGTTGTCCTGGCAACCGGCAGGGATGAAGGATCCCCGGGGTCGGCAGCATCCCAACGGAGCTCGGCAGGAGTCCTTGAATTGCCAGTGACCTCTAGTGGCACAGCCTGAGCTCTGTCCCTCCGTCCTCATCGGCCTGATCTGTGTCCCTTGCCTCCTAATCCCATCCCCTTCGTCCTAATCCATCCCTGGGGCTCTGGCGGAGACTGGATTTAGGGCAGGATTGAGCACTGGTCAGCTCTAAACCTGCCCCGCTCCTTAGTGCTCACTCGTGCACATAAAGGTGACTCAGCAGTCTCCCAACGCCTTGTTGCTTTACAGTGTGTTTATAACAACTATTAATTTTCACATTTCTTATTTACCTCTTTTCTTCATGGTTGAGTTATTTCTGGCCCACATACAAGATGCTGTTCCTGTAACAAACTGCATGGGTGGTTTTTGAGGCTGTGCTGTGGCAGCTTGTTGCTGGTGGCACTCTCTTTCTAGTGGTATAAGGAATTTCCTTTTATTTCTTCTTCTAAACAAAAACCAGAAGAGAGTAACACGTAACATCTGGAGATGTTGTGTAGTGCTGGGCTAGAGAATGGTGTCATATTCATGCTGTAATGTCTGTTGCTGTATTTTGAGACTGGTTCCAGTCTTTTGGGGACTGCAGATGTTTCTGTGAGGGGCAGAGAGCTAAAGCAAGGAGGAGGAAAACTCTGAAAGGAGAACTCTTTTTGCCTCTTGTCTCTAAAAACTCAGTTCATTTCTACAACTGGGAATAAACTCATAAATGATTTATCAAAGAGTAAGTTTTGAATGTAAAAAAACAAAGCTGTGTATATGGCAGATTGATAGTTTGGGGATCTGTTATGGTTTATAGAAAAATAAATAGTGCTTTTACAGAAAATGTATGTTGATATTTGCTGAGTGCGGTTTATGAACTGATGTAATGCACAAAGGTGAGGATAACGTGTTGCATTTCTCCCTTGTCTAGATGAATCAAAAGTAGAGACTGGCCATTCCAAAGAGCCTATTGAGCAGCTGGAGGCTGAACTGGCTGCTCTGAGGATGTTGATTGAGGACCAGGCTAAATACGAAGGTATGCAGGAAGGCAAATTATAACTGACTTTTACAAAAGTTGCATTAATAAAAAGTGGCTAATGCTCGCCAAAGCAACAGCTGTAGTTACTTACCACTGGTACCTGAAGTTAGTAATCTTTCAGACTTGTATAATCCTTCCAGCTGTGAAACTATATATATATTTTTTTTAATGTCTGATATATTTTTCATGCTTGAACTTCAGGTCTGTGTCTTTGTGACAGTTGCTTGGTACCACACTGATCTTTGCCGAGATGGGCAGTCCCACTCCTGGGGTTCACCCAGTGACTCAGGCCCCTTTTTGAAGGCTGTTTCCCTTCTGGTGTGAAAAACTATTCGTGATGTGTGTTGGTAATAGCACTGGGGGAAAAAAGTAATGCTTCTTCTAAAAGGAAGATGGTGATCGTTGTGTTCCAGCTAACATTTTTTTGCTCGTTAAAGCTTTTCATAACATACTTTGGGCTCTGATCAGTTAGAGTAGATATTTCACTTGTTCTTCCTGTTACGGGGAGTTGTAAATCTTTTATGCCTTCTGTCCTGCTTCTCCTCCCGTTACCTTCCTGCAGATGTGCCAGCACAGATTGCAGTGATTTCTGACAGACTGGAAAGCGTCTTGGGTCACAGCAGTGATGAGAATGAAGCTGCTACTTTGAATTCTCCAATCCAAGTTGACGTTGCTGCCCCCAGGCTGGCACCCTGCCATCAGAGTGTGAGTACCATCTGGCTCTCGGGGTGAGAAACGAGGGGGTTGGGTAGGTAAAAATGCATCTGGACAGTATGTGTGAAAGGTTGCTTTGTCTGTGGAAAGCAGGAAATACACTCTCCTTTTGTCTGCCTTGTGCACAGACTATTCATGTGTTTTAACCTCCCGGAAGTTGTTGGATGTCAGGTGGTGAGATCCAGAGATAAATTCTCTCAGAGCAAGCCTGTGATGAGCTAGGCTTTCTTCACCTTGTCTAGATGTTTGTTGTGTGCTGGGATCATTCCTGGGCTGTTACGGGCTTAACTTTCCATCTCTTCTTAGTGCCAGTGGATCTGTACAACTTGTGAACTTCACTAACCAATCTGTCTCCTTGTTTTAATGTCGGGGAACGTAAAATATACGCAGCACAAAACTAGATCAAGGTATCCAGGCTGACAAGTAGGAATTAGCAGTGTGTCTCTTATTCCAGGTGGTTGATCTTCTGCTGACATCATTCTGCCAAAACCTAATGGCTGCTTCCTATTTTAACCCTCCCGACAGGTAAGATGCAAGTAAAAGAGTAGGGAAATCTAAACTGGTTAATGTGCTAGAATTCCAACCCTTGTCAAGGGGCGAGGAGGGACTTCTGGCTGTTCATACCCTCTCTGCCAGGTGGGCAATAAAGCAGCCTGCTTTATTCTGAGTTTCTGTAATCTAAGAACTAATGCGCTTTGATGTATATGTGTAAATAAAACATGTCTCTCCTGTGTTGTTACTGATCTCTTCAAAAAAAGGTGGTGTTTGTCTCTGCTTTGTGCTCAATGACAGTGTATTAAAACTTTTCACAAATACTACGTGCTCAGGTTGGCATTTTCAGCTCAATGGTGGGGGACGGGGAATGAAGCAAATTCTTTTTCTCCAGGAATTACTTGCTGGCTGGCACCAGAGATCAGGAGAGGACAATGCTTGTCTTTTGACAGCGAGTACTGATGTGTCTTTGGGGTGTCTTTTTGGCACGTTCAGCGCTTTTGGCACGTTCAGCCTTCATCCCTAGTGCCATATCTAATATGAGATGAGTGGGGTATAACATCTAACACCGCAGGCACAGGGAGAGCAGCACGATACACCTTCTCTCTACCTCCTTTCCCCTCTTTCCCCTGGAAGTGACTCTGATTCTGGCCTGTGTTAATGCCATCTCCTTCATGATGCAGCAGAATTCTGTAAACATAATGGTTAACATGTCAGTGGAAAATCTCCTTGGAAAAAACCCATGTCCTTACAAGCTGCCTGCGATCCCAGCTGCTGAGGGTACCGAGCTGGGTGGCTGCCTCTCTGGAGCGCAGCGTGCTTTGGCAACCAGTGTGTCTTTCCCTCTCTTTTACACTGTTTTGCCCTGGAGCAGATGAATCTGTGTTGAAAAGCTGTACAGAAAAGTGGCTGTGGTAATCAAGAGCATCCCAGGAAATTGTTTCTCAGCCCAGCTCACCATCCGATCTCTTCTGAGAGTGTCTTTTTCTGTCAGCTGGGTGGGAAAGTACCTCCCTTCCTTCCTCTGTTTTGCAACAGGACCTTGTCATACTAATTCCTTTCTGCTCTTGCTTTGCTTTGTGATCCCATTTTTATTGCTCTGCCTCTGTTTACCTTGTGCTGTCTGTCTGAATAAAGCTGTCTGTGCCCCAGGCAGCTTCTTCCTCTCCTTGTTCACTCAGAGCTCCTCTTTGACTGGATATGATCAAGTATTTGAGGCAGGGCACTGGTGGAGTTTGTGTCTTTGTAGGGGTCCTCTGCTCAGATACTCCGAAAATTACACTTCCTTTGAGCCTGCAAGTAGAATAATAATTGTCCTGTATTTACAGACAAGTGTGGCTCAGGTTCACTGTGTTTAAGCATTTCTAAATACCTTTTCCTGTATTGGAGATAAAAAATAGTAGTAAAATGAGCATGTGGCTTTTGCCTTCTGCAGGCAGGGACCATGTCTCTCCTTGTTTGTGAAGATGATGTGTGGACACAAGAATCTCTTACCTGCCCTTCTGGGCAGGCTCTGCCAGCTTATTTATCATCAGGTTAGTTTTTTCAACCACAAATCCTATGGTTATAGTGTGCTAAAGGCTATCCTCGCTCCATTTCCTGGGCTGTGGGGCATGTACCTGTCTGGATTGCACTGTTGGAAGGACCTCAGGCATCCAAAAAGCCCCCACTTAATATCAGACAGGTAATACAGGCTTGCTCTCAGGAATGTGAGCTGGTCTGTTTCCCTACAGACCTGCTACTGTAGTAGATTAATGCATTCTGAGATGTATTTTAACAGAAGCTAAAATAAGCATGTTTATGAACAGAGTGAAAAGAAAATAGTAAAATGCTTAATTCCTAAGCTTCCATGTTGAATATTTCAGTTGTACACCCTTTTTAAAAATAAAGTAAGACCCCCCCCAAATCTGGGGTGGAGCAGTGAATGGCTTTCTTTTAAAGAAGTGTTGGTTATATTTCCTTTACACCGTGGTATTGCAAGGGTGAAATTGAAAGGCTGATGGAATAGATTAGTTATCATAGAAGCTAAAAAGCCTTGAGAGTCTCAAATTCTGGGCTGAATTTACAGCTTGTTGCTTCAAGTTACTGTATTACAGAAACATACACATTTTGCTGCAGGTTGACCAAAGATGGTTGTATGTTTTCAAGGGAGGAAGAAAACGTTTGATGTAACTGATGTCTCTGATCTGCTAAATTGATATCACTGCACAATGGGCAGAAGCCATGTTGTGCTCTTTGATTAATTCTGATTTTTTTCTGAGAAAGGTTGTTTTGTTACAAATGAAATGTCTCTCTCAGTTCTTTACCTGTGTTTGCCTTGCAGGGTCCTTCCCTAAACGATGCTCACATTTTAGGACTAGCAGCTTTTGTGATCCACTTAAGTGAATCCAGAGCTTTAATTCCTGAAGTGGAAGCCAATTTTGGGATTTCTCAGCCTGTTCCTGAAAAATTCCTTTCCGTTTCCGAGTACTGGAACTCCTTGCTCGTGTGCAGGACGGAAGAGTCGTTTGCCTTTTGCATGAGGTGAGATCATGTGTCCACCATGTCCTTGCTTCCCCGGGTGATGGGTTTAGGTTTGCCACAGAAGAGCTGCTGGTAAAGCTTCCGTGTTCCAGCTGAGTATTTCTAGAGCATCTGTAGATGTTTGTGCTGCGCTGAGATGCTACACAGAGAAACAGGCTGGTGGTGGTCCCATGTGGAATAGCATCCTGATGATTGTGCTGCCTGCTGGAGGAAGGACTGACCGGATGCTGTCAAAGGTTCTAGTTCAGTCTCTGGTTCTGAAATTTGTGCCATTAACATACTTGGGGTTGGAAGTGCACAAATAGAAGTGGTCCCAAAAGCAAATTGGTTTGGGACATGTTGGTTAAAAGCATATTTAACTCTCGGTCTTTGTTTTGATGTTGAACTTCCATGAGTGAGAAAAGATAAGATTGAACCAACCAGATAATGGAGTTCCTTTTTCTTCTCTGTCAGGTTTTGCACTGCAGCAGCATCTTATCTTATGTGCAAGTTTCCAGCCTGTTCTCACGAAGATTTGTGTGCCTTGCTTCCTTCTAGCCTTGTTAAAAAGGTAAAAAGAAAAAAAGTTTTGCTATTAATTAAGAGAAAGATCAGCATCAGTTCAAATTCCCACTGCAGACTCCTGTGCAACTACAGCTTGTACAAAGAAAACTATATAAAAATGCATCTTTGTACCTTCCAATCTTACCATCTTGTGTATTTGCTTGTTTGGCAGCTTCACACAACCAGAGGTTGCTCTGGGCCTTTGTTTTTTTGTGGTGGAAATGTGCAGGGTTTTTTATGTCTTCGTTTTAGCTGCAGTACATTGTGCCACGGCTGTGTTTGGAAGCTCGGGGAATCCTGTGCAAGGAGGGTAATACTGACCTAATCTGGAATTCCCCATCATGTCCCTCTCTAAACTACAAAAGAGCCAGTCTCTGTTTATGGAAGCAAGCGCGCTTTCAAGAGCTCTTGAAGGAAAAAGCATTCCAGGTATAATTCTTTTCCATGACTTAAGTTCACACTGTAATTCTCATTTTTCAGATCTGCCTTTTGCAATATCCTTATTGGTGATAAAAAGCCTCTTGTAAAAACTTAAAGGCCTGGAAAGTTGGTCTGACAGTTGGAAGATGTCACCTGTGCCAGGTTATGCGCTCAATGTTATTTGCAGATTTCAACAGTTATGATAAGTTAGAAATAGAAAACTAGAGGTAAAGCTTTTGTGTCCTATTTATTGCAAAAGCAGAAAGGAAGATAGACCATATCAGTAAGAAAATGATTTGGAACTTTAGAGAAAAGACCTGTCTGTAACCTTAGCTTCCCACTGAGTACTGTCTATGAAGTGATGGTGAGTCAAATAACTGAAAATACTCGCTTGCTTTTTTTGGAGCTTTGTCTAAATGTCAATGTTCTCCTCAACCACCTGTGTAGCTTGGGTTGTTTGGCTCTGCCTTGCTGTGAAGCAGGTTAACATCTCAGATATTCTCTTTATACCATCCGTGCAATGTATCTGATTTGACAGGATTTCTTTTTTTAACCTAGTTTATATAAAACCAGTTTGTCTTTGTGCAGAGGAGTTTGTCATGTTACTAGAATGACTCTCTGTGCTTGGCTAGCTTGATGTACAGGGCTAAAATACCTTTGTGTTATAACCTTTCTTTGATGCTTACACCAGTCTGTCTGACTATGGTGCTTTGTTCATTTCAGCATTTATTTCTAGTAACATACATTCATTCTGGTATCTAGACTTTAAGAAGTGTTTGGAAATGTCAAAGGACTGTGTGTGGCTGTGTGAGAGATGCTTTATAGGCTTGCTTTCAATAATTTTTGAATGCCAGTGGGGTTTTAGTTTAGATTTCTTGCAAGGGAAAAAGTCCAGGAACTTCCTTGGGTTGATGTTTCCTGTTTTATGTCTCTTAATCTCCATGGGATTGTGTCTGGGTGTGGGTGAAGGTGGGTTGTATGTGGGGAAGAAGGTGGCTGTTCTGCACAAGTCACTTGCCTTGCTGGTCTGCCTTCTTACCGAAAGCGTGGCTTTTCCCAGTTGTCTTTCAGAGAGTGGCTGCTGCTGGAGCTGGAAGTGTACCCTGAGAAGGATATTCTCTCTGCTTCAGAAAGGTAAGTGCAGAGGGGCTCTGCTGAAAAGGGAGTAGTTCCACAGTCTTTCCCACTCAAATTAGGAAAAAGCCTTGAAGATCAGGAAGTTAACAACAGAAGTAAATAAACAAGCTGCTGTGGGACACCAATGCCTGTCGACTGCTACAGTTTGTCCAGAGTTCAAGCAGTGCTAGAATGAGGCGTGTGTTTTAAATTGAAGTTCACCAAGATAACCTCTGGCCTGTGTGTGTAGTCCTTCCAATTAACTTCTCACAAAACCTCCCCGTTTACAGAAGCGAGAGATGCCTGACATCAGGGCATGTGGTATCTGGTGCAGGGCTCTTCCTAAATCTGCACTGATGTGGGTGCTTGTATCTGTCATTCTGCTTCACTTGGTGCAAGAACTTCCTTTTATGTTAAGGGAATGGAACCATTAAAACACCACGATATATTTCCTGCCTTCTCATTTTCAACCTTGCAGACAGGATTTCCATTATTGGGCCATCTACCAACAGTATCTTCCAGCACCTTCCGCTTCTGGTGGCTGCGACGGAGACCTGGAGAAGGCCTGTGGGGTTATTATCAACACCATTCTGGATTCCTCACAAAGGTACTCTGTGTCATGACCTGCATTTCTGCAGTAGCAGTGGTTCTGCTAATGACCTTGCTGGCCAGGAGTTGTGAGCTTGGCCCCTGTGAGAAGTGATTCCCTTCTCACAGGTCTGGCTGGCGGTGAAAGCTGGGAGGTGGCTCCACATGACTCACTGGTCTTTGCATAAGAGTCTTGCTTTAGGTGACAGAGGTCTGGGGCTGAAGTCACAGATAGTCCCTTGTCTGTCTGTCTTTAAGTTGAATTTGTATTCAGATTTGTTTGGCCAGACAAGCATCAGTGCCCCTGAGGAAGTGGCTGAAGCTGGAAAATGAGGAGGGAGGGTTAGAAGAGAGTTGCTGTCTCACCTCCAGCTTATTTAAGGAACATTAATGTTAAAGCTTTATGTTCATCTGAAGCCATTTGGCTTTATTTGAATTTCATTACCCTCCTGGGCTAACAGGGTTAGTTACCTGCTGTGTCTCTTAATTTCAGGTTGGACCTGGGTAGCTGTGGCCAATCGAAGACGTCGGTCAATCCTGATATTCTCTGCAAGCTGCAGGTGATTTCAGACTTTGATGTGTAGCAGTACGTTCAATCCTTGACTTTGACCAGTCAATGTATTTTCCAATACCTCCGTGTATGCAAGGCTGACATTCAGGTCTCAGATGCAAGCAGTGGCACGGAGATTGAGAGAGAGTGTGTAGCCCTGACAAACACTGTTTTCCTCCCCCTGACCCTCTCCTTGTTTAGGAGATGGTACTGGAGCTGCGCTGTAGGCGAAAGCTGCTTTCTGGCTGCGTGGATGCCCAGAGACACTTCCTGTTTGAAATTCTGCAGGAAAGGCTGAAAGACAGAAAAACCGGCTCCGCTTTGGGCGAGCAGTTGTGGAGGCAGCAGGAGCTGCTGCTGCACAGGAGGTAAATGTGGGTCTGGATGGCTGGGAATACCTTGAACAAAACTGCTCTTCAGAGTAATTACGGTGTGTACCTGCCAGCTGGGTGGCCTCCCCTGTGATTCCACAGCAAGTGAAAATGACATTAAATGTGATGGTGCAAGAGAGATTTATTCCCTGATACCCACATGACTTAGCTGTGTTTCGGCGTGCCACCTTGGGCTACGAGTTGACCCTGCCAGTAGACTGTATTTCAAAGACTATGCATCTTCACAGACTCTGTTTACAGCCAGTGACACTCTTAATGCCACCATTTGTGTTAACCGTTGTTAAATTACTCTGTTTGCTGCTGTAAATCTAGGTGTGCATTTCCATTTTTGAGCCATTGATAGTATCTTGGTGGTGCGTGTATCTCATTGAAATGCAGGTTCTTTTCTGGGTAACTGGAAAAATTCCTGGTGCAGTTTCTGTCAATGCATTAGAAATCCCTCACACGTGACATACTCCCAAACTCCCCTGAATATCAAAGGCACGTGCCCTGAGACCGTGGAGTCTGAGTTCTTGATGGTAACCTAAATTTTGCTTTTATTCCTCCCTGCTGAAGGATTCTGGTGGGGCTCCCTGCATCCGCTCTGATCATGACGTGTCAAAAAGGAAAGAAAACAGTGTTGGACTGTGAAGACTTTTTTCGTTTTGTAAACTCAGAGCTGGTAGGTGTCATTTGCCAAATGGTAATTTCTTGTTGGTAAATGCTCTAGATAAGGGGCTTAAACTTGGGTTTAGGACAGGAGTTAAAATGCAGCCAAACTTGAGACAAATTTAGCTTATATCAGAGTGTAGGGAGGTTCAACTCGTTGTGCTTGAGACTTTCCAACCCCTAGCTCTGCCCCCTCAGCACTGTCTGCTGTAGGATGACATTTAGGTTCATTCACTGAGAATTGTGGTGGCATTTTATGCTACTGAGAGAGAATCCTTGGGAAATAGTGTAGGCAAAACTGGGGTGGAGGTGGTCAGCATGTCAGTGGCAGGAGCTGGGTGTGCACAGTCCAGGGGTAAAGTCACCACGGGGCGATCAGAGTAGCCAGGTAATGGCTTGGCCGGTTCTGGAGCAGTAGGAGTGTTCTTTCCAGTTGTGTTGTTGATTACATTTATGTCTCTGGTACACACACATGCAGCAGCCTTGGGAGTGTCTCTTGTGGGGCTACGTCCTGTGCCACCTTTTCTTCATTTGTTGACAGCAGGTTAGAGAAAAACCTGCAATGTTCCTATAGAGGCCTGGAAGTAGGGGACTGAGTGTGAGCTCTTCTCCAATTTCTCTGTTATATCAGGGCATTAAACTAATTTTCTGTGTGTAGAGTGAGATTCTGCTCATCCTCCTGTGTTATGTACACTAGGAAACATTCAGAAACACCCCTGCAGCTTCCCGGGGCAGATTGTTTGACTTGCAGGTCCCCCAGAGCACTGTTCTGTGCTCTGAGGACAGTTATGGTTTCTACTTATTCATCCTGACTGATGGCCTTTCCAAGCCCTCCTGCACAGCCAGAAACCTCCATTCATTCCAGGGCTGTTCATCAAACTGCCTCTGCCGTCCCCAACACGTGGCGAGCAGCGCTGCCTGATGTGCTCTCCAGTGCTGGGACTGTAAAGGACCACTGAGGCAGTGCTGTGGCTTTATATAGAAACCAAGTTTCTGTGTTCTGAACTGATACTCAGGATCCTGCAGGATGATTTTGTGCTGAGTCCTGTTGTGCCAGGCACCCAAAAAAACCCAAAACCATAATTCAAAAGGGAAGGAATGATTTTTTTTTTTTTTCTCTCCTTGTCTTCCCGTAGAAGAACGTGTGTTCCAGAGGGTACGCGCTCTCCTACGACATCACCGCTCACTTCTTCAGGGTAACTGCTGCTTTTGTCACTCTGATCTAGCCAGAATATATCTTTCTTTACCAGGATGCCTGACTATATGCTATTCATAGCAAAGAGATGTGCCACTTGTACCCTTGTTCTGAGAATCCTGGGTGTAAATTCCAAAAAGAGCAGCAGTAATTCAGGAGAGTGAAGTACCAGGAGGAAGCAGTGGGAGAGGTGAATTTTAATACAATGCAGCAAAGCCGGCGGGGGAAGGAGAAGCTGTTGGGCACACGCTTCTTTTGCTGAGCCATGCTGACCCCTACAGTTATCTTGGATTAGTTTACACATGGCTTGGTGAGGTACTACAAAGCAGCAAGGACATATGTGTGTTGTCATCTTGTAATTTATCCTCTTCCAGGGCCTGCTTAGTGCCAGCTTGGACTGTGAGGAATCAGCAGAAGGGGTCAATGATGTTCTAACAGCATGTCAAACCAAATGTCCCATTCTGCTCTTCTCTGCAGCGGTAACTGCTCATATTTTTTCTTTAGAGTGCTAGATGAAAATTCAGCATCGGTTCAGAGTGTTTGTTTTAAACTTCATTTACTGTAAACTGTGAAGTGTGAGGGCAGTAATTCTTAATGCCTTTGGAAAATTGCAGTGTTTATTACCCTTGATATTGCTACATGCCCAGAGCTGGGCACCCAGCCTTGTTTTTGGAGCGTCACTACAGAAGCAGAACAGAAGCTGTTTAAGAGTGATAAAAGAAACCCCCCCTGGGGGGGTTCTCTTGATTTCAGATGCGCTATGGCAGGGGGGCTGGTTGTTACATGCCAAACCACCAAAAAGTCCATAAAGCACAGATTTTTTTTTTCTCCTGTGCCTAACTCTTCATGTGCTGTTTTACATGGGGTTACATGTTCTTGTTGCATGTGATAAGCACGTGCATCCCGTTTGTGGAACAGCTGAGTTTTGAGCTCCTGTATAGAGGGAGCAGAGCAGAGGTCCTGCTAGAGGGGTTTTAGGGCACCGTGGTCTGAACACGGTCACAAATGAGCCTCTTCGCATTTCCAGAATGTGGAAATTCTCATGTTTATTATCTGTGTATGTACAACTTGGACTTTTTCATTAAGGGGGGAAGAAAAACCCTTTCTCTGAGTACCTGGCTGAGATAGTAGTTGTCTGCAGGCAGGTATGCATTCTAACTACACCACCACTAACGCTGCTGGTTTCCATCTTTCTTCCTAGCTCTGGTGGCTGAGGCTGGAGCCAGTACTTTGCTCTCAGTGGAAGAGACTCTTTGGGACTCCACTTGCAGAAGAACTGGAAAGACTGAGGGAATGGCAGTCCTCGGCTACCAGGTGTGTGTGAGGAACCGAGCGTGGATCTGCAGGCAGGAGAACCTGCTTTTTGAGGGATCAGCGCCCAGGAGGCCTGTTCCATGAGGCAGGCTGGCTTTCAGCAGGCAGTATGAAATGCTAATGTGGACTGAGGCTTGTAGGACAGCTATATACAGATTCCTTTGCAGAGTTCAAACTCAAAATGGGTCATTGTAATTATTTAGTCTGGCCTTCTCTGTAATATGGGTCAGAGTGTTTCACCATAAGGAAAAGAGAATCTTTTTAGAGGAGACTGGAAGGCAGTCCTGGTTAGACAAACACTGGAAATAGCCTTTAGCACAGTGTTGAGTCATTCACTCGAGCTGCCGCACCCTTTGCTCCCCGGATTTGGTGAATCTCTGGTCTCCTGAAGCTACTGACTGCTTCTCTGTTGTATGCTTCCTTCTTTACCTGTTGTTACACTGTCTTGTTCAGCGTCCTGCAACTTTTCTCCAAAAACTGGGCATTTAGTATAAGAATCTCCTTGTAGGTTATTACAGGTAATAATCCCATGCTCCTGTAGTAGACTGTAGAGTTAACTACCTGTCCAACGTCTAATAAAAGAGATTTGGGAATGCTGCTGTCTGTTTCTAGACTTTATTTTTTTTTTAAACTGTCTCCATGTAGCATCCAACTGCAGGGAAAAAAAAATGGAGAGAATAATTTATTTTTTTTCCTGGTCCCAGTCACAAAGTTACACCCTTTGCCCAAGCCCCTGATTTCCTCCTCATTCACTGCTGTGAATTTTTTTTCCTTTTCTTCCTCCAAAACCATGACATGCTGGTTTTGTTTTCTAGCTTCCTTTCTTCAGGAGTGGTTTTCCCTCCCTCTGGCCCTCCTTGGATGTCAGCTGCCTTCCTCCATTGCACTGTTCAACAGCAACTGCCGCGTGGCCGAGAGAGAAACGCACTGAAGAGGCTGGGGGCCGACAAAGAGCAGGCAAGAGGATGCATTTTAAATGTCTGCTGTTCCCCACACTTGAAAACTGGAAGCAGAATGTCTTTAACTGAGAAACGGTTGTCCTGAGATACAGCTGTATCCCTGGTCAACCCTGTTGCGAAATCTTGCTGGTGGCTCGTAGATAAAGCGTAGCTGTAAATTACCAGTTGCTAAATACTTGTCCTAGAGGCAAAGTTGTTCCAAACTTAAACTTTTAACTCAGATACTGGCTCCTCTGTGAAGTCAGGGAGGATTATTAAATGGCTGCTTTAAAAACTGAAGCTGGAGAGAGCGCTGCAGAGATTGAGAGCTCAGTCCATGGCACGCTAGGATCGCCTGTCTCTGATAAAAGAGCGGTCCTTGTGAATTTTAGCTCGGGCAATTGGCTGGGAGGTTAAGGAGATGCAGGAAGTTTGTGAAACAGCCAGGAATGCGGGCATTTTAAGGGCTCTGGGAAGATGTGCTGGGAATCCCAGGAACAGACCTCCTGAGGGTTTTACCAAGTCTGTTCCAGGAAATGCCTCTTCCATTTCGCCATGCTCAGTGCCCTCCGTGCATGGGAATTCTCTGAAGGGCCCTGCTGAGGCGGAAGCCGAGCTCCTGCCCGGCAGTTCTGTCTGTTGGTCTTCCAGGGAACAGTCGGGACCAGAGCTCAGTGTGGGGAGTGTCCCTGTGCTGAGACGTTCACAGTAAATAGTGTTGAAGCGGAACTTGTGCCTTACTATTTAGTCTTTAAGTTTTATTGCTCCGGGCAGCAGTTACGGTAGCGGCTCCTCTTGTTACGGGATTGATTCCTCCACTGTTTATACTGGTCTAGAGCCAAAAGCTGCTACTTAGAAACCGGGGTCACTGAGTTGATATGAGCATTTAGTACAGATGGAGTAACAGCGGCTTTCACCTCAAAAATCTGCCTTGAGACAGGAGGAGGACGCCAGGAAGGGATGTGGTAGGGATCCAGAAGTGTGATAGCAAGTGTATGGCGGGGCAGGATTATGATGCACTTGCTGAGATGGGAGGCTGCACAGCATCTGCTGGTGGCATGCTGGCTGTGGACCAACATTAGCTCTCCTCCAGGTTTACACCTGTGGTAGCTCACTCAGTTTTCCCTGTATTTTCCCTGTATTTGGGAGAAGTTGTCATCTGATGATCTTGCTTTGAGAACAGTGACTTCAGTGTGGAATTTACCCTGAGAAGCAGTGAGGGATGCCAGGCTGCACTGTCTTCTACAAACCCACTGCCTTCACCTGGAAGGAACAGTAGTACAGTTCATCCAGGTCCATCCTGGGAACGTACTCGGTGAAATGTTATTTCCTGATTGCAAAAGTGCAAGTTCTGAGTCGCCACCGCAGATAAAACTAACAGGCAGTCTCTTTTCCTTGCAGCTTCTTGTTTCTCTGCTGTTCTTCTCACTCATGGATCTCATCTCAGCAAAAATAGCACCAAAGGTAAATTCAGCCCCGAGGGAATTCTCATGACACTAAACGTGTCTGATCTGCTTGGTTTGCTGCCTAAAAATGCTTTGTACTGGTACTGTGAAGGCTGGTAGCTTGTTCTGCCAGAAGGAAGGGATCAGCAACATCCCAGACAGAGCCCACTGAAAGCCCTTCTGTTCCTATCAGATTAAACCTGTATTTCCCTCTAACTGACGTTATCTCCCCTTTCACTGTGGCAGCTTTTATTTCTCTTCCTGAATGACTTACTATTTTCAGTTCCCTGTTCAGAATTTACACCTCCCAGGTAGTGCAGGAACCTCATATCTCACGCTTGGCTTTTGTGTAGCATTTCACATTTGTTAAATGATGTTCTTCCCCAAGGCTGGAAACGTTCATATTATTTCACAGGAGAAGAGGTCCCCAACACGGAGGAGCATTGGTTTCCAGATGATTTAATGCTATTAAATGAAGGAGCAAAGATGACAAGTTTCTTCCAGCAGCTGTCTGCCCTAAGCCACCTCCCGTCTGTGAATGCTCGTTTCTGTCCCTTTGCTGCCTTCTCAGCTTTGAAGTGCAGCCGTTTGTGTAGTCACCCAACAGATGGGATCGGGGGAGCAGATTCAAGTTCAAAATAATCATCTGGTCTCGTAGTCTGTCTTTGGGAGAGCACGGAGGAAGAGTCGTTGAGGAAAGAAACATCTTGAGCAAAGAGATCTGGGAGGTTGTTCCAAGTAAAATGAGTAATGCAAAAAAAAAAAACCAAACCCACAACTCAAACCAATCCCAAGACGTACTGTCACTGGAAAGGTTAGAGGGGGGGAAAAAACCTGCTGTAGGGAGCTTCGGTGCAGGACGTGCGGTGGCTTCTGTGCTGAGCACTGCTGGGAAGGAACAGGTTGCTCATTGAGACCACTTCTCCCTCTCCCACAAATCACTCTCAACTGAGCCCTGTCGTGGCCTGGTTTGGTGACGAAGGCACCGCGTTACCCCGTGCCTGATTCCCAGGAGAGGGGAAGGCCTTGGGCTAAAGGTCCTTTAACAGAGCACTTCATGTACAGTCTCATGAGGGGGTTCCTTTCTGTTTTGATGCAACTAAAGCCTATGACCTAGAACTAGAACTAGACCTGTCCTTTCTGACTTGCAGGAAGGAGTGGATTTTCAGACGTCTCTGGAATGGTCCCTGGAGATCTTGCAATGCCTGGAAGACAGGGGCATGTCCTGGCCACTTCTCTTCCATTCAGCAGAGAAAGGTGAGCGAGTCCTGCCTCCAAGGGGTGGGAAGGCGAGGTTCAGTGCTGGACAGGCACATCCCATCTCTTTAATTAATGAGAGTGTCTGTAAGAAGGAACTGATGGCCCTTTGTATGCAGCACAAAAAATACTTGAGTAAAAGCTGAGAACATTCTGCTTCTACCCTGCAGTATGGTGACCCAGCTGATGATCAGGAACAACTGAGACTCAGTACTGTTCCCTCTGGAAAAAAAAGCCTCACAGGGTCCCCACACCCAAGCACTAATGTTTATTGTGGGCTGGAAAGAAACTGCAGGCCCTGTGCTGCTGTAGAAGTATGGAAGGTGGCGTGAGGACCACTCAAGATGCTTAGTGCTTCTCTCTGGCTGTTGCAGATTCCAGAAAATACTGTGTCCTGCGCAGCGCAGCCTCAGACCGTCACGTCCAGCTCTTGCCTGTTGCATTCTACAGGTAATGTCCTGCTGGGCTCAGAAGGGAGGTGTTCCTGAGGGGGATGTGGCTGATGGTTTGCAGGTACAGCAGCTGGTGCAGAGGTAACTACTGCTGGCCTGTGGGTGAGCTGAGCCCTTGCCTTAGCTGTGCAGGAGAGGATACTTCATCATGGCAGGGTTGCAGTTTAATAAGCCCCATGTCTTTTGCTACAAGTTTCCCTTCAGCTTTGTGCTCCAAACAGGGGTGTCCCTGGCCGCCCTCCTGCAGCAGGGTGGCCCTGCACACAACGGGACAGTGGCAAGAGCACCAGCTGTGTTTGCTTTGTGTCTTTCTGTGTTTGAGTCTACCATGGAACCAGTGCTAACCAGGCACGGTGTGTGACCTCCTCTAGCCTCACCCCCTGCTTTCACCACGAGCTGCTCACCAGGGAGCAAACCTTCTTCTACGTGGCGCTCGATTTGTACATCCAGCTGCTTCGGCTCTTTGTGGAAGGGAAAGACCTGCCACAGCCTGAACAGATGGGGCAAAGCCCAGACTCCACAGAGCACGTGAGTGAACCTCCATGTCTCTTTTTTTCCCTCTTGTAACTGTGAATCCTATTCTTTATCCCTTCCCCTGCCACTTCCAGTAGCCCTCTTTGCTGTAGAAGCAGAGGTAGCATGTGTGGCTGCCTTTGTGGGCAGTCAGCTCACTCGCACCCTGGGGCTGAGAAGCTGCTGGTGCTGCTGTCCTGCTGCTGCTGGAAACCTGAGCTGCCTCCCTGCTCTTCCACAGGACCTGGGGGTGGATGTAGTCACGGATCGAGTGATCTGTGTAACCTGTGAATAGCCCCTAGGTGCTGGGTAGGGGTTCCTGGTTCACTTTTGAAGAGCTGATAAGTGACATTGTGCTTGGTCTTGATCAGCCATGTCTCTTCTCTGTGTCCTCCAGGGGGATCCCTTGGAGGTGATCTTCACGGCCCGGCGGTTCCTGCTTGGTGCCATCCCGCGATGCCCTGTCCAAAGCTTTGGAAACATACAACCGGTGAGTGCAGATTTTTTTTCCTCTTCCCCCAATATGTGAGAGCTGGGAGTGCCGTTTCTGTAGCCTTTCCCGGGGAGCTGATCCTGTACTGGTGCTGCTCAACCCGACGCAGGCTGCATTTCTGTGAGACATTTGGGAGGGGTGGAGGACACCTGCTGCTCAATCAGTGCTATAGCCACGTCCTCCCTCTCCATCTTTCTCAGCAACATTAAACGCTGCCCTCGTGCAATCTCGCTCCCACCACGTGCTTAATGCTTGGTCTTGGGGGAAATATCCAGCACAGCTAAATGGCAGGTGCTGGAAGCTTCCCACAAGCATTTTGTTGTCAGCCAGGAGACTCTTTATTATTTCTGTGTGAGTCGGCAGCAGCTTCCCCCTCTCCTCTACCTCTGCTTTGCTGAGAAACAGCAAAACAATGCAGCGTTGCTGTAACTCGCTTTGTGGCAGCATGAGCAGGTCTAACCCTGGCTGTTTGCCCTCTCCCCAGCTACTGGCCTCCTGTGAAGAACTTGACCCAGAGCTGAGAGCCACCCTCCTGCACTTCTCAAGTCCCACCACATCCATGGAGCTGGACGAAGACCTGGTCCTGTTCTGAGGGACAGGTACCAGCACAGCAGGCTGAGCAGGACATCCTCACCACAGATAAGGTGCTACCTCTCTCACCAGCGCCTTTTCTTTCAAATTACTTTGTAAATAATTTATTACAAGCATAACCATGAAGCTCTTGTTACAATAAAAAGTAGGTTACAAATTTTTTTTTTTTCAGTTTAGACTCGCTTTGGGAATCATAATCTTTTTTTTTTGTTTGTTTTTCTTTTTCAAAACAAAATGTCTGCTTAAAGTTGTTCCCACTGTCCTGTGTACCCTTACAGCCACCTGAGGGCACTTTGGTACAGGCAGCACTTGTGCGGGTGGGGAACAGTTGTGGCCAACTCTGTTTCTACAACTGTGTGCGTGGGGAGAAGGGGGGGACCAGGAAGGGGCGCTGCCAAACATCCCTTCCCCTGGGATTAGACAGACTCTTAGTACAACACTGCTGAATCAGACGTGAGCATGGAGAATCACAGCATGATAACAAGCTTTTTCTGCGCAAGCTGAAGCTAATTCCACTGAGTTCTTTGGGAGACTAAAACGTAGATTAAAAATCTCCACTTCTGCCATATGGTTTCTACAGGGCTGGACTGGGAAAGCGTCCCCGTCCCCCCTCAGGTGGGCTCCTGCTGTGCAGTCACTTCTGGCTTTACTGCCTGGCTTTCTGAAGTCCCTGAAGTATTTAAGAGGAGAATGGGCTCTGGCTCCAGTGGCTTGGCTTTGTCCTGAGTCTGGGTCAGAGGGTGCACCATGGACATGTGGACGTTAAGGTTATGGGCCTTCTCAAAGCGTTTCCCACACTGGTCACAGGCAAACTCCAGCTCCGTCTCAGCTTTGTGTTTGGTCATGTGGTACTTGAGCGACGCTCGCTGTCTGCACTGGAAACCACAGATTTCACACCTGCAAGGCAAAGCAGGGGCTTAAGGGCTGAACCTAAGGCCACAGCTGTGGCATTTGCTCTTTGTCACACAGAGTAAGCCCACGAGAAGACAACCACAGCCTAAGAGCTGCTTGCTCACAGCACCTCCTACAACTACCTTGGTCAAGCAACACAATTCTCCTCCTCAGGCCTGCAGCTCAGCGCTGGTGGCTGAACACTGAACAGGAGTAGAAGGAGACGTAAGACTTGCTCAGCAACAGAAAGCTCTGGAGCACGCATCGTGGATGAACATTTGAAGTGATTCAGCCAGGACACTGCCAGCTACAGGCATGGACTTACTCTGGGCTAAGGACAGCAATCGTGAGAGCTCAGCAGAACCTCACCGTCCCCTCTCTTAGCTACAAACGGATGGTTGGTGTGCACTTACTGGAGGGGCTTTGCTCCCGAGTGCCGCATCTGATGGACCGAGAGGTGTTTGCGTTGCTTAAAGGTCTGCCCACATTCATCACAGATATAATTACGTACCTCTGCAATGGAAATAAGGAGAGAGTCATCCATTCTGCTCATTTTCTTAGTACATGAAATGCATCCACACAGCTGCCCACGCTCACTGGTGGAGTCTGAATTCCTCCCCCTGCCTCACATCCCCCGCGTGATGGCTTGTTACACGTTTACAGGCAAGGCAAACAGTTCTACACCCCACACACAATCTTGCCACGGCACCTACAAGCTTTGTGCAGCGAATCCTTGGGTGTTTGTAACACCCGTCGTGAGTAGAGCCGGCTGGGACACACCTGTGTGAATGAGCTTCACGTGACGCTGCAGGTACCGGTCAATCATGAACACCTTGTTGCAGCCAGGATGAGGACAGGGCCTCTCCCGAACCTCCTCATGGTGCTCCTTGATGTGTTTCTGTGAAGAAAGGACAGAAATTCTACCATTGATCATCTAGTGGCAATCAGGGCTGCATTCTCCCCGGTGGAAAAGGGGGATCCCCCAATAAACGAGACCCCCATCTTGGCAGGCTCACACTGCACACTGGGAAAAACCAGAGATTTGCATCCAAATCTCTCCCTGGCAGCAGGGGCTTTCACAGGACACAGCAAAGCTTGTTCCAAGGGCTGCTGCCGAGCCAGCGGCAGATTTCCAGAACAGCAGGAGCACGTGGAGCCAGAGCAGCTCCTTTTGCTTTTAGGGAGCACAGAAAAAGGCCTGCGACTGCTTCGTTCAGGCACTTGCTGCCTCCTGCAGAGCTGGGCAGTGACTTAAACCTGCCACAGATCCTCTCCTCATAGGGAAGCTGCTCTGTAACACTCGAAGCTATCGGTCTGGGACCCCAACTCACCTTCATGCCATCCGCCCCTCTGTAGACAGCCGTGCATCCCTGGTAAGGACACTTGTAAATGGTGGGCAGCTCCTCCCTGCAAAGCAGAGGCCAGCTGTCAGCCAGCGTGCCGGGCACGGGGGTGCTGCCCGGCCCCCGCCTCCTCCTCGTTACCTTTCACATTTGATTTTTTTTTTCCAGCCTGGCTTAGGCCCCGGCTTCTTCCTTATTTTGGGCTCTTCCGCCTTCTTTGCGTCTTTGCTGTCGCTTTTCTTGCTAGAAACCCTTCGAGAAGGAGCAAGGGAGAAGGAGAGGGGTTTAATATTCCCATGTTGGTTTCAGTCCTCCCACCTAATGGTCCCCGAGCGCGACGCCCGGTGTGACGGCTGAGCCTGACGCTTGACCTGGCAAAGCAGGAGCACGTGTACATCAAGTCCACGTGAGCTGAGCTACGGTAATTAGCTGGGCCAGGGGAAAACGAACAGCTTCAACCTAATGGGGAGGGAGCTCGGGGAACAGGGGTGCTGGGGGCAGCGCTGCGAGCCCCAGGCAGGGATGCAGAGGGAAACAGGCCGTAAAGGAAAGCGATGGTGTTGGCCCAGCTGAGTCCAGCCCGGCACAAGCAGAGGGGAGGTGGGCACCAGCCCTCCCCCTCATCCACAGAGAGCTCTGCCAACCGCACCGCGAGCCCCTTACTTCTTTTCGGGGTAAGGCTCGAAGGAGTCATCTGAAGATTGCACGTTTCTCTTCTCATTTTCATCGTCACTCAGGAAGTCCCTTGAGAGAGAGAAGGTGCCCGTTACTGACACGGCAGCGGGCTGGGACTGCAGCACCCGCGTCTGCAGCAGCAGCAGCAGCAACTCGTGTTCTTCGCTCCCAGCGCATCCGTCTCCCCCACAGCGCGGCAGCCAACGCTCCACGTGTCCTCCTCCTCCCCCGGCATCATCTCCCCAAGCAAACACAGCAAATAGCAAAATCGGGTCCTTTCAGGACTAGAATCTCCGTAAGAATAATTGAACCACTGTCAGGAGAACAAAAAACGGCTGTTACTGAAAAGATCTATTCATTGTTGAGGGACGTTGCCACCGCTCTCTACGCTAGGAGAGGTAATTTTGGAGATCACAAATGTAATACAATTGTCTGGCGCGGGTTAATTAAGCTGCACGTCATTCCGTATTTCCTCACACGTAGCAGCCAGATAGGTTTTGCTTTTTCTTTTGCCTTCTTTTAAGCCTTAAGCCATACGAGAAGCAATTCATTCTGAAGGCAGGAAACAGGCAATAAATTGTTGTGACACCTTTTAATGTGACAGCTGGCAGATTTAGCTGACACACTGAAATAAGTCAGTACTCGGCCACTTGGTACTTTAGACTCAGAATGACTGGACTCAGTTATCAGTTATTTACAAGCCTCACTTTAAATACCTACGTTTGAAGGACTTAGCCAATTCTTTGATCGTAAAGACTACTAAGCTGCCAGTGTCCCTCCCACGCCCCTTCCCATTCAGTCGTTCCCCCTGTGAGCAAAGGGGGTGATTTCTCCCTTCCCACTGCTCTTCTGCATCCCCATCCCCGCAGCAGCAGCCAAGGTGAATTGCTCCGAGGCTGGAGCAGCGACACCCAGACCCAAGCAAACCTCCCCCTTGCACGGTTCCTTTCCCAGAGCAGAGGGAGGCAATGAAACAGGACCAGGTTTGCTGGAAGCAGCCAACAAACACAGAGAGCACGCGCGTGTGCAAACCCCCTCCCTCCCCTGCAGCAGAGGTGGCGAGGAGGGGTGTTCAGCACGTTGGCGGCGTGAGCTTCATCACAGCCACGGCAGAGCCACTGTCCTGCCACCTCCCATGCCAGTTCCAAGGGGCCCCGAGGGCCAGGTCACTGGTGGAGAAAGAGCTCTCCAAGGTGGGTCATTTCATACTCGCAAAGAAGACATTAAGGCTATTTTAAACCCACTCTTCTCTCACCCCTCAGAAAGGTCACTGAACTCGTCTTTTACCCGCTCATCCGACGTTGCAGACAGAACCTGCTTCCCACTCAACTGTCCTAGGGAATGAAGGAGAACACGGTGCGTTACGAGGAAAAGCAGCAAAAAACAAGCCAGCAGAGAGAGCTGCCGAGGAGGAACCCACCACTCCAGGTTCGTTCAGTGTGACTCACACCACGTGGTAATACATGCTACACAACTTAATGATTATTTAGACCAAAAGCCTTGTCTCCCATGCTCAGGAGAGCCTTTAGCCTGTGGTTCCCACAAGCATCTTTTGGTTTCCCCCATGACACCTGCTCCGTAACTGACAGACTTGCTTTCCAGCAGTGGACATCTGTCTTGGCTGTCAGAGCTAAACACAGCCTGACTTCTGCAACTCAAAATCGGTGTTAATGCCTCTCTTCTGGAAGCGGCATTTAGGGGGAGCTCAGCAGTAATCCCACGTTAACTCAGCCCAACAAAAAGCCCACCCGGCAACTTTGTTTTGTGGACAGAAGGGGCTCCTGCTGTTGGCCATCACCTGCAGCCACAGTGGGGCCGGGGAAACCCTTCCTTGCTGGAATACGGACAGGGTTTGGATTGAGCAGAAAGAAATGTCTGGCAAATGTGCTGCTGGAGAACCAGTGACTGTTCTGCACTGCTCGACAGGCACATGTTCCCCGGCAAGAGCAAGGCAGCAGGGTCTCACCAGCCAGGAGCAGCAACGGCCAAGTCTTGCCCCTCCATCAGAAGGGGAAATAGTGCACAGGGTGAGGAGACCGGCTCTTTTTGTGATGCAGTTGGCTGATCCCGTGCTCCCCCTTCCCTTCAGCAAGGCTCAGCATAGAATCATAGAGCAGAATCATAGAATGGTTAGGGTTGGAAGGGACCTCAAAGATCATTGAGTTCCAACCCCCCTGCCATGGGCAGGGACACCTCCCACCAGACCAGGTTGCCCAAAGCCCCATCCAGCCTGGCCTTGAACACTTCCAGGGATGGGGCATCCACAACTTCCCTGGGCAACCTGTTCCAGTGTCTCACCACCCTCATAGTAAAAGATTTCTTCCTGATATCTAATCTGAATCTTTTTTCTTCCAATTTAAAACCATTTCCCCTTGAGAGCATCCCCAACCAGAGGCGATTCTCTGGGCAAGCTGCACTCCCCAGCTGGGATCTGTGTCCTCCCTGGGGACCAGCAGTCCCCAAGGGAGGGGGTCCAGCCCCACCATCGCTCCCTGGGCCCGCTCTCCAGCTTTTTACCCTTCCCCAGAGGCCTGGGGGGGAGATCAGAAGGCAAATCCCTTACCTGTGGCACTGCTCAGTGGTGACACGGGCTGCGGCAGGGCTTTCTCCTGTAAGGAGGCCGGGCTGTCCAGTTGTGAGTGAGATGAATCCCTGTTCTGCGGCGGCTCATTCTCCTCGTTCAGTGGCACCGATGTGGTCCCTTTGTTTGCGGGCTGCTGGCAAGGAGTTGTCCTTACTGGTGCATGCTGGGGCTTGGGAGCAGAAACAGCCTCGGCATTGTCTGCCCCGTTGTCGGTCAGGCGCTGCGCCGTGCTCTTGTTCCACTCCCGTTTGACGGACAAGGCGTTGTCGACGAGCAGGGTGCTACAGTCCGAATCCGTATCCATGACGTAGTCGTGCCCGTCCCCGCAGCCCCAGACGGCGCGGATGATGCCGCAGTACTCGGAGGAGAGCACGCTCTGCAGGCTGGGCACCGAGGGGCAGCTCCCGGCGTGCGCGTGCGCCCAGGTCACCAGGCTGTGCAGGCACTGGGGGCTGGAGGTGATCAGGTCGACTGTCGGAAGGGAGAGGCAGCAGGCGCAGAGTCAGTCTCCTGGGACAGTGAAGGGCACTGCCAGCCCCAGGGAGGGACAGAGAGGGACCTGCCCCACCTCGGGGAGGGGACAGGGCTGCGGACCCACTCCTGCACCACGTTTCTGCGTCAGAAGGCAGGTGGGAGACACCCTAAAGGTGCTGTGCCCAGATGGGCCGGGGCAGGGGCAGTGCCATCAACTGCCAATATAATTAATGTTACAGCTAAAAGTGTATTTCACAGCTGAAAGTTTATTTCTAATTGCCCCCAGTGTCTGACAGTGGCTGGGACAGGCCTGGCACTGCCACCCAAACCCACCCTGCCCACTCTTCGTACCCCCCCTGCGCCTGTTCAGCTCAGCTCAGGGAGGCTGGTGCCAGCGAAGGTCCTCCTGGGGAGTGAGGAGAGGGAACCATAACCAGCCAGAGCCGGGCACCGTCCCTGTGCCGAGGGATGCAGGAACCACCCTGCCGAGTGGCCATTCCTCGGCACCCCTAAAACCCAGCCTTTTCTTGATGGTATCACAGAAAGAGAAGGAAAAAGCTCCAGGAGCAGGCACTCACCCAGGCAGGAGGCACCTCCTTCCGTGCCCGGCTGGTCCTGGGACGCGCCGCTCCTGCAAAAGCCAGAACAGCACAGTGGGGTCTCAGGGTGGGTTACGGAGGGACCACACGCCAACAGATGGCAATTTAACTACTCCCAACAACTCCCAAAAAGAAAAGAATCACAACGTACTTTCCTTTCGACTTCATGTGGCCCGTGGGAGACGCGTTCACCCTCTGGATGAACGTCCGGAGGACGCTGCGGCATTTGTAGAACTGGGCATGGCATTTCTTGCAGACGAACTGGGGGAGCGCGGGGTCCTGCCGCACCGCCACGCCGACCAGCCGCTGGAAGTCGGTGAAGAAGACCTGATCCACGCGGCGCTGCTTCTCCGAGTTCTCCCCCATCACGGGCACCTTCCCGAAGGCATTGCGCAGGCTCCTGGAGGAGAACTTCCCGTGGCAGAGGCGACAATACCCGGTGCTCAGGGCTCTGCCAATTCCTGCCAGGGAAGGATGGGACACAGCTGCTGGGATCCTACAGCCCTCTGAAGGACACAGCATGCTGGAAGGTGTTCCCCTTCTGATCCGGGCTGCCTCCGAAGCCCTGGCTTCAGCACAAGCACAGAGAAGCCAGGTAGGAAGAGAGAGACCTTCCCCATGACCCTCCCCAGCAGATCACTGCAACTGACTGACCCCAAAATCGGCCTTTCTGGCCCTAATACCCCAGTGGAGGAACCTCCTGGCGGCTGCAGCGTTCTCAGGGCTTGTTCGCACAAGTTTGTGCTTTTGCCAACGCCGTCCCTCGACTTAAGTAGTTCTTCTCCCTCCCCAGTGTTTATCTCCAAAGTATTTATAGCTGGCGGCCGTGTCCCTCAGCCGCTGCGAGCCCAAGCCACCCCATCTCCTGCAGCCCCCGATTCTCGGCCACCCTGGAGCGGGGCAGGGAGCTGGGGTGGGGACACACACACACACACACAGCTGGAAGCGGGGAGCAAAGCCCACCCGGAGCAGCGGGGCAGGACGCCAGACAGGTCTCCAGCTCCCAGTTCACTGCCTTATGCTGCTCTCCCGCCCCATCCCCTGACATCCCTGCTCCATGGACCACGGCTCCATCTCCTCCACCATCAGAAAACTCCCCGATGCCACCTCCGCCGTGCCCTGATGTCACCCAGCCGTGCCCTAACCCCTCCGGGGATAGGGACGGGGCAGGGTCCTGCCCGCAGCCCCCGCCCACACCACAGCGACCGGAGGTCCCACCGCACACCGGAGACGGCCCGAGGCGGGGAAAAAGGGCAATGCTTTGTCGTTAAGAGCCCCGACTTTAAGCCGTTTGGCGACCACACTTATCTCCCGCCCCCAGCTGGGCTACCGGCCGCCTCCCACACCGGGGCCGGAGCCCCCCGAGGGCGGAGGGAGGGCGAGCTCCCGACCGCCCGCCCTCCCTCTCGTCCTGCTGCCCTCCCCCGTTCCTCGCTATTTACCGGCAGCCCCAGCCCTGTCAGGGGTGAAGCCCCGTAAGAGCAAACCAGGCCCCGGGGGACACGGAGCCCCGCTCCCGGGGAACGGCGCCCCGCTCCCGGACAGAGCCCCAGGGCGCTGGGGGAGAGGCGGTAGCGGCGGGACCCGGCCCTGACAGCCCCACGCACCCACTGCCCCCCGGGGCTTCACCGGGACCGCTTCCCCCCGCCCGCCCCGGGCCTCACCTGCCTCCGGGGCCCCGCTGAGGGCGGCGGGCCGTGTCCAGGCGGCCGCCGCCGCCGGCTCCCACCCCGCGGGGGGTTCGG
>NW_015090842.1:10114985-10120084 GCF_001431845.1 Calidris pugnax | reverse complement strand
CCTGCAGATCGCCATGAGGGCGGCCAGCGGCGCCCTGGAGATGGATAGCGCCGGGCGGCCGCGGGTGAGCGCGGGGCGGCGGTGGGGCGGGACCCCCGGGACTCCCCCCCGGGGAACACCGAGGTCTCGGCGAGGACATCGGGTCCCTCCCCCCAACCTTGAGCAGGCTGCGGGGGCTGGGGACCTGCCCGCAGCCCTGACACCCCCGGGATGCTGCCGCCCCCCCTCCTCCAGCATCCCCCGGCAGGGCCCGGAGGGTGGCGGGGGTCTCCACCGGTGCTGCCGTGCCCCCCGGACACCCGATGGGGCTGGGGCTGCCCGTGGGTGTCTGATCTCCCCCTCTCTGGCAGGAGGCCTACGTGGAGTACCTGAAGAGCATCACCCTCATCGCCCAGGCCCTGCAGGAGGAGGCGGCAGCAGGGACAGGTGGGTCAGGACCCCCGGCCACCCCCCTCACCCCCCCATCTCCATGCCGGTGGGTCACCGGGGTGGGTGCCCTGTGGGGTGAGCCTGACACCCTGCCCCTCCCCGCAGACGGCAGCGAGGGGGTCACCCCCGACACTCCCAAGATGCTGAAGCTGGCGGAGCAGTGCCTGGAGAGAGTCAAGTCCATCGCCGCGGCGCTGGGTGAGCGAGGGGCTGTGGGGACCCGCCTCGGGGTCCCGAGGACAAAAGCAGTGGCAGAACAGGGCGGGGGGGGCACAGCTGACCTGTCCTTGTCCTTCCCTCCCCAGGGAAAACCCAGCCAAAACCGGCCACGCAGGAGCGGAGTGGGGGCCCCGCTCCCCTCCCCAGGCACCGCCGGGTCTTCTCGGATGAAGGGGGGAAGCTCTCGCCCTTCCTGCCGCCGGAGATCTTCCAGAAGCTGCAGATCGCCGAGGCTCAGAGCGCACGGAAGTATGTGGGCTCGGACGTGGGGTGGGGGCACTGACATCTGCCCCGCTCTGCCGGGGTCCTCCAGGGGGTTCCCAGCAAGGGAAGGGGTCCCTGGTGGCGTCACCGTGCCCTGTGGTGGGTACTGAGGGCTGGTTCCCAGCAGGGAGCTGACGCCGCTGGAGGAGGCATCTCTGCAGAACCAGAAGCTGAAGGCTGCCTACGAGGCACGGGTGGCACGGCTGAACCCCAACCAGGCCCTGCAGAAGACCTCCTTGGCAAGTGGGGAGCCCGGCTGGGTGGGAGGGGAAGGTGTCCCTGCGGTGCCTTGGTGGGACCCCCTGCTCCACGCCTGGCACACTGGTGGCCGGGGGCTTTGGGTGGGCATCCCCAATAAACTGCCTGCTTTACAGACGCTGTCCCTGCAGCGACAGATGATGGAGAACCTGGTGATCGCCAAAGCCCGGGAGGAGACTGTATCCTTCACAGTGGGGGAGAGCTCTGAGGGCCAGCCCCACGGCCGTGCCAGGCTCCGGCAGAGCCCTGTGGCTCCCAGCCCCACACGCTGCTGCAGGTGCCTGTGCCCTGTCCCTGGGCTGCACTGATCCCACCGGGTTCTGGGGTCCTGCTCCTGTCCTGCTGGTTGGGGGGATGGAGGTGGGAGAAGGGCTGATCCCGGGCTGCCGGGGCTGTGCCGGGGCGGTGGGCGAGCAGGGCTGGCTGGGTGCCACGGTGGTGACAGGGGCTCTTGGAGCCTTAACTCTGCCGTGGCCCAGCTGCAGCGGAAAATGGAGGAGCGGCGGCTGCGGCTGCAGGAGGCTGCCAACAGGTGAGGGGGGATGTCACAGCAGGGGACTATGGGGCCACCATGGAAGGTGGCTTCATGCCAGACCGTTGCATCCCCAGGAGGTTCTCCAGCAGCGTGGCCCTCACCCCTGAGGAGCAGGAGCAGAGAGCCCTCTACGCCGCCATCCTTGAGTATGAGCAGGACCATGTGAGTACACCCCGGAGGCTGCTGCTGTGGGTGCCGTGGGGCAGAGGACCGTGCCGTGGGTGCAGGATGCTTGCTGTCCTTGGCTGATGTGGGGTGAGAGGCCTTGACACCCCTGGGTGCTGCTGGGGCAGGGTGCTGTGCTGTCCTCAGGCATCGCGGGGGCAGGGTGCCATGCTGTGGGTCAGGGTGCCGTGCCGTGGGGCAGGGTGCCGTGCCATCCCCACTGACCAGCCACGGCCACTCCCCAGGACTGGCCGCGGCAGTGGAAGGCCAGGCTGAAGCGGAGCCCGACGGACCTCTCCCTGGTGTCGGGGCTCTTCTCCTGCCTCCTCAGGTAGCGCTGGGGTGGGCAAGGGTCCTGCTCAGGGCATGGGGGCCGTGGCCGCTTGCCGGTGCCCCCTGCCCACCCCTTCCTCTGCTTCCAGCTTCCCCGATCACCCCATCGCCCAGCTCCTGCGGCAGCTGCAGTGTGCGGTGTACACCCGCCTCTACCCGGCCGTCAGCCAGGGCGCCTCCGACGCCCCCCCCGCCTCCCCCACTGGCCTCTCCTTCCTCTCGCTGGACGCGGGGGGCTCACTCCCCTCCGAGCCGGGGGGCCGCCGCCTCCGAGCCTCCCGCAGCCTCCACTGCATGTTCTCAGTGCCCGAGCACGGCCCGGCCGGGCTGCGGCACAGCCTGTCCAGCACGCCCCTCGCCGACGGTGGCCCCGGCACCCCAAACGTGGGGGTGGCAGCAGCAGCCCCCCAGACCCCCCGGGAGAGCTCCTTCGAGGACCTGGAGCGGTTCCTGGCATCTCCTGAGGGCTGGGCTCCCGGGGAGCCCCCGGCCGGCCCTGGGCAGGAGGCGACGCTGCCGGAGCAGCTGAAGGGCATCGTGCGGGACATCCACAACGCCATCGGTGAGGGATGGCCGCCGGGGTCGGGGTGGGGGGGAAGGGGCCCCCTACACCCCGTTATTTTAGCCGGGGTGGTCTCGGGGTGCAGGGTGGGGAGGATGGGGGATGTCTCACAGGCGCCCCTGAGCGTGCTGTGTAACTTGTCCCTTCCCAGACAGGCTGCTGTCCCTCACGCTGCTGGCCTTCGAGGGGCTGAACACCGCCGCCGGCAAGGACCAGTGCCTGGCCTGCCTGGAGGAGGCCTTCTTCCCCCCGCTCTGGGCACCGCTGCTGGCCCTCTACAGGTACCGCAGCCCCGGGGACGGGCTCCCCGCCACCCCCGCCCCGACTCCCCCCCTGCCTGGCACCCCCTCTCCTCTCTGCCTGCACAGGAGCGTGCATCGGCCCCGCGAGGCGGCCCTGGCCCGCAGCATGGAGCGGCACCGCCACGCCGGCCCCGCCGACATGGGGCTGTCCTCCCGCCTCTTCCCCCCGGCCCCCGGCTGCCCCGCGTACGGCTCCGCCATCGAGGACCTGCGCCTCATCCCGCTGGAGACCTGTCCCCGCAGGAAGCTGGAGTGCATCGGTGCGTGGCCTGGGGGTGAGGGGGGGACATCCAGGATGGCAGGGGGGTCCGGGGGGGATGGCGGGGTGACCCTCAGCGCCTGCTCTGTGCCGCAGTGCGAGCCCTGCGTGCCATCTGCGAGTGTGCCGAGGAGTACTGCGGCGCCCGGGACAGACGGACCCCCGCCTCCGCCGCCATGTGAGTATGGGGGGGGTCAGCCAGCCCCCCCACCCCCACCCCAACATCCAGGGCCGTGATGGGGAGCAGGGTGCTCGCCCCTCCTGCTCTCAGGGTGCAGGAGTGGGGCCGGCGGTTCCTGGTGCCGGTGTGGCTGACGGTTCCCTTTGGTGGCAGCGGGGCAGATGACCTGCTGCCCATCCTGTCCTACGTGGTGCTGCAGACGGGGCTGCCCCAGCTGCTGTCCGAGTGCGCCGCCATGGAGGAGTTCATCCACGAGGGGTAGGAGCCCAGGGGGGTGTGATGGGACACGCGGGGCAGGGGTACTGTTCCCCGTCTTGGGACAGGGCTGCTGGGGCTGGAGGTGTGGGGAGGGGAGCTGGGTGGGAGCTGTGGCTCTTGTGGGTGCAGGGCTGCGATGGTGTCCCAGCTGTGACGGTGTGGTGGCTGTGGTGGTGTGGCCATGGAGTGTCCCAGCCATGATGGTGTGGTGGCCATGGTGGTGTCCTTGCTGTGACAGTGTGACGGTGGTGGTGATGGTGTCCTGGCTGTGGCTGTGTCCTGGATATAACAGTGATGGTGTAGTGGCCATAGTAGTGCTGTGTCCAGTGTGGTGACCATGGTGGTGTGGCCATGAAGTGTCCCAGCCACAACAGTGTGGTGGCCGTGGTGGTGTCCTTGCTGTGACAGTGCAGTGGTGGTGGTGATGGTGTCCTGGCTGTGGCCATGCCCTGGATAGAGAGGTGATGTCCATAGTAGTGTTGTGTCCATGGCAGCGTCCCACTGTGGCAGTGTGGTAGCCATGGTGGTGTGGGTGGTGGCTATGGCGGTGTCTCGGCTGTGACGGTGTGGTGGCCGTGGTGGTGTGGTTGTGGCAGTGTCCCAGCCATGATGGTGTGGTGGCCGTGGTGGTGTCCTTGCTATGACAGTGCATGGTGGTGATGGTGTCCTGGCTGTGGCCATGCCCTGGATAGAGAGGTGATGTCCATAGTAGTGTTGTGTCCATGGCAGCGTCCCACTGTGGCAGTGTGGTAGCCATGGTGGTGTGGGTGGTGGCTATGGCGGTGTCTCGGCTGTGACGGTGTGGTGGCCGTGGTGGTGTGGTTGTGGCAGTGTCCCAGCCATGATGGTGTGGTGGCCGTGGTGGTGTCCTTGCTATGACAGTGCAGTGATGGTGTCCTGGCTGTGGCCATGTCCTGGCTATAGCAGTGATGTCCACAGTAGCGTTGCATCCATGGCAGCATCCCGCTGTGGCGGTGTGGTGGCCATGACGGTGTGGTGGCTGTGGTGGTGTCCTTGCTGTGACAGTGTGGTGGTGGTGATGGTGTCCTGGTTGTGGCCATGTAGTGTGTCCGTGGTGGCAGCATCCCGCTGTGGCAGGGTGGTGGCCATGGCGGTGTGGGTGGCTGTTGGCAGTGACAGTGTCCCAGCCATGATGGTGTGGTGGCCGTGGCAGTGTGGGTGGTGGCCGTGGCGGTCTCGGCTGTGACAGTGTGGCGGTGGCAGTGGCACTGTGCGTTGCAGGTACCTGATCGGGGAGGAGGGGTACTGCCTGACGTCCCTGCAGAGCGCCCTGTCCTACGTGGAGTCCCTGCAGTGAGGAGGCGGCACGGGGG